>NW_027509186.1:10827500-11405000 GCF_051911475.1 Siphateles boraxobius | reverse complement strand
GGTCAGATCCCCTCACGCTCACAGCTGCACAGCCCCTGTAGACACACACACATCACAGTCATCAGGTGTGTGTGCACTGACAAACACACACTCAGCCTGTCCTTATGAATGATCTCGATGATGATGATGATGATGGAGGTTACACTGATGACCAGAGATGACAAAAGGGACGGTGAGAGGAGACGACAGAAAGGATGGAGGAGGATCCTATCAGGAGCCCCACAGAACGTAACCGTGTGTGTGTGTGTGTGTGTGTGTGTGTGTGTGTAAGGGGGGGTCATTCCCTTTCTATTCTTCTACTCCTCTATCTATCCATCCATCCATCTATCTACAGAACAATAATCACATGGACAGAGTAAACCGAGGCAACTCTTTCTACTAAATATGCACTTTTCATTTAACTAGGTGGCAAGCTATCATTATGTTCAAGGTACACTATGTAACTTTAGTCCCTCTAGCGGCTAAAAAAACAAAACTGCATGTATTTTGCGCATGAACATTGTTTTGGATGTTCTTCAGCTCTGCGTGTTCAGATGAATGTGATTATCTTACTGCTCATAAGGCATTCACTACTAGGCTTATAAGAGATATAACCAGTTTGTATGGAAAGGATCTCAGGCTGACTAGCTGAAGACGTTACTGTAGATTTACCCATTAATAGACACGATACTTCCTTGAAAATAAATTCCAGCACAGTGATACAACAACCACAATAAAATGTCACACTTCAAGATATAAACGGTGCTTAGCATAAGTGAACACACCCTAAAGTTGACTAAAAGAGGAATAAAAAAAATCTTCTTTTGGGAATTGATCTTAATGACTTAATTTAAAAAATGAGGGAAAAAAACAACCTTTAAGGACACCAATTTTCTTTGTGAATGAATAATGTACCGTAAATAAATAAATGTTCTTCCTTAAAATACAGGTTGCATAAGTCAGGACACCCCTATGTTAAATTCCCATAGAGACAGGCAGATTTTTATTTTTGAAGGCCAGCTATTTCATGGATCCAGGATAATATGCATCCTGATAAAGTTCCCTTGGCCTTTGGAATTAAAAAATCCCCACATCATCACATTCCCTTCACCATACCTAGAGATTGGCATGGGGTACTTTCCATAAGAGCATCTCTCAATGCAAATCAAACCAGCTATTAGCCTAACTGAAATAAAAACATGCCTATATAGAGATTTGCATAATATTTATGACTTGCACAATTGCCAAGAATGTTTGCGTAAACATACTGACGGACGTAACCCAACATATGCAAGTGCGTAAAGGTCACACCACAAATTGAAGGTCATCCACTTAGACGGCACTGATGTACTTGTCATGCTACATGTGCGCTCAAAACAGGTCTATACTTGAGCAAATCAATATTTTCTTGAGCGTGTCTCCATGTAGTTCCTTTAAGCCTCGGGTCCAATAAGTATGCTAATGCCGTTGCCCATATGATCTGTGTGTGTCTTTGTGGCCGGGGCTTTCGGAGGAGGCTGGGAGAGGTGTAGAGCAGACAGCTGGTGAGCCTGGCTGGGGTGGAGGGGGTGAGGCAGAATATACAGAGAAAATCAATAGACGGGGGGATCTAGCCCTGCCGCCCACCGCCCCGGTCCCACAATACCCCCCCACAGCCCCCCGCCTGAGCCACACATAAAGGCCTTTTGTCCCACTGGGGAGAAGGCCGACACAGGAACCAGAGAGAAGCTTCAAAGTGGCTGGAGGTCTCTCCTTCTATTCTCTCTCTCCTTTTCTATGTCACTTGCCCTCCCCCCAATCTCGATTCCTCTTTTCCTGGGTGAGGGAGAGGCCACCCAGTAAATGTAAGGGAACTCGGGTCACCGTGGCTTGACGCACTGCACTGGTGACATGACACTAAAGAGACAACTTGTTGCTGAGTAAGAGTAGACAAGAATGGAGCGAGACAGCACAGCGACCACATGATGACAAAAGATGTCATTTATGCACTGTAAATCAAGTCTGTTGTCATGCTTTGTTACCTGTTTGCAGGACAGTCCTTTAAAAAGCCTCTTGAGATCATAGGCAACTTGTTGAGGGCATTTCACAATGGGCTTTATTGACCTCCATTTACGTACACTTATGTGATTGTTCTCAATCACGACAAAAGGTCTGTTCGTCTAATTGGCGGCCCTTGCTATTTATAATACTCATAGCTAAGTTGGGGGATTGTACAAATTCCCAACCCTAGGTATTAAACTTAACATCCCAAAAACCACAGTGAAGAAGGGATCAGAGTCATATCTAAAGACATGCAAAACCCCTTAAGGTATGAAAATCTTAAGTGATAATTAGGGATGCACAGACATTTTTGGGCCTATACCGATTTTACCAAACAGCTATTAGCTGATTTTGATACCAATATTGGTCATTTGCTCTCTTATTTGTAATTTTGTCATTAAAATAGATTAGTGTTTTGGTCATGTTTTAAATTAGCAACGTTTAAAAACACATGCATTAACTAGTTTATTCCTGCATCATAAAATAATTCCCAGTGAACATAGATTGGACCCATTTAACATTCAGTAAGTCAAAATAAATACAACCGAACAAAATGCATATGAAATAAAAAGTGCTTTTCAGGTCGAACAGTAGTTTTCGGGTACAGAAATAAAGTAGGCCTAATCAAATTTAAAACTTATTCCCTATTGTTTAAATTAAAAGTAATTTAGTAATTAGTGATTTTTTGTCTTTTGTTGTTTGATTAACATTAAAACACAGATAGGAGAGCAGCAGGAATATCATGCCTCGTTTCCACCGAGCGGTACAGGACAGGACAGGACAGTTCAATACGATTCGGGACAGTAAACCCTGTGTTAAATACCCCAGTGGGAGGGTCCCAAAAAGGTGGTACGGTACGGTTCAGAATTAGGATACCATTCACAACTTCTGATAATGGAAATCAAAACTTGCATATCGTACTGTCAGAGGAAACGAGGCGTGAGGCTGCTGTCACTTTAAGAGCTGCACGGATCCAATATACTGGTACACAAGTGTTTTATTTCTCTAAACCATTTACATTCATTTAAGACATAGCTAACCGACTATGATTAGAAGGATACTCGTTACTAAGAAAGGATACTTTCTTTCAACAATGTGGGATTATGCAACAGACTTTATACAACTCAGATAATTAATAAAGCATCGGATTCTGGGTCCATTAACTGTTTGGTTACCGACATTCTTCAAAATATATTCTTTATTTTTCAGCAGAAGAAAGAAATTCATACAGGTTTGAAACAACTGTAAAGGGGTCAGTAAATGATGACAGCATTTTCCTTTTTAAGTGAACTATTCCTTTAACAATTATAACTATGGGTTTTCTTCACATAGGGTGTTTTTTGCAGCTGGGCACAGAATATAAAGGAAAATCACATTGTAATGAATTGATATTGCTCTTTATTCAAGCTTTGATGTTTTAATAATTTATTGATGAATTAGGTATTAACTAACCATAAGTGAGATGAACTTAGTCTTACGTAATGGATCTTTTTGCACTGTTGTGCTGATTTTAGCACAGTCATGCTGTGGTTTTCACATGCTTGAACGCGCAGCAACAAAACGGTTGTGTGCAGGGCAGCGTGATGCATTGAAAGCACAACAACACTAAACAGATGAGGCGGCGTTTTAAATGTAAACATGCATATGCATCATTGCTCTTCAGTGGCGAGCCGTTCAGAGCTCACTGGTGGAATGCAAAATCCACATCGATAATGCACACAAACCACAGAGGAACTCAAGGACATCTATTACATTCTTACCGTCACTGTCAGGGTCATTTTACTTACCAGTAAACCTTGACCAGGCTAATTAATGAGACCAATTTCAGACCACATAGCAACACCTAAAAAAGCTTAAGGCAGTCTACAGCATTTTATAGGCATTAAATCATGGTTATTATGGCTCACCTTCTAGTTGTCTTCCCATTACATGTGAGCTTTTATCCTTGTATGTGGTCTTAAGACACAGTCGCCCTGCCGTAACCCTCCCTTACTCCTCTCTATTGTCATTCTCTTCCGTCCTTCAGTTGGCCTGCCATAAATCCCCAAGATCTTCGTCTGTCAGCCTGACCTCCCATTCTCTCCCCCATCTTTATTTCCCCCTTTCTTCTCTCTCTCTGCTCATCACTATTCTCTCTTCCTTCTCTCAATCTCCATCATCGATAGACTGAAGAGCACTGACCTGGAAGAGGTGATTCTACTGCAGTCTGAGGCTGACACAGTAATGGGGTGGGTGCAGGCCGACCCTGATCATTTTAGGGTAGTTGGGGGGGGGGGGGGGGTCATCGATTCAAAATTATGAGGTTTATTAAGTAGAACAAACAAACAAACAAACAAACAAAAAAACAGTTGAGCTGTACTTTGGTTTTCATCCTGAACCAGGGTATTTATGGGTGTCCCATCTGCTACCCAGAGCCCAATGGTACCAGATAAATGAGGGTTTGAGTTTGTAAATTAACAATAACAAATTTGAAATATTTAAAATTTTACCTTTCTTGCTACTTAAACGTAGATTCTACATTTTTCCTAATTTGCTCAGCTTGTTTGGAAATAATTTAATTTCCAACGATTTGATAAAACTCACAATTTTAACAAAACGTATTCATTTTTGAAAGCTTGCATTATTCTTATATTCTAATTAACTTGCTCAGAGAGATATTTTTAAAAAAAATTGGTATTCAATTATTATAAATATTCTTTGGTTTAATTATAATGGTCAGAGGAAATAAATGTACAAAGCGATTTTGGGATCGATCTAAAAAAAAGAGATTATTATTGTAAACTAGAGATACTAAACTTCTCCACCAATACGATAGCCGATTATTCAGAATGATATCTGTTGAATGATAATGACATCTTGATGGAAATAAATTTGGTGGTATTCCAGTCAAGAGGTGCATACATTTTTTGTCAAGATCTTGTATTGTCAAAGCAAGAGTCCAGCACTCTGTGAAGTCTCCTACAGCACATCCCAAAGACTTTCAGTGAATTCAATTATTCTCCATGATCCTCCCAACCATTCTTTCACAATTTGACCCTGATGAATCTTGACATTGTCATCCTGGAATATGGTCATGATGTGTCTTCCTATGTTTTTTAAAGAAATAAACTACACACTCCATTAGTTAGGGTTAAAAGTACTGTTTCCAAACATAGGCTATAACATGCTAGAAACATAATAATCACTGCAATATAATGATCTAATCATAGCCTCTTGAGCATTTGCCAAGTTAAATCCAAACAGTGTTTTTTATCCAAAGCCCCTTTCAAGGAAAGTCGGCGGCCATATTTGCAACGTCTCCGGACAGCAATTCCGGGCATCCAAGACCAAGTCCTATCTATTTGAATGGGGGAATCCTGAAATCTCAAAAACTCCTTTGCCAAACTCACAATTAAATAACATTTCAAATTAACAACAAAATCTGACATGAAGTGTCACATAAATGTGGTTTCTTATGTTTAAATAGGCTAGACGAGCCAATCAGATGTGGAGTCCTTAGCCGAACCAGAGCTTCGAACGGCAGCTGCAGTGACGTCATGACTTTACCAATCAGCGATTGGCTCTTTTACTTTAGAAGGCGGGACGTATTCCTCCATATTGCGCGTTGCAGTTTCTCCCATTCATAAGTAATAGGAGTGAACCGTCTTTGTTTTATCGGCCGATAGAGATTATTGGCCAATACATTGGTGCATTATAAACATTTTACTTTGAGCGTAACAAGCCTGTGAGATATGGTAGGAAATAACAAGCGGTTTGGTAATATTTGTAATTAAATCTTACACAAGGCGGGTTTGGGCTTCAAACTTCAAATGCCCGCTCAGACCCTGCAGTTCTGCTCAAGGCTGGACTTAACATTGCAACAGGCCTTACTCTTTTAGGACCGGGACAGTGCAAGTCACAATATGTTGTGCTGATGGTATTAAAAGTACTTTAATTAGATTAATTAGTCGTTTATTGTTCAAGTGAATTCAGTTATGAGATCTGCTGGCTGGTAGAAGCTGGTGAGCTGTTATCCATCAGCCCGAGCTGCAAGTTACAGGGATCCACTTCGCAGGACTTTCCAATGGCATGGTGGGGGTTTGGTGTCCTCGAAGACAGCCCACTCCCTCGTCTTTCTGTAACCCCCTCCATCTGTCACTTGTGCGGCTCAGTCCATCTCCATGGCAACAGCGAGGTCATCTACCATTAATTGTGGGACAGGGGCTGAGAGGTGCACAGCAGCTAAGCAAGATGATATTAACGTCCGAAGCATAAAATAAGTTTGACACTGCAGATCTGAGGCTTTAAGAGCCTTTGGATCAGCATCCCCCCATCACTCCTTCTGTCAAAGCTATAAGGAGCCACACTCTACAGGAGGCCTCTGCTACTATAGCCAAACTGATTAGCGTGGGCTACACAGAGGACGAGAGGAGGAGGAGGCGGGTGACATTTGGTCTTCTGAGGGAGCGTATCCGTGTGTGTGTGTGTGTGTGTGTGTGCGTGCGTGTCTGAAATACAAACAGCCCGGCTCATGTTGTCATTTAAGGTCACTGAAAAGAGGAAGTCTACACAAAAGTGTTCAAAAAACAGTGTGACGCTATATTCAATGCTGAGAACGAAGTTGCACAGGTCACACCTGGGCACTTGCCTTCTCTATTATTGAAGATGAAAAAATAACTATGGGCGTTCTACAACTAGCTCAATTTCACACTGCTGTTTTACGAAATGTGCAAGAACACAATTCAAAACAATACAAGTACGTGTTGCTTTCTCAGAGCTGTTGCCATGATAGCAGCATCACTGTAAACTGTCGTCTTCTAGTGTCAGTTTTTGTCTTTCATGCCAACTACCATAATGGCAGAGTTTCATACAGTTTAAAGGGATAGGCTAGTTCACCTAAAAAAATGTTGTCATCATTTACTCACCCTCATGTCTTTCCAAACCTGTAAGTCTTTCATTCCTTTTCAGAACACAAATGAAGATATTTTAAAAATCTGAGCCACTTCTGTCCCTCCATTGACAGTCTGGGCAACTACCACTTTGACGCCTCAAAAAGTGAATAAAAAGAGATTGTGAAACTAATCCATATGAATCGAGAGCTTTAGTCGAAAATGTCTGAAGAGACTCGATCACTTTATATGATGAACTGATTGAATTTAGGCTTTTATTCACGTATAAACATTGATCAAGGAACATAAACAGATGTTCAAACGTCCAGCCTTACGAGAACGTGGTCAAAATAAAACAAATCATGCGCTGTGGAAGCGCGTCAAAGCATTCTCGAGTATAAATGCGCAGCTATAATTCATGTAGGTAAATTTGAAGTAACATTTTATGTCGATATACAATTGTATACTGTTAAAAATAATCGTGGTGTTCATATATTTTTCAGACTGCCGACTAATTAACTTTATCGCGCTCCAAGAGCCCTCTAGTGGTCGGGAGCATATCCGCTGTGTTGTGGCTTAATTTCGTTGTGTTGTGAACTTATGTTTGCTTTCTAAATGTCGTTGTGTTGTGCACTACTGGGCCACCATAGATAGTTCACACAAAAATTTTAAATCAGTCATCCTTTACTCTCATGTTGTTCCAAACCCATTAGACTTTCGTTCATCTTCAGAACATCAATGAAGATGTTTTTAATGAAACCTGAGAGATTTCTAAGTCTATTCACCCAAAACTCTGATGTTTCAAAATATTCATAAAGAGAGCTTAAAATAAATCCATCTGAATCAAGGGGTTTAATCTTAGTCTTGCCTAAGAGACATGATGAATAGATTTTTAATTTAGGCTGTTATTCATATTTTGATCAGCAAACATATAAAGAGTTCAACCATACTTGCTTGACACGCGAGAATGGACCTCATTGTTTTTGGGTGAAATAAACTACGGTGGTCGAGAAGTGCAAAACAAAACACAAATCCGAAAACAAAACAACAAATTTATAAACGCAATGGAAAGATAGATGTTCTACAGACGCAATGAACTTAGATGTTCTACAGACGCAAGTCAGTCAGTCATGGTGTAAGAGCACATAGCCAAATTTTCAAATGTGGATGAGCTATTCTTCCTAAAATGGTCCACAAGAATAAACCAGGTAATGTCATTACGAGATGCAACATGCTTATGTGAAATGACAATCTGATGAGATGCATAATCAGTCCTTACTCTAGTGGTTCTCAACCAGCTCTCCACAAACTTCCAAGGCAGCTGCATGATGACTTCAAAGTATTTTAACTAATAACCTACTTAATATTTCAAATAAAATGCTAAAAAACAAATCCCCCTCAATACCTATTGTTTTTATTGATGAACATCCAGCTCTTGAAGCTTCTGGAATCACAAAATTAATTGTGATTAATTAATGTATATACTTTATTAATCAATACTCTCGGTTTTTGTTAATAAAAACGTTTGAAAACAAACAGCTTTGATATCTGAGCTTATATGAGGATGGGGGCTTTAAAATATTGTGCTGGACAACAGAGGCCTTCGAATCAAAAGGGACTGAGAGAAGCACATCCTTGTTCTGAGTGACTAGTCAAGCTTCACATGAAGAGCTGATGTGTTTCTCAAACCTGTCCTGGACGACCCTCATCGGACACACCCAATTCAAATCTTGCACAAAGCCACTTGAAGGCAAACCAAAAATACACCAAAAAAGGTGTAATACCTGCTAACGCTGAGGTACGCAGGGAAGGAGACCAGAGGCAATTTTGTTATGGTCATCAATGGAGGAGAGGCTTCACTACACTGAATAAACCTCTTTTCTGAGGAAATAGCTTATTAATGAATTGACAGCCCATCGGCTAATCTTCAACATGTCTGCTCCTAAACATTAGTTTTGGATTGATCTATGTTTAGAGTTTACACAGAAGAAAAGCGCTGTTTTATAAGAGACAATGTCACGGAAAATTACGCAACTGGTATGATTCAGTTTACAACAATTCATTTCATTTTCATTTTCACCTCTCGTTCATTTCAATGCAATCCACTAACAGTGATTGACTGTTACTCAACTCTGAATGAAAATCAGTGACGTCAAGGCTGTGATGTGATTGGTTATCAAGGCACAAGTGACCCAAGTTCTCGATTGGTAGAGCCTGGGACCCTCGTATCTCCAAAACAAGACCATGACTGAATCTGAAATCACCCCCAATACCCTCAAATAGGGCGTTATTTCATTATTTGAGGGAGCAGCCATTTGTAATGGTGTCCAAAACCATAGTGGACGTTATCGAGTGCACTCATTCAATCCCACAATGCACTGCAATAACGAGTGTACCAAAGATGTACGCTCAACAGCCGTCCGAATTCACTCACTCGTTTTCATTCGCTGCTTCAAGTGAACAGTATTAGTGGACTAACGTAGGCAATAGGGAATGAGGGTTTAGGAGATGATTTCGGATTCAGCCCATCTAGTAATGAGCTGGTGAGTTGAATCTGGTGCGCTAGACGAGGGAAACATACAAAATGTGCAGTGGGGGGTCAACAGGACAGGTTTTTTAAAGGGTAAATTCTGATATGAAAACGTCGCTAAATCCAAAGTGTAAATTACTTGCTGTGATTAAACACATACTTTGAGCAATACAGAAACCTGATGCTAGATCTCCCGCTGCCTAGAATGGAAAGTTGCGACATGAATGGAGAAGGTTAAGTTTAGTCTACCAGGAGGAGAAGGCTAACATACACAGCAAGACGCACAAACACACACCCCTACGGTCTGTTTACACTCGCAGGCGGCGGAGTGCTAACTGTACGCGAGCGTGTCCCGTGGGGCATGTTACAGTGACACTGAGCAAGACAGCTGGGAAATAGCGCCAAAAAGGATCCGTGGTGTGTGTTTTCTCTGTCCTTTCGCTCTCTTTTGTGCATGTGCAAATACAAACACACAAAGACAGACTGCGGCCTCTCACGTGACAGCTGCATCACAACAATGCAGCGTTAGGTCAACAGATCAATACATCTGAACTTTACATTCAATAAGCGTGGCTGTTAAACTAGCTGACGCGAGGCTTTTTCTCTAATACACCAGCAAAGACAGCAAAATAAAGCCTCAAAAGAGCCACCAAAATACGCACACACACATGGGAAAAGTTGCTTGAGGTGCTGAATAGCAGGGGGACACCTGTCACAAAAGCTGTGAGATCTGGGCCGGGGGTCTCATTTCCCTCCTCCTCCGCTCCACTGGAAGGATTAAATATCCAGACCGTTTGTGCGGGACCAACAGATGTCTGCCTCAAATCTGACACAGCCTGGCCTGCAATCTCAGGACACTAAGCCAACAAAAACCCCATGACCTCACACTCCACAGCTTTCTTTTCCAATTACCACACTAAACTCACTCCGAAATACATCTCTGCCTAAACTACACTCACAATTCTTAGAATTGTTTGGGAATTTCATAGTATTTATTAAAAATAATTTATTATTTTATCATTATTTTTTTAATTCATGTGGCTCATAATCTTTAATCAAAATAACTTGCAACAACATCTCTTCTCTGATGATGCGTTTACTGGCGTGAGGGCGGAGCAACCTGTCACTCACATGAGATCCACCAATAGCAAACCACAACCATCCAATCAATTCCTGATTGACAAAATCAAGTCCCGGCTTACATTTGTTCTTGTCCGAGTTTTACTTGGATATGAATCACAATAGAGAAGAAAAGACAAATCGCACCTTCCATTTCATGCTGACTTTAAACCTCTTTATATATCTATCTTTCTCTATTTTCTTGAATGTTTACTTCACAAGTGAACAAACCTTAATAACAAAGCACAGGTGTTTCTCCACAAAACCGTGCAAAGCACAACAAAAATAGACACTCAACGGGGAAGGAACCCACAGACAAAAATAAATTAATAATAATTCAAGAGAAACATATTGGCAAACATTCCTCAAAAATTGTAATATTAGAAAAGAAAAGAAATAAAAGACATGAAATAAATAATAAATAAATAAATACAAAAGTACCTTGGTTACTACGTTTTGGAAATACCCTCATGGCAATAAAATTGTATTTTGTTTATAATTACAATGATTTTAAGACATGGTACAATTGTAACAATATATTATATTGACTATGGTAGAATTGTAAAATAATGGCAATCACTCAGTAACTTACCATGGTGTGTATCAAAAGCTCACAGTATCCACACCTGACACCACGACTGTACCATAGTAAAATTACAGCTGTGTGTTCCACTTTTCTGTGTGTTCCAGCTGGTTATTTACAGGATTCTGACAACACTCTTGTTCTTTATGATTGTTGTATACATAAACAAGTTCAAATCGTAAAACTGACAGGAATATAGCTTACAGTATGCAACACTGTGCGCGCGAGCTGAGGTAAAATCTGCTCAGAGGCTTGAGCCTATAATGTGACATTATCGCCTCAAGGCCAAAGTTTTATTAGTCAACCCGAGAATAAACTAGCGGTCTATTCCTATAACTTTAACATGAGAAGATAGAAGATGTCAGGCAATTAATGTGTGGGAATATGAGGAACTTCTCACCGAAACGCGACGACAAGCTCGCCAGAACCGAGTCCTCAGAGCAGCGGAAATGTGCAAAAGCTGCAGAACAAACCGACGATATAATTACTGTACGAGCCGCTCCCTGTGACAGCTCAACTCTAGCACTTCTAACGTTTACTTTCACTCTCGACCCATTATAAGTTAATATAACAGCATTATTAGAATTTAAGTTCAATTTAAGAGGATAAAAATAGGGCTAGGCAGAAATTACCGTGAGACGTCATCGAAGCTGGACGGCACTGTTAATTTGATGAAATTGCACTTGTTCAAATAACCAAATACAGCTAGCTGCAAGCTAAGTTAATAATAAAACAATTAAACGCTGTAAGATTTACTAATTGTTAATTGTTAACTCAAACATACTTCTGAAAATGAATTATAAACTCGTTTAATGATCGCCTGTATCTGAACACATAAACAACCAACGCTGCTGTCAAAATATGAAATATTTATCCACAATTCACATCATGACACTCTCAAAATTCAATGTGTATATTCATATATTCTCAATTTATTCTAAATGCAGCAAAGTCACGCCTTACCTTGGATTTCGGGCTGAAATGTGTAGAAATGGTCTGTCAAAAGTGGAAACCAAACAACTTGTTAATGTATGAGAGTGAAAGCGCAACCAGTAACTCCTCTTGCACTTCCTGAGTGATGAACTCCGCACACAAGCTTGGCGGTGGCAGTCAGACGTCGCCTCTGATTGGTCACACCTGTTCGTGACGTCACATGCCAGATGGAAGATGATTGGCTATCCTGAGCGACATGTAAAGCAGGCTCCACATAAAGGCTGCATGCTATGCGGGCTTAATCAGATGAATAAAGTAATTTAAAAGGCTTTATGGTGATTTTAATTAGTGTATGCAGACAAAAGAAAAAAACAATGGGTGGTACTGTTCTATTTTGGCGTGGTGCGCCATCTGGTAGTTAATCACATGTTGATGACGCATATTAATTTAACTTTTAAATATTGAATATGTATGCTTCATTAAAAACAATAGAGACGTTGTTTAAAAAAATAAAAAAAAGCTCAGTGAGGCCATTTCCCGGTTTGGCTGCAAAATGCAACAACCTTTTTGAAAGTTGCTCAATTATTATTGAAACAAGCGATGGGCGATTTCCTGTGGAAAGTTTTGTTCCTAAACCAAAGACATCAAAAGGTCATATTGCACATTATTGCACTTGTTACATCACAAATGGTCCATAACAAACTAAATGACTGGAAGGCGTTGCAGCAACAGCTTTATATCCCTAAAATGTTTCTAAAAGAGTTTAGTTACTTGACAGTCTTAACCTTAGATCAAATTAACATGAATTGTATGCTTATATAGTTCACATTTAGTATAGTTTTGTATAGGTCACACTTCTATAAAATGTAGGAGTTCAAGGGAGACCAGAGCTTTTTGACATATTTTATGATATTTCTCAAGGCAAGTTACAAAAAAAAGCATTGCAAGAGATACAGATTTGTGACTTTACACTATACATATATAGAAAGCTAAATTCAAATGTGAGAAAAAATCAGTGTTGGCGAGTCTATGAAACTGTGTAACTTGCCAGTTGGTTCATGAACTTGAACAAACGGGGCAGACATCTGAAATTTGTGCCCAGAAATCTGTGTCCCAGACAGCATGCGAATACTGAATTGAGCTTTCTTTCACGTCTTCTTGGGCTTGAACAGACATATTCAAATAAAAATGTCAAAATGCGTTGACGTTGACGATCACACGTTGACCTGATGGATTGCAAGGTAGTTTGTGACGTCAGAAACAGCAGCGATTTCAAACCGCGTTTTTGAGATTGTCACCAATGGTGTTGACTTATGAATTTGCACATGGTTTGTCTTAAAGCATATTAAAAACACCACATATAAACAACATTAAAAGCTTGATTTTTTATACCACATGAGGACTTTAAGTGGCCGTAAACAGTTGAGAAAGAAAATGCATCTGTATCAGTATATTGGATCTGTGCAGCTCTTAAAGTGACAGCAGCTTAATATTTATGCTGCTTTCTGTTAATCAAACAACAATAGACAGAGAATATTCACTCATTGCTCTTGACTGAATAATTATAAACTAAATATCTCGATCAGCTCATCCTCTCGGTCTCGTTTCTCTTGGCTGGTACTGCTGGTTCCTCATTCTATCCTTCACGGCCCGGGAAAGGAGGACGGTAGGAGGGTTGCCAGGTCTGTGCAACAAAAGTAGCCCAAAAAGCCCATCGCCTTTTCTCCATCGGGCAGCCGAATTCTTCCCTGGATTTGTGTGTCTGAGGGATGTTTTGGGGGTGTTGGAGCTCCAAAATCGTACTTACGGGGGTGGAAATCAACCCGCGGAAAAAAGTTTACCCCCGTCAACAACTTAAAAGTAGCCCAATTCCACGGGGAAACCTCGGACTTGGCAACACAGTCGGTAGGCCGCATTTGAAGAATAGAGAGCCTAAGTCCCTCCCCTTCCGGTGGACCACCATGGGACCTTATTTCGGAAAAATATTGTATGGTAGTCAATGGCGAGAGACAACAAATATTTGGATCCCGTTTGAATTGTGCCCTGAATTACACATATGATGTTTGTCAATTTAAAAGATGCATTTTAAAGTCAAGAAAGTCGCAGTTTGATGTTGAACTGTTGAGGTATAAGACTGTGAAAATACGTAATTACAAAGACCACAAACCCAAAAGGCGCCCATGTGACCTCATACCTTTTCTCTCAATGAATGAAGCTAACTTTACTGAAGCTAACGTCTGTCATTTTTCTATAGTCTAACGTTATAATCGTAACGTTACGCCGTCACACATACGAGCTTGGTGACGTACATAGTGCGAGACGAGAGATGTAGTTCATTGAGCGATTTTCACATAAAACTAAATGTTACTCTTCTGTTTTATGACAAACTGAGACTTTCTTGACTTTCATAATTATCTTTTAAATTGACAAACCTCATATGTGTAATTCAGGGCACAGTTCAGACGGAATAAAAAGATAAGTTGTAACCTTTTAAGTCTCTAGAGAACCTAAGTCCCTCCCCTCCGCTTCCGGCTCATGGGACCTTATTTCGGAAAAAATATGTATGGTAGTCAATGGCGAGAGACAACTTATCTTTTTATTCCGTTAGGACAGAGTGTAAAGGTTTTGTTTAATATTAACATTTGTATCAGGCTATAGGTTTCTACCCAAGTATCTGCATTTCTGAATGGGCTGAGGCTGGGATTTAGTGAGTTTGAAGTGAAAGTATTTGATGAACGTATACTATGTACGGAGAGCATTCACTCAATATTATTATCTAATTCTTTTGACAGAGGTGGCTCGAGGCTTTTGCATCAGAGGTCTTCATATATACTATGCATGTTTTGTGGTATGTATGATATAAATATATACTGTATACTATATATTACATATATTGTAAAAAAAATGCATAGAACTATAAAACCTATCAAGTTTAAAAATGAAGTGGCAGTTGCTTATTTGAATAAGCAAGACCTACAAAACAGAGTGCAGATAAGACTGTGAAAAGGAAAGATGCCATGACAAGTCCTCAGCGCCTGCTCAAGCTGCACATCTGCACAAGCTGTTACAACAACCACCATCATACTGTCAGCAGCACTAATGATACAATATCAATTCCACTTCTTGGAATACATTTGAGGTAAAACACTTGGTAATTCACTCATTTTCACAGTTGATTTTGTGAAATTCATTCAGATGAATTGCAGGGGCCATCGGTGAGGTTTATTTGCGACTAAAAAAAGCAGGATGTAAACAGGGAAAGATAAGGCAAAACCTCACGGGACCAGCTATAACAGCAGCACTTCATCTCTTTAACAGGCCGACCCATAATTCATTGTGGAGAGGATTTCCTGTGAAGACGATCATAACGCCAAGCGCTGATCTTCACAGGGTGTGGAACATTGATGCAGCAATGCTGAGTTTGCTGACACGTAGCCGTTTTCTCACACGGTCTTTATGTGACTGGCCAGTTTGTGACTTCAGGGGATTTTAAATTCTTTAGCTCTGTCAGCGATGCATACTGCACATCATGTGTGTGCACATATTGTTATATCCTGCTTGTTGTTAATGCACTGGATTAGAATACATTGCCTTCCCAGCATAAAACTGCAATGCATGTACAGACAGAACTTGTGGTTTAGTCTGTGGCTTAAACTTGACCTGAAGAACAAAAAAATAGCAGAAAAAAAAGTCACACCAGTCACAATGTTAAAGGGGAACTTGGCAACTATTTCAACTTAATAAAACCATTTAGAAATCATTTAGATGGTTAAATAACCTGTTCTGGTGAAAATGGTGACTTTCCCCGCTCCCCCACACGTTTCCTTCCAGGCGGAAAACCAACCTTGCAACATGGGGACTAAACACACACCGCCCTCAATGTGTATGATGCATTACCCACCTCGGTAGACACAGTTCCACACGATAAAGTTGGCCGGCTCCGATAATAACAAATGCACATGAGCAGCGGTAGAAAGGGGGAGGAGGGGCCGCAAGTCCGTTTTTTTACGACAGTGTTGTGAAATATACGCCCCACAGCTGTAGGGGGAACTCGTTGAGAAAATATGCGACAACAAAAGTGAAAATCAGCAAAGAAATGGCTAGATTTACCAAGTTCCCCTTCAAATATAATAAGAGAGGCACAAGGAAATGATCAGGGTAGAGGTAAATTCAGATAGTGGGGAAAATTACCACATTTGCCAAATGTAAAGTAGTAGAATGTATGGATACTGTGGTTACGGCTGTTTTAGTGTTAGATTTTCGCACAGTTTTGATACTTGTTTTAGTTATAGGGCCCTCGAACACTGGAAACTGAAATGAACTATGACAGGGGTGTATGTAAATCACAAATTTTAGCATTTAATGCCCCTGGCTCTACTAGTCGTAATTTAATTTTGACTAGTAAAAATTCCAATTCCAGATATCTATTTTGTAGTTTTGAGATATTGTAATGATGACACTGAGGCGGCGTTAGAATCCATTTGCGGATGTTTATTAGCAGCAGGTTTTAGAGTCAGAAATGTTAGGCCAGGCAAAAACCACAATAGCAGTCCAATCTAGCGACATACACAAGGGTAATCCAAAAGGCAGAGGTGAGCAAACAGGCAGGAGGTCCAAACACAGTCATCAGTCTAAAACAGGCTACCAAAGCAGAGGGGTAATCCAACAGACGTAAATCAGAAAATCAGGCAGAATCATACAAGTCAAGTCACCTTAAAAACTTCAGCTTCAAAAACTTGTTTAAAAAGAAATATTCTTCTAATTTTTTAATGCCATCAATGTAGGTCCACAAGAGAAATATTAAGCCAGTAAATTAAGATAGTCGCTATACCGTTATATCCATCGTCGTCGAATGCGGCGTTAATGCAGCGACAGATGCTGAAAGCTCAGTCCGTTTCTACTTTCACTTTAAGGGAATGAGCGCATTTACATGCACGGTCTTAACCCCGTTTATGCTGAATAATAGTGCAACCAATACTACAACAACTATCTGGCATGTCGTTTACACCTCAAAACACCAACTTTTGTATATTAAAACTGCCGACGTCCTGGCAAGATCCTTGATTAGTTTAGAATCAGAATCAGAATCACTTTATTGCCAAGTAGTGCTTTCACACACAAGGAATGTGCTTCGGTAACAAGATGCTACCATGGCTGCTATAATCAGCGGCTTTTACTGGGTTTCCTTGCTAGAGAACGACGTTATTGCTCGCCAGCCAGCAATTGTGACGTCAGGTGCAAAGTATAAATTAGCAGGAAGCTCTAATTGGTATGTGACATCATTTATTCTTTTTAGAATTTTGAATGGACCAACATACCTTGGACTGAGCTTCCTTCTGGGCAGCCGCAGCTTCAGGTCCCTGCTAGAAAGCCAGACCCGTTGTTCTGGTTGGTAGGGAGGGTGTAGGCGACGTCGTCTGTTGGCCTGGAGTTCTTGTACTCTTACACCTCTCTGAAGACGGATGTGTGCACTGTTCCACACCCTCTCACTACGCCGGATCCAATCGTACACTGCAGGGACCGACGAGGGTTCGCCAGACCAAGGGAACAAAGAAGGTTGATACCCAAGGGCGCACTGGAAGGGGGTCAGGCCAGTTGAGGAGTGAGTTAGGGAATTTTGTGTGTATTCTGCCCATGAGAGGAATTCCGACCAGTGGTGTTGTTCTCGGCTGCAGAATGATTGAAGATATCTGCCTATTTTTTGGTTTAATCGTTTAATTTGTCCATTAGACTGAGGGTGGTATCCTGACGTGAGACTGATGTTAATGTGTTGCTTACAGAAAGCTATCCAAACTTGGGACGTAAACGGAGTTCCTCTATCATCAGGTATACCACAAATTCGAAAGACATGATGAAAAAGTGCTTGAGCAGTTTCCATGGCTGTAGGGAGACCCTTTAGAGGGACCAAACAACAGGACTTGGAGAAGCGGTCAATTATGACAAGGATAGCAGTGAAGCCATTGGAGAGTGGTAGATCCGTCACAACGTCAATGGAAAGATGGGACCAAGGACGTTGTGGGATAGGTAGTGGTTGAAGAAGACCAAAAGGTAACTCTTTGGGGGTTTTAGATTGGGCACAGATTTGGCAGGCTTTGACGCAAGTAGTGACATCCTTGGTCATCGTGGGCCACCAGAATGAGTTTTTCAGTAAGTGAAGAGTGCGAGATATACCTGGATGGCCAGAGCTGACAGAAGTGTGGACCCATTGCGTTACTCTGTGACGTAGATTTTGTGGAACATACTGTTTGTCAGGAGGGAAGTTGTCAGGTGCGGGCTCTTGTAGTTGTTCCCTTTGTATCTCCTCCATTATGTCCCAGGTGACTGGAGCGATGACAATAGAAGGTAGGAGAATGCATTTTGGTGTAAGGGTTTCAGTGGGAAGATTGTACTGCCTAGATAGGGCTTAGATCTAGATCTGCCTTGCCATTCTTACTGACTGGTCGATATGTCACTGTAAACTGGAACCGTGTGAAAAACAGGGACCAGCAAACATGGCGTCGTTTGGCACTCTTGATGTATTCTAGATTCTTGTGGTCAGTTATTACTTGAAAGGGGTGGACTGCTCCTTTGAGCCAGTATCTCCACTCCTCAATGGCTACATTCATGGACAAAAGTTCTTTGTTCCCAACATCATAATTCCTTTCTGCTGCGGTTAACTTTCTTGAGAAGAATGTGCATGGATATAGTTTACCGGGTTGGCCGTGACCTTGGGAGAGTACAGCTCCAATTCCACAGTCTGAAGCGTCCACCTCCACCACAAACGGGAGATCTGAGGCAGGATGTTTTAAGATGGGGGCTGTTGTAAACATTTCCTTTAAAGTATTGTATGCTTGGATGGGCTCTTCAGTCCATTTCAGCTTCGAAGGTCTCCCTTTCAAGAGGGATGTCAGGGGTGAACCAATCATACTGTCATTTCTGATGAAGCGTCTATAAAAGTCTGCAAACCCCAGAAACCGTTGAAACTCTTTCAGGGTGGATGATTGTGGCCATTCTGTGACTGCTTTGACCTTGGATTCATCCATTTTTACACCTTGGTAACTGATGTGGTAACCCACGAATGAAGTCTGTCTGACGTGAAATTCACATTTCTTGACCTTGACGTCTAGTTGGTTTGAGAGTAGAAGAGATCCCTTGACATGGATGATATGTTCATCCTCAGATTTTGAGTAAATTAAAATATCGTCAATGTAAGCTATTACATACTGGTTCAGAAGGTCTCGGAAGATCTCATTAATGAACGACTAGAAAACAGCTGGAGAGTCCATATGGCATAACCTGGTACTCATGGTGCCCTCTAGTGGTGAAGGCAGTTTTCCATTCATCACCCTCTTTGATTCTGATCAAGTTATTGGCACTCTGTAGGTCAAGTTTAGTGTAGATGGTGGCTTCCCGGAGCTGTTCCTGGGCTGAGGGAACCAATGGAAGGGGATAGGGGAATTTCACTGTGATGTTGTTCATCATACATATATAATCATTTACTTTGATATAATCATACACAAGATAATCAGGCAGAAAACAATGGAAACGGTAAGCTTCGCTTCGCAAAGTGCAAACACACAATCTCTTCTTAAATACTGTTCAAACAGGAAATGCAAGTAGAAGCAGAGGGAGCGGTACACAGTCTATACTGTTGGCGTGGCATTACAGATATATACAATGTGATTATGACTAGTCATAATATACATTTGAGATATCTGCAATGCTATTTTGACTAGTTATATTCTTCCAATGACTTCCATTGGAATTTTTTTTCTGATATCTACACACATTTGCTAAGCCCCACCTTAAATATTGTATTAACCAATCCTACCTTGGAAACTGCCATTTTGTCTAAGAAATTTGCCCTGTATGTTTAGGTAATTTTAAACTCTTTTATACAGAAGTAAGTCAAAAGTATGAAAATAAAAATGTAGCTGGGGCGCGTGTTAAAGTGAAATAAGATATGCAGAGAGGACATCAGGTTTTGCTATTCTAAATGGTAAAGTAGGATAATGTTGAGATGTGCATGCTAGGACTGGGTATTGTCATGGTTTATTTAGCAGAACAAACTGTACAATATTGTACATGTGTTGAATAAACCACAACTGTAACAAACAGGTGCTTTATTAACGCACCTCTAGTGCATGTAACTGTAATAGAAAGTATATTTCTTTCTGCCTATACATTCAAGTTGTAAAAGAAATGTAAACAGAGACACAAAATGTGCATACTCATAAAAAAAGCGCTTCGTGAGGCACACACGCGCACATTTGCACACACACGCAAGGACTCTCACTCTCTTCCTCTGTCGTGCACGCGCTACGCGGTTTGAAGCTCGCGAGCTCTAGATTTCGGGAGATTTGAACTAATTTGCGTACATCACGTAGCCGCTATCAATATGCGGGAGACTCCCGGAGACATATTGTTGTTCTTATTATCATTTAGGGGGGCTTAGGAACATTTTGGGGTAGCTTCAGCCCCCCTAAAATAGGCCTAACGACGTCCCTGGTTGGTGGTGCAGGCTTGAACGGAGTGCAGCTACTGTCCGTCATCTTGCAGTTTAGGTAAAGCGCTGAACGCTCTCATTAGAGTGTTGCCCACAGCGCCGCCACTGGCCGGTGGGCTGAATCTATTCATAGGATTTGATGAATCGATATTGAATTGAGAAACAAATAATTGCAATGCATTGATGAATCAATATTTTTACCCAGCCCTAATGCATGCTGTGGATTACACTGTTTTAGCCTTCATCCCCAAACAAACACATTTAAGTACGTATTTGCCTCAAGTCTGGTGCAACTTTTGCTATAATTTAAAAAGAACTATTCAATGCACTGGCTCTCATCACTGAAAACAGCATAATTTCACCATCACGGATCTCTTGCTATAATGCAATACTAGAGGTCGACCGATTGATCGTTTTTTGCTGAGTAAATCCAGTCCCACATCATACAACAGCAGATTCGACTATAGGAGCAAGTACAATTCAGATATCTGAAAACATAATTTGAACTAGTCGAAACTGAATTAGAGATATCTCTAATTACCTTTGCATATGTGTGACGCGTCATTGAAGATATCTATGACGTCATTACAGATATCTTAAATGGAGCTTAGACTAGTCAAAGCATATTTAGAGATATCTCTAATTTAATTTCTTACTAGTGCAGTTATAATTGCAGATATCTCTGATTAGAATTATGCCAACAAAATCAATTCCAGATATCTTTAATTACAATTTCTACTAGTCAAAACTCATTTGTAGATAACTCATTTGTTTTCCAGTGGAAGTCAATGGAAGAATATGACTAGTCAAAATAACATTGTAGATATCTTAATTTCAATCATGAACAATCAAAATTGCAGAATATATATATATATATATATATATATATATATATATATATATATGGAATAGTAATTTTTTACTTGTCAAAACTAAATTACTATTAGTAGAGCCAGAGGTATTAAATGTTTAAACAGCTTGCCATAGACTCCTATCAGAGCAGAACTGTGACAAATGTTACATGTTTACATGTAGTCCTACTTTATTAGAGTCAATAAAATTGCCAATTGTTCTATTATTAAAATTGAACCATGCAGTCAGACATGGCAAAGCAATGAATAAAAACAGCATATTAACTATAAAATGTTATAGATTTCCCTATGGAATACTGATTACTGCACACGTTTGATTTATTTCTACTTATTACTATTTGCATTGTGATGCTGATCTTTGATGGCCCTGTGTAAGTGAGAAAGACCTGTCATGATGAAGCACATTAATCCTTAGCCAACTTTGAGATAAATGCAAGATCTACGGCCGTTACCAGAAGCCAGGGATTATAGTTTATATATAGTTATAAATATGGACATTTCGATTCTCTTCAGAGCCCCTTTATTAATCCCCTCGAGTTGTGTGAATTAATTCTTTGATGGATGGATGCACTTTATTTGGGTTTCAAAATCTCCCATTCACTGCCATTATAAAGCTTGGAAGAGCCAGGATATTTAATACAACTCTGATTGTATTCGTCTGAATAAAAAGTCCATACACCTAGGATGGCTTGAGGGTGAGTAAATCATAGGATAATTTTTTTTTTTGGGCGAACTGTCCCTTTAAGATGATACATGCAACTAAAATTAAATGTTCTTTGGCACATGTTGTTTTTGGGATATCTGTTATTTAGCCCGGTGACACGTCTGACCACTGACTAGACTTGACTAGGACTTGACAATCCTGCCCATCCAGTCTGAGCATAAACCTCTGTCCACCAACACATCAGCAAAAAAGAGCGAGTTAAAGGTATAGTTCACTCCGAAATGACAGTTTTGTCATCATTTACACACCCTCACTTCATTCCAACCCAAATCCCCATGACTTCGTCTGCTGTGAAACACAAAAGAAGACATTTTAAAGATACAGTTTCAGTGAATGGGCTCTGAAGCATCAAGCTTCAAAAAGGACACAAAAACACCACAAATTGATCATAAAGTTGGTCTTGAAGTGCCCTAAACACAACCCGTGAGATTAAGAGTGAATTCGATGGTATTTTTATGTAAGTTCAGAAAAGCAAGATAAGTAACCTCTGAGTCACATTAAACCAACTCTTGACTTAAATAACGTTATTGTGCAGGTGCAATAACTTTACAGTTCATGCTACTGTTACCCAGCAGCGATAAAGAGAGGAAGTGAGATGAGCCAAAACACATCTGTACAACAGTGCAGAAACAAGGGCTTGTGTACTACATTACCAGTCCTAGTCAACTGCAACATACTGCCATATATGCAAACATAGAGGTATATAAACAAGCCCACCTGTGAATGACTATCCCAAGTCTGATATAAATGCAACTTCAGATGCAGCGTCTGTGCCACATCTGCATGGCAAAGATAGATTTTTTTTTATTGAAACAAAAAAATATACACAAATTTGTACATGAATATACACCTCACAACAAGTAGAAAAACATACATAAGAATATGTAAAAAAAAACAAATAAATAAAATAGGTCATGCCAGGGGTGAAATTACAATAATTTAAAGTAACAAAAAGCCTCATAAGTCTTTTTTGATTTTTTGTTCTTAATTTTATCTAATGTATTACCATATAGTTTAATCTCTTTTATAAAGTGCTCACAGCTTGGCTTAGCTTTAGTCCATTTTTTCACATGAATATGATATTTTCCAAGTAAAATAAAAAGTTGTATATAAGGAAGCACATCGTACTTTTGAAATCAACATTGTCCAGCACAGAAAAGAAAAAAAATACTACATCATATAGATCAATTTGTAAACATGTTTCAAACAGCCTAGAAATGCATTTTGAAACATAAAAAAAAACATTTTTGAATATATACAATAAAAAAAAGATGAGTCAAATATTCTTTGGCATTGCCATAAAATTCACATAAGTTTTCAATATTCAAGTGGAAACGTTCAATAAGTAACTCCTTGGCAGGTTAAATTCTGTGTACAATTTTATAAGATACCTCTCTAATTTTATTATTAATAAAAAAAATATTTGTTATAGACCATACTCTTTTCCAGTCAATATTTTCATATTTAGTAGACCAAAACCCTGTTGAACAAGGCAAATAAAAAATAATAAAAAAAGAAAACCTCAATTCTTCATTGCTTGACGAAATTCAAGCCCCGCCCACATTTTTTTTCCTGTCTGAGAAAACGTTTCACTCGGATATACACTCACCTAAAGGATTATTAGGAACCATATACTAATACTGTGTTTGACCCCCTTTCGCCTTCAGAACTGCCTTAATTCTACGTGGCATTGATTCAACAAGGTTGAATCAATCAAATTCTTTAGAAATGTTGGCCCATATTGATAGGATAGCATCTTGCAGTTGATGGAGATTTGTGGGATGCACATCCAGGGCACGAAGCTCCCGTTCCACCACATCCTAAAGATGCTCTATTGGGTTGTCATCATGGATCTGGTGACTGTGGGGGTCATTTTAGTACGGTGAACTCATTGTCATGTTCAAGAACCCATTTTGAAAGAATTCGAGCTTTGTGACATGGTGCATTATCCTGCTGGAAGTAGCCATCAGAGGATGGGTACATGGTGGCCATAAAGGGATGGACATGTCAGAAACAATGCTCAGGTAGGCCGTGGCATTTAATCGATGCCCAATTGGCACTAAGGGGCCTAAAGTGTGCCAAAAAAACCATCGCCCACAACATTACACCACCACCACCAGCCTGCACAGTGGTAACAAGGCATGATGGATCCATGTTCTCATTCTGTTTACGCCAAATTCTGACTCTACCATCTGGATGTCTCAACAGAAATCGAGATTCATCAGACCAGGCAACATTTTTCCAGTCTTCAACTGTCCAATTTTGGTGAGCTCTTGCAAACTGTAGCCTCTTTTTCCTATTTGTAGTGGAGATGAGTGGTACCCGGTGGGGTCTTCTGCTGTTGTAGCCCATCCGCCTCAAGGTTGTGCATGTTGTGGCTTCACAAATGCTTTGCTGCATACCTCGGTTGTAACGAGTGGTTATTTCAGTCAAAGTTGCTCTTCTATCAGCTTGAATCAGTCGGCCCATTCTCCTCTGACCTCTAGCATCAACAAGGCATTTTCGCCCACAGGACTGCCGCATACTGGATGTTTTTCCCTTTTCACACCATTCTTTGTAAACCCTAGAAATGGTTGTGCGTGAAAATCCCAGTAACTGAGCAGATTGTGAAATACTCAGACCGGCCCGTCCGGCACCAACAACCATGCCACGCTCAAAATTGCTTAAATCACCTTTCTTTCCCATTCTGACATTCAGTTTGGAGTTCTGGAGATTGTCTTGACCAGGACCACACCCCTAAATCCATTGAAGCAACTGCCATGTGATTGGTTGATTAGATAATTGCATTAATGAGAAATTGAACAGGTGTTCCTAATAATCCTTTAGGTGAGTTTGCAATAGGGAAGAAAACACTTTCGGAACTTTCGTTTCATGTCGACAAAGTAAATATTTTTGTTTATCATCTACCATACCTTAGACTTTTACATAGTGCTTTACACCAGAAATATTTCATCATATTATAGATTGCAGGGCTCTTAAAATGCTGAAGTACTTACACACAAACAAAATGTCTGTCTTGGGCAACTGCATCACTCTCACAGGGCCGTAATGAAATTTACGAAATTTTAAAAGCAAACACAAGTTCACGACACAATGAAATTAAGCCACGACACAATGAAATTAATCCACAACACAACGGTCAGCAGTCTAAAAAATATATCAAAACCAAGATTAGTTTTAACTGTACCTATGTAGCTAACCATTGTATATCGACATTTAATATTAAAAATCACCTACGTGCATTATAGCTGCATATTTATACTCCAGAATGCTTTGACGCTGTTTGAAGTTATTAAAACGTATAATTTGTATTAATTAAAATTACTTTTAACATTCAAAAACATACATGTTCAAAATCAAAAGCTTGAATGTATTGGTAGTAGACTGACTTACTATTTTCCAGTACCTCCCTTCAATTTAGCCTACAGTAAACAAATAGTTTTTTTAGGAAATTGCTGTAATATAATAAAAGTTATATATTTTTTTAATCATGTTTCAAAGGTTGTAGTTCCTATTAACCAGACTGACTTACAACAGGTGTAATTTTGCCAATAGCTCCCAGTATGCACAATACACAATTTGTTTTATACTGTAATTCAACTCATTTTTTTTTGTTCATGTCCCAAAGCTTGTGGTAGGTTCCGTGACCAGAATGACTCATTACAGGTTAAATTGTGCCAATGCCTTCCTATAATTCTGCAATTCAACAAATTTTTATTTTTATTTATCAAATTATATTATAATAAATTATACGTTTTAACCACTTGGTGGATTTGCCACAGTTCCCTTCGGGATCATGCGCTGTGGTAGCGAGCCTTCTCGAGCAGCTATAATTCATGTAGGTGATTTTGAAGTAATATTTTATGTCGATATACAATGCATACTGTTAAAACTAATCGTGGTATTGATATATTTAGCCTGCCGACTCAGAACAATGGCAGGATAACTACCTTTATCGCGCTTCGAGAGTTCTATAGTGGTCGGGAGCATTTCTGTTGTGTTGTGGCTCATTTCCGTTGTGGATTAATTTCGTTGTGTTGTGAACTTATGTTTGCTTTTTAAATTTCGTTGTGTTGTGCACTATTGGGCCACCTTAGATATTACTTACCACAAGTAATTAGTAAAGTAACGCATTACTTTTGAACTTACAACAAAATAATAGGCCTACTACATTGCTATGCACAATTATAAATCAAGATGCACAACAGTAGGCAAATGGTTTTTTTTCCCCAAAGGCACGTATAACCTACTAATATGCCCTAATGGTTTAGTCTAAGCCCTGTCTGTGAAACAATTTAAGCTCACTTTATTAACCAATGGTTTAGCTGCTAACCTTCGTTGTTCCAGTTCAACCATTCTAAGCAAAAATGACTTTATCACATTTGTTTAATTTGCTGAAGTAAGAGTGTTGAAGTTTCTTCTGTTGTCCTGAGGACCGAGCTTCGTTTGAGCGGCGCCCTCTACTGTACAGCCGTGGATCTGCATTTGCACTTTTTACTGCTAATAAACGGCTTTTACATTTGCCCCAAAATAGTTTTAGTGTTATTACTATAATTATTATTTAAAAACAAACAAGTAAGCCTAGCCCAGATGAGGATAAAGTAACACAGAAGAAGTATAATGAAAGGTTTACTTTCCAAAAAAAGTAACTACGGTAATTAACTCAAAATTAGTTAATTTTTAGGGAGTAACGCAATGTTTTGATGCGTACTGAAACACAGACAAAAGCAGACAGTCGCTTCACCTCAACAATACAATGACAATTGTATGGTCATACCCTGGTGAAAAACAAATGCTAAGTATACTTGCAGACAGACTAATTGTATAATTCAACGTGTTAATGATTAGTTAACTTGACGTGCGCTATTTTGAAACAACTAATTTTGTACTAAGCATATTTTAGTTGTAATTAAAATTTAAAATGTAGCAAAGCATAACTTTAAGTGTATTTAGTGCAGGCTACGTTTGTGTATTAAACTGGACCAACTTCAAGTATAGTATACCGGTAGGCTATAAAGTATGCATACATGCTTTATTAGTGGCATTAAAGTGTACTTTATTTGTGTTACAAGTAAGTAAGTGTCTTAGAAAGAAGCGATATATTATATTTTTGGGGGCGTTTTCGCCTTTTATCAGGATAGAACACTAGACAGGAAGTGAGGTGGAGAGAGAGAGAGAGAGAGAGAGAGAGAGAGAGAGAGAGAGAGAGAGAGAGAGAGAGAGAGAGAGAGAGAGAGAGAGAGAGAGAGAGAGAGAGAGAGAGAGAGAGAGAGAGAGAGAGAGAGAGAGAGAGAGAGAGAGAGAGACTGGTCTCCCGAAGCACAATGTCTATCGTGGTGTGATATATTTGAATAAAAAGTATAGGCTCATTAATACCTTTGGCGTATTTCAAAAATTACAAACTTTTTCTTCAATAACAACTGCAATAGACAAATAAAACTTAGCTATACTTTGTACAAAATACTAGCGTATACTATAATGCATTTTGAAAGTATACTTTCAATGCATTGTTACAATGATCATTTCCAGCACACAGTTAAAATATACCTCAATTATATTTTTAATAAAGTGAACATAAATAATTTTAAGAAATCAACAGAATTTTCACTTCAAGTATATTTTTCTAAAAATATGAGTGTGAGACTTCTGGTAAAGCTTCAGTGTTCACAGTTTAGTATACAGTAGTACTTACAGCACACACACAATTTTTGAGTTGTTTCTGAAGAATAGAAAGATCAGGCTGTTCTCTGCTCATCAACCAAACCCTTTGACATGCCGGTCTTTGTCTCTTTTTTTATTATTCCATCGCAAACTATTGCTGCCACAATGAAAGCGATCTCTCCCTCTGACTCGCTGCGTTTAACATTTGTCCATTCTTGTTTTTAATTCTAAAGGAAGGTGTTGATTACACATACAATTCCACACATGTAATCAATCTTTCCCGTGTCTAAACTATAGAAACTATAAACTGTAATATATCCCAGATCTTATAATATATATTTCTGAGCACCTAATCATAACTCGTATAGACATTTATCCCAAACTGTTCATTTATAGGCTACTCAATCTCGTGTCATTACAAACCTGTATGACTTTCGTTATTCTCTGAAACACAAAAGGGAAAAAAACGAGATTTCAATGTAGGCTACTGGATATTAAAAGAGTTAAATGGGATCAAATGGCAAAATTAGTGTTAATTTTTGTGAAGCTAATTCATTTATTTTATACTTATTAAATTTGTCCACTTGAAACACAGTTCACTTTTATCCACAAGGGGTCACTGTGTACATGAAGCTTATAAAGTCTTTCTCATTCAGAATCTGGTCTGGTGCCATAATACTGTATTTTAAAATAAAGTTTTAAAAATAAAACTTGAGTCAAAACAGTATTTGTGATTGTTAATAAAAAATAACCTCAACTGTGCGCCATAGATCTCAGATGTGGCTTCTCAAGATGCCTTGTTTAATATAAAGTGCGTAATATTGCAAATATTTTGTTGTTGTTGTAAATGCAGTAACTTCTAAAAAATTAAGGTAGCCTAGTCTATAGTGCAAGAGGTAAAACGGTTACAATTGAAACGTGTCTATATAAGCAATTAAAACTGACAAGATGCGTGTGAAATACAGTCCCCCACCACCACCACAAAAAGAAAACGGTGCACAGGATTATGCCATATTTAGTGTTCTGGTAAACCCTTGTGCTGGTATTTGAAATGATTTCCTGATTGTTTTATTTTACTTGTCGGTGTTCGCTTCAAATTAAAATAAATGTAAAGAATAAGTTTTGCAAGTAATTGGAAGACGAAACGTCAGATACGCCGTTGAAACAAATCAACCCGCCCTGTTGTAACCCCTATAAATTATATATATATATACACACACACGTATATTTTAAACGATAAATATATCTTGTCTTTGTGTAATCCATGTTGTGAAATATCTCTGGAATGCTTCTACGTGAAATGCTAATTTGCTTTATAACGCAACTCGTTTGAACCCTCAGGAGGTGCACAGTCAGAAAGAGAGCGCTAACAATAACCTGTAACTCAATAACACCCTCCACCCTCGCGAGGATACGGTGTTGTCTGCGCATCTGATAGGCTCAGCTGGAGATAAGCAGCACGAGCTGGCAGCGTGAACAGTCAGACCGGCGGGACCGGTTCAGCTCGATCGCATACACTAATGACACTGCACTCGAAAAGAAAAAACAAGCAGACAAAACATGTTGGAAATATATTTTAATACAAAATTCTTCAACGAACAAACACACAAAGTCTACTTTGGTGGCTTAGTACGTTTTTAAAATATATCTCATCAGTTCATATTAAGAAATTAAGTCATCTGCTTCAAACCATTACCATTAAAACACATTTGTAATAAAAATGAAACTGTTGCCTCTTTATATTTACACATCTAACTCATGACAACATTACTGATCCAAACCTGGTCCTTAGAATGATTATTCTCTTATTACTTCACAGTGGCAGGAAATCAAGTTTAAGTCACACAAAGTTGCTTTGAACAACACGATTTTGTATTAGCTCGTCTTGAAATTTGAATGCAGATGCTTTGATTTATTATTTCTGAGACTATATTTATATCACTTTTCTCTTTGTGACAGTGATTCCTGTCGAAAGTAAACCTTAAGGCAACCCTGGCAATAAAACATTTAACAGTTGGCAAGCCTTACATTCAGAAAAATGAAATTTGCAACCAATTGAACCTTTCTATTTAAAGGAGTACTTCTCCAAAAATGTAAAATTGATGTTATTCACCCTAATGATGTTCCAACCCTGTATTATTTTCCTTCCTCAGCTGGAAACCAAAAGTAGATGTTTGGAAGAGCGTTCAATCTGCCCGTTTCCATACAAATGAAAGTCGATGGTGATTTATACTCATTAAGCTCCACAAAAGAACAAAAACACACCATACTTGTATCACTATAGTCAATATGACTGAATATTATGTGAGATATTCCAAGTCATCTGAAACCATAGGATTTTCCCATTTTGGGAATCCCATTTGCAGTCATATATCGAAACGTCCAACGTGATTGGTCACAAAATACCCAACAATCCACCACATTGAAACTTCCCATGGTATTGGACACAACATTTGCAATAAATTTGTTTGATGAACGATGTCAGATCAGGTGCGAGGCATCTAACGCCACCCTTTCTGGAATTTAAACAAATTTGTGGACTCCAAAAGAGAAGTATGGCCCTTCGTGTTGTTTTGTGGAGACTAACAGTATATAAAAACACGACATGAGGGTGAATAAGGGGCAAAAGGACCATTTCTGAGTGAATTCAGAAGCTGAACGCATTCCTTTATGTTGTTGTTTCCACACGGCTTCCTAAGAATAGCGCAAGTCGATGCTAACTGAATGTGAAGAGCTTGAGGGAATGGAGTGTGTTAGCAGGCCTTTACTTGTCCTGTGACCTGCGAGGCACCAACAGCAGGAGTGTTGAGGCTTGTCCATCTGATATTTCCTCTGTTGACGGCTGATGTAGAGGGCTAAAGTGCTGCTAATCGAATTCCTGCAAGAGATCTACCTCAAACAACACCTCCAAACGGCTCACTGGCAGCACCGTGAGGGTCCCGAATGCTAAATCCAGCCCTGCGTTGTAACACACATTGCTTTTTTAGGGCCATCAGCAGTTTGACTGTCACACCAGAGAGGCTTCTTCAACCACACAACAAAAAGAGCTGACACACACTGACTGTTCACATGGGATGTTTGTTACATAATCATAAACATTCTTTAGGAGGGGGGTCGGTTCAGACTAAACCTTCATTACAAGGGGTATCAAACGCATGAAATCCTCAAGAAACCAGAATATGTATCTTTAACAACAACATTTCTGCATAAAGAAAATTGAATGGTATGTGCACGACCAAAATAACATCCAAGGACTTTAAAAAGGAACAAAAGTATAGCACACTGCGCCTTTTTAATAGTAGACTAACGAGGACCGAATGGGTTAAAGCTCTATTGGTCTACTATTGTGTCAGTGTGCTAGACTTCTTTTCTTTTTTTTTATAAAGAAAAAGGCCATTAAGATTTTTCTGCATTAAAACTCGACGGTTTCTTTTCATACGATTTTGATCGGGTTCAGTTTTCGTGAGATTCACCGAGGCAAAGTCAGAATGAGAACCGGTTTGATCAAACGACTCTTTCTCTGGGTTCCACTCGTGTCCATCTCGCACATAGTCAGCCATTTAGACTATTAACTGTCGCTCGTAGGAGATGAACCGACAGATTTAAGATCTCACAAGACTTGTGTGACCAGTCTAATTCTTGTTAGTACATTTGTACAGTGTCAGCCTGGATGTTGACGCTAGATCAAACCTGAGATCCAATATGTGGGTTCTTAAAGAAGAGATTATTTAAAAAGGAGGAGTAGAAAAGCAGCAGGGCAGTGACATTCGAGGCACTTTCAGAGGAAGTAACGCAGCATGTGTGCATATACATGATCCTCTCAGTGTTTATTAATAGGGGCGGAGGCAGAAATGGCCATTTTTGCTGCATTGATTTTAAGTCATCTACACATGTGACAGGATCACATGATCAAAAAAATAAAGCTTTCAATTCAAAACATCCAGAAGGCACACTTTTAAGAAACTGAAACTGAAACCAGTACAGTTATTGCTTGGAGATTTGCGCAATCGTTTAAAGTGCCGCAAGATAAATGTTCAAGAATTAAAGGCCTCCTGACGGTTTTATTCAGTATCCGTTGTTCAAGAAGGACCGTGTAAATGGAAATGTCACTCAGGATCTGAACACGTGCACTGCCCGCACCACATACTGTCGGCAGATGGGACATTCGCTCATGCGTTTGCCGCACTTTGTGCATGTGACCATGTGCCCGCACTCCAACAGGACGCAGTCGATGGGCGAGTCCATACAGATCTTACACAGGCTGTCCTCCACCGCCGTCCCAGATCCAGAGTCTGTGAAAGAAAAAAGAAAAGAAAAAGGAAACATTATTTGGCATGTGCATTTTAAACTCGATTTTCCCTTTTCTTAAACTTGAACACTAATTTGTCATTGACAAAAATTAAATTCACTGATTTAAACCGTAATATGCATGTTTGTGAAATCCAACTGCAAAGTTACCAATTATGGGAACTGTTGACTGATTAAATTATTCAGTTTTTCACAATAAAATGGACATTAAAACTCTTGAAAGTTAAATAAAACAAAATCTATTCCTAACTTTTGAAATCATAAGAAATAAACCCACCTGTGCCTTCTATGGCGGTAGACACTGTAAAAATAAAATAGCCCACGTTAATGTAATCAACAGACAAGATACATTCAACTTTTATATTTACTTTAGAAAATGAGGTCAGGATACCAACTAAAATACCACTTATTACCCAACTACATGTTTGGTTTGTGATATTTTTCAATCTAACAACAAAAAAACCCTGAGCCCTCATCCTGTTGTCCGTCCAATCACATCAAACTCTTTACCCATGTTCTGCAGGTCCTTCTGGTCGTGGTAGAGACGCGTGACTCTCTCCATCAGTTCCCATTTCTCACAGCAGCCCTTGTAATCGACAAAGTTCCTGGCCAGAATCTCCTTCAACCGCCGGACACTCAACGCCTCAATATCATCCACTGATCTGAGGTCTGAGAGGGACGCCCGTCGCCCGGGAGCCAACACTTCTTCAGAGTCTGAAGACTGACAGAACAAGAGACAGAGTGAGTACGCAAACAACGCTTTTTCTTCGGCTGATCTCTTGGCAAACCAAAAACATCATTCCACAGATTGATGGAAATTAAATTCTAGAAAATTAAAGTGTGTCAGAAAACATTTGACTGATTTAGAAACATGTTAAACGGTGTGCCACCTAAAGCCCCGACTACACCACTATCTAGAGCTGTGGTCTAGATTAGGTTAGCCAGAAAAAGCTTGGCCAACATAAACACGAACAGACACAACACAAACAGAACATGCTAAGATAGATGCAAAGGGAGATTACAAAAACACACAAGGATTACTACAAGTTTGATGAACTCCACATCCTGCTATTATGCAAACACTATATGCTAATGCTAGGGTAGAGATAACATGCGGAGTGGTTCATTAACATCTACGGTTTAAAGGTCCCGTGTAGATAGCTTAATAAAAAGGCTGAAGTTTAGAAGTTAAGGAGTGGTACTGTGTGTTAATGTTGGCCTTCCACCACATGGTAAACACTGCACTTATTTAGATGAATGCATCACTTGAAGGGCAGATGACCATCATAGCATTAAAAAACAAAAACAAATCCTTACTAAAGACACACAGTGCAAAAATAGCGCTGAAAAGACGTGGACGGTTATTTTTGCTGACCTTATTGCATATGCATTTGTAGGAGTTTCCCTTTCAGACACAACATTTATGGGAGGAGAGTTTTTAAATCAAGGTGATTTACTAAGGCTTGCACTAGTCAATTTACTGGTATTTGCACCATTGTATATCTTAAACCAGACGTTAACGCTGCTCTTCGTAGATTGTGTTGGTCATGGAAATGATCCGGCTGCGTCTGTTCATTAATTTGAATTCATCTTCAGTAGATCATGCGCTGAACTTTCCCATCGGCGCTCAGTTTGTGCTCTCACATTAATTTGCTCTGTTTAGTAAATCTAGCCAGGGCTATATGTAAAAAGAAAAAGGGGTGCCATATACACAACAATTACAACAGATAGTGAAAAGTCAAAAAAGCTGAGCCCACCCCCAAGAGGACCCTCCTTTAAATGCAAGTTTACGGTATTTTATCACCCGTCATCCACCATACAAAAAAATTAAGTTGGCATGAAATGAAAATTCACTTTATCTAATTTTAAGATAACATGTTAAATGTTATCTTATTATGAACTAGGCTATTCATCCATGTTTAGGTTTCATTTTTTTCGACTCTGTAATGTTTAATAAAAATGTCATAACTCAATCTTCCGGTGAAAATGACTTATTTCTGCCAGACTTCTCCAATCATTTAGTCAAGACAGTCACATTCAAGTTTGAGTGAAACACCCACATCTCAAAATCCAATCAACAACTGATGGATAGAACCAAGTCCCTGTCCTACTTTTCTTTTTCTTTTTGATAATCCGTTACACTCGAACGTGCATCTCAATTATGCTTGCTGCGGTAGTCAGTGTCACATGGTGTTCGGCCATACACCGATTACATTACTTTCCCACTGCGGCACCGCCTCCACTGTCGTTTTGCTTTTTTCATGGAAATAAAAAACATTTAGATCAGTTGGACAACCGACGCTACAATTATAAACTGAAAGCGTCTGCTCTGCTCCATGCAGCAGGTGTCAGATTTCACTGAACACGTGTCGAGAGAGTCGGAGGATTTGATGAGCAACAGATCTTTAGAACAGAAATTTAAGATAAGGGGGAAAAAAAAAATCCCCTGCACAATTAAACCAAATCTATTATGACTGGTGTGAAAGTTAAATGAAAACAATTGAACAGTTCTGTGTAAATGACCCCTACTCTGTTTTTCCGCAGCGATAGTTCGACAGGTCTTGCAAATTCCCGTTAGATTTAGGTGCATTCACATTCAGTGAAGTGCAATAGAAAGAATAGCACAATAATTCTGTTATTACCATAAACTGCATCATGAAGTGTGTAACAGCAGAAATGACAAACTATTTTTGAAGGGAGTAAACGCCTTGCTGTGGGCGCTTTTTTTTTTTTTTCTCAGTTGAGAGAAAAGCTATATTTGCTACATAGAAAATATCCACGGAACTGTAACTAGTACCGAATTTCCCAGATAGTTATAATATTAAATGTCAATACGAATCTTAAGTATCTGCTTTGGCTCTTATTTTCAATGATTTTTCGCTGTCTCAGGATGTGGCGGTTGGTCAGTGTGGTATTTGGCCCACACCTCCTTCACTGTGATTGGACAGCTGGGTAAAAAGTGACAGTGAAGAATGCTGAACTTAAAGTAAAACGCAGCACTCAAAGTCACAATGCTCCCGGTTTAAAAACGTGGCGCTCCCATTGAAAACAATAAAACAAATACACTAGCCTCTAGGAAAAAAACACTTTGGTGGACACATGGCCTAATAGTTTGCTCAGTGAACCACCGTATGATAAAAGCTGAAAAATAAACAATTTTATGTTTTGTGACTTCAAAACTAAGGTTTGTATCGAACTATCATTTTTGTGTTACACTCCTAGTAAGAGATTCATATTTGTCTGGATGATGTACACAAACCAAGTGAGAAAGCACCGCAAGTAACAAACTTCAGCATGGATGCCAATTAATGTACAAATTAAACTTGAATTTAAATCTTTTGATCATAAACGTATCTTTATCACACACACACATTAACATTGAAGGCACATAGTGCATTCAACAGATTTTATTATTTAATATAGTTTTTTTGGTCTCATTATTTTTCATGTCCATTTTCCACTTTCTCTCTGGTCTTTAGAGTGTCCGTTTTTGGCTACAGCGCATTTAAGAAACACCCCTTTCACATGTGAAAGGAGCAACGGCGCTCAGGTCTGCTGCCGTGTGTAGTTTCTTAACATCAGATTGATTGTTCTTTTGAGTTAGATCTTTCAAATGAATCGATCGATCTGGTTCAGAAAACTGGTTTGACGGTGAATAAATGACAGGATCTTCATTTATCCATGAACTATCCCTTTACGATGGATTGGCGTGACAAAGAGTGGACTTAAAACAGACTTTTAAAGAAGCAGTGATTTATCCCAGCCTGTATCCAAGTCTTTTCCCACGCACAAGGCACAGACATGGAAGAGTCTTTAAACAGACTCTACTGAGGACGGCATGAATCATCAAGAGGCCAAATCTTTTCATTGCAAAAGACTGACAGAAAGGCATTGTCCCAGGCATTGTAAAGGGCGACGGGCCACTGATCTTTGCTCTGCCACATGTAACGCCCCAGACGGCGCAGCAGAAAGAAGAAGAGGACAGGGTGAGGAGTTTCAGGATGTACCTGCATCTCCTGCTCCACCTGCAGCTCATCGTCCATTTCACTTTCAGCTGTCGCCTCAGCCAAGCTCTAAGGGTCAAAGGGCGCAGCCAACAGTTTAACACAGCTGTGCTCTCTAACTTAGTCTCTTAAGCACACTAGGGAGTGTGTGAAATATGAGTCACAATATTCTAAAGTTGTGCTTTACAGTGCCGTGTGAACCAAACCGAGAAGAGAAGCACATGCAAGGGGCTGTGAGATGGATTTTATCGAAGCACATGAAAGGTTTTTTTATCTTTCAGTTTTAAAATAATTTCTCCTAACCTAGTCTTATGTGTAGAGACAAATACAAGCAAACCTTTTTCAGGCCTTTTCTTCCTGAAGCACACTATCAGTCAAAAGTAGAGAGGCTCACAAAGGCTGAATTGATCAAAAACTCACTAAAAACTGTGATATTGTAAAATATTATTACAATTAAAATAAATCAGTTGAATGAAAATTATTCCTGTGATTGTCAAAGCTGAATTCGAGTCTTCAGTGTCACATGATCCTTCAGAAATCATTCTAATATGCTGATCTGGTGGTCAAGAAACTTTTTTTATTATTAATGTTGAACACCGTTAAACTGCTTAATACTTATGTGGAAACTGTGATACACTACCATTAAAAAAAATGAAAGAGAAAATAATACTTCTGTTCAGCAAGGACACATACAATCAATCAGTAATGACAGTAAAGACATTTATAATGCTTCAAAAGTTTTCTATTCAAATAAATGCTGTTCTTTTGAACTTTCTATTCATCAAAGAACCCTGAAAACTGCATCAGTTTCCACAAAAATATTAAGCAGCAAAAACTTGGATATGGATAATAATAAGAACCATTATTAATAATTGAGCACCAAATCAGCATATTAGAATGATTTTTGAAGGATCATGTGACACTGAAGACTGGAGTAATGATGCTGAAAATTTAGCTTTGACATCACAGGAATAAATTACATTTTACAAGATATTCAAACAGAAAAGTTATTTTAGATTGTAATGTCTCACAATTTGACTTTTCAAACATTACAAAACTTTTGAACGTTATGCAGGACCATTTTATCTTTTTGTACCTGTGCATCTTCTGTTGTTTGAGCCTGAGGTCCCAGTTCGGTCGTGCTGTTGTCCTGCGACAGGCTTGCCGTGTTGACTGGAGTGTAAGGGTCTTCCAGCGGGTCCAAGCGTGTGGTTATTGGGGGAGGAATGTGCGTGTCAGACGGAGGCGTCTGTTGGCCGAGAACCAGCTCGACCAGCTCCTCCTTCTCTCGGCACATCTGTGTGGGGACCCCGTGCAGGTGAAGATACTCCCTCAGATCCTTCACCTTCAGCCTCATCAGCTCAGCTCGCTCGTACGAGATCCCGCGGAAACGCTGGCAAGTGTGGCACAGCCACGGCTGGAGGTCCTGCTGAGTGGAGCACTGGCTGCAGTAGCTTTTCTTGCAGTCCATGCACATGTGCTGCAATGAACAATGGGAGTGTGTGTTTTAAAGCCAGGTTAAGACTGGAACACAATCTCAAATCTTTTTTAAGGAGTGTGTAACACCATTAAGAATTTCGCAGTTGGCACAGGCATTAAAGGGTGTAAGAAGTAGGTCAATTCTAAGCAGATCTACTGTTTGTGTCATTACATCCGATAAACACTGAGCTGTACCGGATAATGCCAAAGCAGTCTGGGAAGTTTCTTCAGGGAATATAAACACATGACTAACATAACTTGACTGTAGTGTTCTGGAAGTCACAATGCCATTCAGTCAGAGTTGTGGCTCATTTCCCTCCTCCTACTTTAATGTCTTAAAGTAATACACATTACTTTAAAATAAACCCAAGAGGAGTGACGACAGTGAGGGCTGAGAGAGGACCAGGCCTGGGACATTTATGTGAGGGACTGCCACTTTACTTTTGTTGTTTATTTTGGTCATTAAAATGATGTTGAACATTCGCTGGTTCCAACCTTGAACATCGTTACACTCACATTTCAGCCTTTATTTCACTTCAGAAAAAAGATGAGTTAAAATGAGGAATTATTATATTTAGATTAATTGAAATTTCATTAAGTCGTCACCTTTTGAAGTTTAATAATCACATCAAGCATATTGCGATTTTTCTGTCCCCAAATTTAATTAAGACCTTTTTTTCCTTCTACCATTAAAGATATTCAAAGACTTTTTAAATTGCCTTAAATATGATAAAACTGAATTTAATACTTTAAGGACTGGCAGGGACCCTGTTATTACCTGTACAAAAGGTAAATTACACTGCTTGATTGCAAACTGGTATCCGTCATCATACTATTTTAATTCATTATCATAATCAAACACACTTGTTTCTATAGCAAATTGTTTTACCATTTACAGAACTTTGTTTTTCTACTAGTTATTTACCCATAGCCACTAATGAATTGAAAGTCCCACTGTTACATGGGTGTGCACATAGAGGAATTGTGATTTATTTATTGTAGCATGTATAGGTGGGGTGAGAAGGGATTTCCCTGATCCTTTAAAGTGGAGTGACGTCATCAGGGATTTCTACCATTTAAACTGCGAGGGCGTTGATGGCGGCTCCCTCTCTTTGTTCGCTGGGTCTCTCTAACCTGATGGCGAGATCTATTTTATCTATTTGACAGGTCTACCTATCTTTTTCAGTAACAGGTGGTGGATTTATTTTTTAGCACACGTTTTGTTATTCAGTTAGATCAGAGGAGGTAAGCAGCTGCACGTAAGACTCACCTGTTGTTATTCTCCTGCAGGTGATTAGGTGTAGTCAGGGGTTTGTTTTCTTTAGCTGCCCTACCGGATTACTTTTATTTAGTTTAGTTTATTGTCATTTAGTTTATTGTCTTATATGTGTGAATTTGAATTAATTGTTGCTTGTTGGATTCTCCTTGTATTAAAAATTCTACTTATTAGTAATTAGACATCAAAACTAATCAATTGCATGCGATTTCTTATATGTTCGGTCCTTGCCTTTTTTAATGTTTTAAATGAGCTGAAGTTGGTTTTGGGCCATAACACCCACGCATTAAAAAAAACAAAACTTTTCTAAACAAGGTGGTTAATGAAGGTGGTCTCAACTTCCGGTTCACACAGTCTTTAAGGCCATGACACAAGGTGACCTAGTTTTTCCAGTTTGCTCCCACCCTTAGCAGTAGTTGGACCCCCGTCAGCGGCTTGAACAGGTGACGCGGTGTCTTTGATGTGGGTCTGAGGCTGGTACATGCTTCTGCACAAGCGTAACATCAATGGAATTTCAGCCTAATTTATAAGAAACCGTTTTGAGCACCAAATTACTGGTGAAGCATAACACTACCCACACACATAAAATTAAGTCCTATAAATAGAGAATTCTCCATTACGGTGTAAACAGGAACCATTGTAATGTCCACAGTGGCAAGCTTTTGCAGGCTAGTGGAGGTGAGCTAGGTAATGTTATATAGCATAAATCCAACATTGGTTAATATGCAGGCATGAAAACGGGTCAGGGGTAAAAAGGTGAGAATGATATGGGATGTGGGGCGATTGTCCGGTCCTGTTGAGGGGGGGGGGGGGGGGGGGGGCATTTGGGGGGCATTTGGGATAGTATGGACATGATCCGACATCTTAAAGTGACAGTGGTTAATAAACCTAATGCGGTCTGTGTCCTTAATATTGGTCAAGCAACACTGTTTGTTAATAGCTTTAAAGATTAATTATATTTAATTCATACAAATAAATATGTCTGCTTGAAAGAATAAATGATGTATGCAAGTAGTTATAAAGAATTTTTTACTTTAGGAAAAGTGTTTTTAATGTTTCTGACTCCCTGCAGCATGTCTGCATTTAATCTTTAATTTAATATTCATCAATCCTACCTTGTAACTGTTACCTTCATGTTACTGTTATTTTTGGCCAGAGATTTGTTGAAGGTTTGGCTGAATTTTGGGATGTTGAAAAGAAAATACAACAACATAATTTCCTGTGTAAAAATTATGTCATGGGATGAGTACTACTGATTTTCAAATTACATTAACAGTAATTAAAAATGAATATATTAACAGTTTAAATAAAAAAGCTGAATTGTGAGTTTGTGTAACTGAAAAATTCAGTTACACAAAAACTGTTAACGGTCAATACTGCTTAGAAGTGAAAAGAAAACAAGCAAATCCGAAAAATCCGAAAGGGCTAAAAATAAATCCAAAAAAACGGAATTTGAAAAATAAAATAAAACGGAATTTGAGAAAAAATAAAACGGATTTCATAGGGCCCTATTTCCATGCACTTGCGCTCCCTTCTGCTACGCGCACCTGATCGCAGTTCACTGAATCTCTGGTACACCGCCCCCCTCCCAACATTTTCTCATCGAATCTGCATGATTCATGTAGGTCACCTATTTTGGTTTCAAAACGGCGAATTTCGCCGAAAGGTGAATGATTTTCATGTCTGAATATGGGATGTTGAAAAGAAAATACAACAACATAATTTTCTGTGTAAAAATTATGTCATGGGATGAGTACTACTGATTTTCAAATTACATTATGATAGTATGCTTTTATACGGGAAGCGTGGTTATTTGGTGATGTCACATAACAGATATCTCTGACTATTGTCGTTACATGATACTATCATCTATTGGCACAACCCTAGTGGGCACTATTGAGCTCTATTCAGAGAACAATACTGGATGTACTTTGTGGATGTTTTACCCACTAGTAAGTCAATAAACTGCTTGCTTTCAAACATCAAAAACTTTCAATCCAATTAAAAACAAACAAACTGGAAACCTGATCCCAATGTTACTCTCTGTAGTTACTCTTATGTAAGGTGCATGTGCTGGAATTCCATGAATGTGAAGTGACAATAGCAGCACTGCTGTAAGGAACTGGTACAATGGCCATGACATCGATATGCACCATTGTACTGTCACTGGAGCCACAGTTTACAAAGTGCATTCTGGACAACTCCCCTCGTGAGTCGAGCAGGGTAGTCATACTGGAGGAGGACGCTCCACACAATGACTCCAGTCACTAACTCAACTTGTATGGTGGCTATAAACTGTAGCTTGAGCCTTTCCCTTATCTGTCAGTGACATGAGGTTGACGTTAAATGCAAAGCATCAACAGGATTCCAAAAGGCACCAATAAATGCACTCACAAATAATGTATATCACCAGTTCAAGAACTACAGTACAACAGTGCTTCACCAAAAAATGTAATACCACTGCTAAAGCTAAACATTACAAGGTTGATTTGTAAGTCAGTTGTGTGAAAATTAGTCATGTCATAGGATTACCTTCCTGGCGAGGCTGTCAAAGCGACCTCCACAGGCCTTGCACGTGTTTTCTGGAGCAGGGGGCGATGGGTAACTGCTGAAGCCTGAGTTTGTGAAGGTCTGATGTTGTGTGCTACTTCTGGTGTCCTCCACAGTGGCATCATCCAGACAGAGCCAGCCGCAGCAGCTGGCCCACATACTACACACCTACTGCAAGAGAAAGAGAGATGCTTAAGTTACACGTAATCGCACCATAAATTAAATCTGCTCAGTCTTCAAATAGAATCAAACCACCTTAGTCCTAGAAGACAACGGATGCACTTTTTCAAAAAGCTAGATTGGTCTTCTTGAATCAATACCCTTGATAGTGAATTAGCGGCATGAAAAAGTTCTTCCAGCATCAGTCAGGGTGGCTGATAAGCGCTCAGCTGGAGTCATTTAGCTGAAGAAGTAGGACTTCCATCATTTATTCAAAGGCTGTGTGCAGTCTAAACCACAGGAGCTGTGCAATACTCCTACTAGGATGACACTGTATCTCTCTCTCACTCCCTATCTCACTCAAAGCCAAATAAAGGCTCTCTGATCCAGTATCACTAACATGGTTATGTCTCTCACCGTTTGGGCCCATTGTGTTGAATCAACTTATTAGCTAAAGGAAAAAGCAATTAAGGTAGGGCTCTATGCGGAAAACGCGAACGGTCATACAATTTTCTTTATTGAACTTTTCTGCATAACAAAGACCAGTGTTTGTGAGTATTAAACCACCACAATGCATCAGCATAAGGAAAGCATCAAGCGCGCTGCAGGGGGCGATATCAGACTCTCGCGTTTCGGGAGTCGGGACAGTTGACGGAATTGTCAATACACATAGTAAAGCTGCCTCACAAAATGCTTACGAGTAACAAAACTGAGTACTTTTTCACAGATTATAGCACTTTAACAGTCAAATACACAGAAAATTATGACAAAATTCTGGTCTTGGCGAGAATCCTCGTAAACACAGCGTCAAATTCGCGCCTACCGCGTCTAGTCATACGCTTGAACACTTTGAATCCATTTGCGCGTCTAGAGCGAAATTGACGCACGTAAAAAAGGAGTATTCGCGTCTATATAAACATAGACATTATAAACTGAAAAGCGGGCCTGTCCCCATTCGCGCCGCAGGAATTTTTTACGCGCGTAACACGTCTTTGCATTGAAATCACTCGCGCCAGACGCTCTATTCGCGTCTGGTGTGAACGCAGCATCAAACCAAGGCATGGATATGTTCCAAAAGTGCTCTCGACGCCGTTCGGAGCACAGGTTATTTCGCTGGTTGCTCTCTTCTTGCCAGATGACGAAGGTTTTACAAGTTGTTTCTTATTGTTTATTTGCTATTCTGCACTAGGTTAGCCCATCAATGGGAACACGGGAACATGTTTAAGTACCTGCAGCATCATACACTCATGTGTAAATGTGTTTTCATGAGGTTTTCAAAAATAAAGCTCTCTTGAGGAAAGTGTACCCCTGTGAAAATATATTCATAATTTATAATATTTATATTCAAGTTCATAGATTTGATATTTATATTGTAGTTGAAAACAACCCTGTGAGAAATTCATAGTAAAGTTCATAAAAAGTAAAAAGTTCATAGAATTAAAATTGATGGAGAAGGTTAGACTATTTCCTTCAGAAAGATCGTTGGTTAGCTAGCTCATTTAAAATATCCTAAACTTTTTTGACCCTGCCTCTTAAAAGAATCGGAATCGAGAATCGTTAGGAACCGGAATCGAAACAAGGAATCGAAATCGGAATCGTTCAAATTCAAACGATACCCAACCCTAGTTATGTCTTAAATAAACATAAGCAGTTGATAAAGAAAACATAAGGATCCATGCACTAGCTCTTAAAGTGACAGACTGTCATTAATGTTGATAAAACAAAAAATTTTGCTTTAATGGTAAGGAATCAGGAGCCTATGCATTTAATTTATACAGGACTAAAATACTATTTTAGATTTGATAACTATATTCAGTTTCTGTAGTATTTCTGAATACTAGTGTTAGCTACCCAAAACCTTTCCTCTTTCATTTGTATCTTTATTCTATTGTATTTATTTGTGCTACTTTTTTAATTTAATTCAAAGATTGAAACAACTTGTGTTGTGTAAACTCTTGAGCAACAAAATTACCCCATTGTAAAAACACAAATACAATGAGTGAGCAAACATATACATACATACATATACAGTGTTTCCCCTAGAAATTTTTCCAGCAGCGGTGCTGTTATGTGCCCAAGGTTGTTACCAAGCCGCGCGTGGTGGGGTCCGGGGGCATGCACCCTGGAAGATTTTTTTTAAAATAACCCCTTAAACCATGACTTCTGGCAAGTTTTGTGGATAGAAATGGACATTTTGAGAAAAACAAATATAACATACCATCAACTGATTCAAGGCATGATTATTGCAGCACGTACCTTGAACTGCAGTCACAAACAGAAACCTTCAGGGTGGGAAATTAGCACCCGCCACCAGCCAATGGCGGGAACTTTTTCAAGGTGGCGGATGACTTTGCCTTGTATACCAGCCACAGTGGCGGGTACATTGTAAAACATATTTTTATTGGTTAATACTTAAAACATTCCTTGTAACCGATTGGACAGCTTTTGTCAAAGAATGCTGTTGCTAAGTAACAACAATAATGCACTTTTGTCGAGTAACTAATTTGATTGGTTTTCAGCGCAGTGCGTGACGGACACAGCGCACAGACACGGCGCTGAACGGACCGTGACACATATAGCTGAGCTGAGGTAGCCTACAGACGAAAGAAAAATGTAAAAAATGTGGTGACATATTCCCGGTGTTAAGAGGCCCGCCGTGGAATCAGCAGTAGCTATGAATCTACAAACTGTTGAGGGTGAAGTAAATAAAAAGAGAAGGTACTTTTCGAACAAGTGGCGCATTGATGACGAAGGGAAAACGAGGGAATGGTTAGCCTACCTTCCCGTCGAACAGTCCATGCACTGTACTTACTGTTGAACCTATGCGTCGTCCGAAAATGCAAACAATTCGTTCGTTAGAGGAACAACTAACCTTAAAATAGAGTCAATAAAAGAGCACGAGTCATCCAAGTCTCATATCAAGTGCACTGCCATACAGCTGGAGCAAAGTGTGGCAATAAAGGCTATCTGCTCTATGCAATCCGCGCAGTTGGACCGAATGAGAATTCTATTCAGAAACGTCCATGCGATCGGCAAAAAGGGCAGACCTTTTCGGGACTACGTTTGGATGTGCAAGTAAGTAAATTACTAACTTGAAGTGTTTTGTGATGGCTAGATAGCTATCGTTTTTTAGTTTAGCGATAGTTTTAGCAGCCGCGAGGATAGGAGCCGATACCGTGGGTGCTCCGGAGCTCGATTACGTGTCAGTTAAACTTTTCATCTCCAATCCTATCTGTATTTGTTAGAAGTGGTCCAGAGTTGAAAGATAGCCTACTTTACGGCTTTATTATCGAGTTAACCCTCTGGGGTCGGCAAACGCGCTGGCGCGTTTTGCTGGATTTTTTTCAAATAGCAGCAAAATACACTTAAATACTCCATCATTTATGGTCATACAGACTTAACTAATATTAAAAAATAAACTGTAAAACAACTATGCATAAAATTCTCTCAAAAATACAAACATGTACATACATGTTGCTCACATATTATGGTAGCCCTGTTTGTGCAGAATAGTGCTTTTTTTTTTAAAGGGCGTGCGCCCGTGACCATCCACGGAGGAAAACAGAAATTGGCGCCTCAGTGCAGCACAACTCATATTGTTAAATGGATAAAACAAATTAGATATTTGTAATGGACGTCAATGTTATCAAAGTCACAGTTCTCATTCTAACTCCTTTCAGAGTGGATGAGCAGAAAGGACTGGTGATTGGGGAAACTTATCAGAACAAGAAGCAGGCCAGGGTTTTCATGCACTATATTGCTGAGGTGTCTTGAAGATGAGAAGGAGACGTTTGAAGATGATGATGACTCTGAAGAAGACTAAAGTGACTTTTTTCACATCACTTTTTATTTATTTATTATGTATTAATTTTGTATTAATATTAAAAAAAATGATTGAAGCAATTCAAAATATGCTAGTGCACTTTCTTTTATAAATTTGAATTCCGGAAAAAGTGGCTGGTAAAAAATATAAGTGGCTGGTAAAATTGGGTTAATTTGGGCAAAAAAGTTAATTTCCCACTCTGGAAACCTTCATTTTATAATTTTAGACAGGATTGTTCATGTTTTCTTTTGTGTTCATTTTCAGCTTGGTAGAAATTGTTTAGGGCAAAAATGAAACGGCACAACCCAGAAAAAGATTATTTACAATGTATTGAAAATGTTATCTTAATGGGAAAGGCCACACCCAATCTGTGAGCACTTCATTTTTCTGGGCTTTTTATAGAAGATCTCTAAGGCTCTTTGGTAATTGAATGATATTGTGCATCACGTATCATCATATTAGAATGATTTCTGAAGGACACCAACAAGTTTAGTAGACTCATCTGAAAAATTAAATATGATTTAACGTTAACTATCAGGACTATGAGCAGTAGGTGATACTTCCTCGTCTTCATGGAGAGCGCAGTTTGTACCGCTTTCTCCTTTCCACAAGCGCTTGCTCTCCCGTGGCGTCTGTCGTTGCTATGCAACCATGAACAGAGGCGCGCTTGAAAAAACGAGCGCGCCGGCCGCATTTGAAATAATGAATTTGCACGCGCAAAAAACGTGCAATGTTAACGGCCCCTTATGGCAACGTGACATTAGTCTAATCGAAAATATTTCCATATGTGGCTCTTTTCTCCTTGTTAACAAGGGGATTCAGAGCCACCGCATGCAGCGCTGCCGGTCGCCATGACAGTGTTTTAGGTGTGTAAGTGAATGAAGTGAATGTCGTGATATTACTGATCATGGAAAGATTTTGCAGCCGCGCTGCGCCGCTGCTGAATACATTGTAGGGGAAACACTGATATATATATATATATACACATATACATACACACACACATACCATTTGTTAAAAAAAACATTTTAAAATCACAACTTAAAATGCTAATCGGTTTAACTTGAAGAAATTGTGACAAATATATTAATGTTGCACAGTACAATTTTGCTGTCTCAAAGTAATAACATTAACACTACTAATAATACATTTATATTAAAACTAGGGAAATAATCACAATTTCATAGAAATAATTTAAAAAAATGTATAGCCTATTAAAATTGTTTTTCATGAATTCAATTAATTAGACATGCTTTTTGATTATTAAAATTTAATTAAACTATTAAAATGGAATAAAACTTAATCAAAAAACACAATATGGTCAAAATAAAACAACGCCTCTCTAGAGTAATTTTTTTCTATTTGACAATCGAGTTACGGTCATTGAATGGCTTTCCTGAGACATACGTTATGTGACACTGTTCACACGAGACATGATACATTTCAGTAAGTGTTACTATTTCAACATTCCTTCTGATATTCATTCATGTTTATTTTGTGACAACTACAAGTAAAGAGAAAGAGACGATCGGTCAAACTGGGACTTATTTTCATATAACAAAAAAACAAAGCACAACGTTTACTGCAATTATTGAATGGGATGTGTGCTAAAAAAATAGCCTAATGTTCAATCAGTGAAGTTTGGTTTACACATCAACAGACTAAAAGATTGATTCTTGATTTAAGAATTTATACCATTTCAATGAAGCTTGCTTAAAAAAAGGAGTATATTTGTCAACCCAGCCCTGATATAGTAGATTCAAAAAAAATATTTTTTAAAGTTTGTCATTGGCCCTTACCACAATAGTGCCATACACGTACAATAAAAACTTAATTCTTAAACGCATACAATGAGTATAAAACCTTATGGATTCCTTCCACTTTTAAATAGGAAACCAAAACTTGCATCCATGCTGAAAAAGACACACACAAAAAATCCCCAAAACCAAACAAACAATTCACATTACATGGTGTCAGCAAACATGTGCAAAGTTCAAAACAACAAATGCTCTCACAGTCCCCACTGACCAGCTGACTGGACATTGTTACTGCTGGGCTGTCATAAAACACCCCAGCCCCCCCTTTAACCCCTCAGGCCTGTAGTGTCAGTACACCCAAACGCTCCCTAGTAACAGACCAACAATAGCTGCACTGTGGCTAGACAACACACACACACACACACACACACACACTGAGAATCCCTCAACAGCAGGAGGATGCTTGTAATGCCTGGAGTTACCGGTGACGGGTCACATGGTTAAGGGCAGAGTGGAATTGGAAATTACCCATTAGGTTTGACCACCACAGAGAAAGAATTTGAAGTATGGGAAGGATAGGAATATTTTGAAAAGTTTTAAAGCTAACATTTCTGGTGCAGGTCTATACAAACCGGTGTTTCACACTTCCAGAGCTGGAGTGTCCGTTGGGAATTGTGTTAATGTATAATCGTTTGTTTGCCTTTAAATAGAATGCTTAAATATAATGTGTTTGAATGTTGAATTTGGGTTTAACGCTTTATTTGACCAAGGGTTTATTAGTCACTACAAGTTCAGCATCTGAGACCCGCCTCTTAAGTAAAGTAACCAACCTGTACATAACCCAGGACTTACTAGCAGTGCTCCGTAAAAACAAGATGTGCATATTCTGAGAGAAATACCAGTGCTTGCAAGACAGCAAAAGAATTTTAAAAAAGCCAGAGAAGCCGAGGGAACAGAGAAAGATATCTCTATTCCGGACTTGTGCACAAACTGACTTGCAATCATTTCCCTAAATGTTATGTGTGTGGAAATATTACAAAGTCTGTAAACAGGACGTTAAGACAGGCCAGAGACGGGACACGCTGAAGACGGACGAAGAGAGGAGAACAAAGACGTGCCAGCACAACAACCTCGTTGTTCGCAATGCTCGAAATACTGGAAGAAAAAATATACGTTTAGAATTTAGGGTGGGGGTTTATACTAATGTATATCTGAAGGGGACTGACTGTCTTCAGAAAAGTTTTGATGGCATTTTTTTCCCTTTTACCTCCTTTTACAGGTGTTGAACCAAAAATCTGAATTTTTGAGATTTTAATATGCAAACGACACATTTCTGAGCCCTTTATTAAACAGAAATTTGCTGTTGGTGTATTAGCCTAAAACAACATGCTCGCCCGATTGTTTATCTAAATAGCCCTATGTTGTTAGAAATTACTGTTTACCAGGTTTTAGGTCATTTCCTTGATTTAATTTTTTTGTGTCTTTTTTTAAATTAAAACTAACATCATGAAGTATGATTTTTTTTTTTACTTTGAGCAATTCTGGAGCTATAATTGACTCTTCTTAGGAGCATATCAAACAAAACAGCTCCTTGGAAAAAATTAAATGTAATTTTTTAGTAGTTATAAACAAAGGTTTATTTTAATTCAGATTAGTTTGAGGGCAGCAATTGTATTCATAATGTCAAAATAAAACCGACGTAATATTACTTGAAGGCATTATAGCCTATTATTCCTGCCAATCTTCCATGTTTGCAGTTAGTGTTACTACAGTAAATCCATGGTGAATGTTGCTGATCTGTGGACACTGGATAGTTCATTCATGGCACAATGTTTCTTTCTGGTTTCCACGTCAGTGCTGTTTGATCCATTAATAACGGAGAAATGTGAATGTTTCTCACTAGATCTCGCAGGAGTCGCAGCGATGTCATTACTTCTGTGGCAAATTCAAATGCTTCCTTTACTGGATCTCTTTCCAGTACTGGAAAGACTGGAGCGCTGTGTAGTAACAGTGTCGCTTGATCAAGATCGACTCGCGCTACTTTGGTCCAAACTGATAAACGGTCCGTCAACCACACAATAACGAACAGTTTCGTTCCGCTTGCATTACGTTTGCCATTTAATGTTGGGCAATGTTGTTGTGGCTCTGGCGGATTATGAGCGCGCTTACCACGCGGCTACATTTGAAAGAACGGAATTTTGGTCGGCAGGAAAAATGGCCTACACCCAAAAAAAAAAAACTCCCCGGTTCTACACGATTCACGTAAATGACCCAATTGACCAAGAAAACGGTGATTGTCGCCGAAAAGCGACAAGTTTGCAGGTGTGACATAGACATAGATTAGATAATTTTGTTGTGCTTTTCCTTTGTACCTTGCAATGCTTTAAAACTGTGTCTTTTGTTATAATTTGTTGAATATGTAACTGCACGCAACAACTGAAATAAATGTATTTGTGGAAATAATATTTTTGTAACATACAATATGCAACATTTTCCTAGTTCTCTGCTTGTGAACGGTCTGCAGTTGTAAAAGTCATAGTGCTGAAAAAAAAATGTGTTGCTGAAATTTCAATGATTTTTCATAGGCCTATTTCCAATAAAAATTATTTAAATATTTTACAAAAAGATATAAATTTACAAATTCCAGTTATCACAAGGTTCCACTTTTACTTTGAAACCAAAATTCCAGAACATCTACACTGATTTCCAATAGAAGAGCAGACATAGAATATTCTTAAATACATGAACCAACTATCATTTAATTTATTCATTGCTATATTATTTTATCTTACGACAATTTGAAACTGTGTCATCTGTGGCGATGACTGAAATAAAGTCCACAACCATATCAGTGGCATAATAAACATTTTGCAACCTGATGTTTCTCTCTGTCATGTGTTCTTTCTTTGACTGTGTTGGATGATACGTAGGGCTGTAACGATACACCAAACCCACGATTCGATTCGTATCACGATTTTTGACCCACGATTCGATTCGTATCGCGATTCTATCACGGGGGCGGGGCTTGAGGGGGCGGGGCTTGTGGTGAAAAAAAGAGATTTTGAGAGAAGAAAAAAAATACCGCTATTTTTATTAAATAACATTAGGAAAAACCTGTATAATCTAAACACCAAAGAACAATAATAACTATGCAAATTATTATACTATACGGCAGTGTAGGCTGCTGCTTTTGGGCTGTGTTCTGTACTCCAACTAAATTGATTTCGGGATGGTGCCGTAATATGCATCTGCATGTTGGACGTGTTGCCGGTCAATTGAGGATTAATTTAATGCACTTTCTGAGAATTTATATTTCAAGTTTTGGCTGCAAATTTCACGTCCATAATGCTGAAATTGCCAAATTTTAAATAATTTATCCTCAACTAGTTTTGTGGTGTAGGTCTACGTAGGCTATTTTATAATGTTAACTTCAAATAATACTAATAGTAATTTAAAGATGTGGTAGTTCTCATGGGCCTGAGGGGAGGGGAGGGGGGGAGGAGGGGGAGGGGGGATCCCCCCTTTAGATGATTCTCATGGGGGGGATTTTTTTTGTTTGAGGGGAGAAAGGGGGGGCATTTTTTCCAAACAAAATTATTACATTTATCTTGCCTAAATGTTTGCGCTCATTGCATTTTTACAATGGGGTAATAGCCTATTGTTGTTAAGAATTTACACATCACAAGGAAGCTTGATTTAAATTGTTTAATTAAATTGAAAAAAGTAGCACAAATAAATACAATAGAATAAAGATACAAATAAAGACAATTAAAGAGAAAAGTTTTTGAATAGGTCTAACACTAGTATTTATATACAGATACTGAATAAAGTAATCAAATGGAAAATAACACTGGGTAGTATTTTAGTCCTGAATAAATTAAATACATAGGCTATTAATCCTGATTCCTTTAACTTAAAGCCATCTTTTGTTGTTTTGACAACAAAATTAATGACAGACACATATGGCTGCCGTCACTTTAAGAGCTAGTGCACGGATCCTGTGTTCATACTGGCATGCGTTTTATGTTTATTAAAGACAAAACCGACTATAGCCTATTTAGAGTATAGCCTACTCACAAAGACCGAAATTGACAATTTTGCGTGTTAAAGCAATATAATCCGCGAAAAATAGTTACTAGCCAGCTGTTTTTGAGGCGGATTTTCTATGAATGTGCGCATAGAAAATAATCTCAGAGAGCGCGCGAGCACTGATTAGTTTAAAATCGCTTGAATGTTTAAACTGGTAAGACTTAAAAAGACTTCAGTCACGATGCACTGCTGGCCCGATTGTGCAAGTGAATATTCCGTCATGTCCCGACCTTACAGTCTATGGTCCCGACTCCAAAACCCGAGTGTGTATTATCGCCGCAGCTCTTAATGCCTGCCTTGCACAAAACATTATGAGAAGAGATAGAAGACGCGCGGCACCGCTGAACACTCACGCTGTTTGTGAAATTGCGTCTGGAAGATAGTTGTTAAAAGAATGATTTTATTTTATTATCTGTGTGGATTACGATTGCGGGAATTTCCCACATTATAAATGGGAGACCTGCGGGAATGATTAGAATTATGCGCTATACCCGCGCCGAAATTCGAGCCCTGGTTCTGGACAGGAAGGATAACTCTGGGAGTTGGAAGGGGTGTGATCGCGATTCTGCCTTCTCACATCGCGATACAGGATCGTGGACCTGAGTATCGCGATTTCGATTTTATATCGCGTATCGTTACAGCCCTAATGATACGCAATGATGATCATTGATACAAACATGATCTATTTTGTTGCACAAACACTTATTCAACATTTTTTACAAGTCATAAAGTTCCATAAACATTTATGTTATGAACTGGGCTTCAATTAGAGACGGGAGTAATGAGCTCTAAAATCACAAGAATTTTTTTTTATTAAAACAGAAAACAGTTGGTAAAAATATTTCACAATATTGCAGTTTTTTTTATTGGCGACCAATGACCATAAAGAACCTTACTAGTACCAAAATTTTGAACAGTATTGAAACATTTAAAATATATATATATATATATATATATATATATATATATATATTTGTTACATTATTTTGCCAGTATGCATATTTGTAAATATATATATTTTTTGGGAACATCAAATTGGTTGCTTATTCTATTCTGTAAAAGAACGAGAAGTATTTCTCATTTACAGTAGCCCAGTTGTATCAAATGTAATTTTTACACCATGCCCATAGAATTTTGTATCATCAAAATTGTACTTGTAATGTATTAAAGCAACACATTCATCTTAAGTTATTTGGCTTGTATTTACGAAATTAACAATAATTTAAAGGGGTGGTATAATGCCCCTTTTTACAATATGTAAAATAAGTCTCTGTTGTCCCCAGAGTGTGTATGTGAAGTTTTAGCTCAAAATGGCCCAAATTATTTTTTACACCATGTTAAAATAGACCCATTTTGAGGGTCAGTAAAAAACGTGTCGTTTCATGTGTCCCTTTAAATGCAAATGAGCTGCTGCTCACAGCACAAAGGGCGGAGCTTCAAGAGCTTGTGTGTGTGTGTGTTAGCAGCTCGGATTACCTCACGCAGACAAGCACTAAAGTGTCAAAAACTGTTCTGCCTTTTATGTTTAAACTGGAGTCGTACAATGATGGAGAGACTCAAAAAGAAGTGACAACATGTAGAATGCAAGAGGACATTCCTGAATGGTTAGTTGATGAATTTATGTTGCTGATGTGGAGTTAACTATCTTCAAGTTTCCCATTAGCATATTCTGTCATGATAACCTATAAATCACTCGTGACCACGCGCAGTTTCATTTACATCACACACACACACTTTGTTTTGCCTATATGAGGACACTAAAGCATGAACTTCATCTCCAGACTCTAGATCCACTTTGAAAGTCACTTTGTGAGGATTTAACCGCTTCATTTGAGAAAAACTATTGTCATGTCAAACACACAGAAACTCAAAGGTCTTCATGGCAACCCGTCAAAATAAAAGTTTGGTTTAACTTGACAGAAATATATAACTGTTGTACAGTAGAATTGAGATAAGTCTCAATGTAATAATACTAAGACTAATACAAATAAATTGTCATCAGGCATAAAAAAGTTTGGTTCCAGTTGGTTGTAAGTTGAGGTCATGGGTCGGTAGGGACTTTTTTTTTTCTCTCCAGTGGCGGCAAGGTGTAGGAAGGACATTATTATTATTTTTTATTTTAATTTACAGTAGCGATGGATAAGCTACTCTATTTTTTCATAACATAGCCTACTTGTACATGTACTCTACCACCTTGTGTGTCCCAGCATGTTACACACACACACACACATGCTGATTTTAAATGTGTGCTCGGGGGCAAACGTGGTTGCCTTATTGTAAAGTGTTTCCGATTAGTTATACAACGATTCAGACGTCCCGTGAGTTCAGCGTTGGAAAGATCAGTTGTTTTTAACTATTCATTAAAACGAATCGGTTCAAATGAGTCATTAGTTCGCGAATTGGACGTGTCATTATCGGACGTGTGCGCGTTGTGTGATTATCCCGGCGTAAGGACATCCCACAAGATTTGTGTCATCACAGAAAACATTTCATCACTGGATAGTTTTTTCGTTTATTTAAAGTGTGGTTTAAATGTCAGCTGAATGTGTGGAACGCTTTTCAGAGAAGATAAGACAACGTATTTCAGCACAATTCCCACCCAGCGGTAATTCAGGAAAAAATAAATCTCCGAATGCTCCACATTAGGCTAAACTTTAGTCTTCCGACCTTGCCATCGTGTCGATTTATTTTCATTAATATGTGCGAGGGAGAAAGAGCAAGACAGTGCTTAGTTTTGAGACGGTGAAGCCTATACTTTCGCCTGGCTACGCAGAGAGAGTGCGCGCGCATCTACATGACAACAACGATGTGTGAACGCCCGTGGCTGCCTCGTTTGTTAGCATTGCTGCAGGACAACAGGCTATACAAATACGGTGCTGTACAAAAACATAAATTATAGTTCGCCTCAAAGTTTTTTATTTGTGTATTTATTTAATTTGTATTATTTCTTCCCCAAGCTCATAAAATAAATGTGGGTCGCACATAAATTGACAGGGTCGGTCGTAGGGCTGTAACGATACACCAAACCCACGATTCGATTCGTATCACGATTTTTGACCCACGATTCGATTCGTATCGCGATTCTATCACGGGGGCGGGGCTTGAGGGGGCGGGACTTGTGGTGAAAAAAAGAGATTTTGAGAGAAGAAAAAAATACCGGTATTTTTATTAAATAACATTAGGAAAAACCTGTATAATCTAAACACCAAAGAACAATAATAACTATGCAAATTATTATACTATACGGCAGTGTAGGCTGCTGCTTTTGGGCTGTGTTCTGTACTCCAACTAAATTGATTTCGGGATGGTGCCGTAATATGCATCTGCATGTTGGACGTGTTGCCGGTCAATTGAGGATTAATTTAATGCACTTTCTGAGAATTTATATTTCAAGTTTTGGCTGCAAATTTCACGTCCATAATGCTGAAATTGCCAAATTTTAAATAATTTATCCTCAACTAGTTTTGTGGTGTAGGTCTACGTAGGCTATTTTATAATGTTAACTTCAAATAATACTAATAGTAATTTAAAGATGTGGTAGTTCTCATGGGCCTGAGGGGAGGGGAGGGGGGGAGGAGGGGGGAGGGGGGGGGGCATCTAACCCTTTAGATGATTCTCATGGGGGGGATTTTTTTTGTTTGAGGGGAGAAAGGGGGGGCATTTTTTCCAAACAAAATTATTACATTTATCTTGCCTAAATGTTTGCGCTCATTGCATTTTTACAATGGGGTAATAGCCTATTGTTGTTAAGAATTTACACATCACAAGGAAGCTTGATTTAAATTGTTTAATTAAATTGAAAAAAGTAGCACAAATAAATACAATAGAATAAAGATACAAATAAAGACAATTAAAGAGAAAAGTTTTTGAATAGGTCTAACACTAGTATTTATATACAGATACTGAATAAAGTAATCAAATGGAAAATAACACTGGGTAGTATTTTAGTCCTGAATAAATTAAATACATAGGCTATTAATCCTGATTCCTTTAACTTAAAGCCATCTTTTGTTGTTTTGACAACAAAATTAATGACAGACACATATGGCTGCCGTCACTTTAAGAGCTAGTGCACGGATCCTGTGTTCATTATACTGGCATGCGTTTTATGTTTATTAAAGACAAAACCGACTATAGCCTATTTAGAGTATAGCCTACTCACAAAGACCGAAATTGACAATTTTGCGTGTTAAAGCAATATAATCCGCGAAAAATAGTTACTAGCCAGCTGTTTTTGAGGCGGATTTTCTATGAATGTGCGCATAGAAAATAATCTCAGAGAGCGCGCGAGCACTGATTAGTTTAAAATCGCTTGAATGTTTAAACTGGTAAGACTTAAAAAGACTTCAGTCACGATGCACTGCTGGCCCGATTGTGCAAGTGAATATTCCGTCATGTCCCGACCTTACAGTCTATGGTCCCGACTCCAAAACGCGAGTGTGTATTATCGCCGCAGCGCTTGATGCCTGCCTTGCACAAAACATTATGAGAAGAGATAGAAGACGAGCGGCACCGCTGAACACTCACGCTGTTTGTGAAATTGCGTCTGGAAGATAGTTGTTAAAAGAATGATTTTATTTTATTATCTGTGTGGATTACGATTGCGGGAATTTCCCACATTATAAATGGGAGACCTGCGGGAATGATTAGAATTATGCGCAATACCCGCGCCGAAATTCGAGCCCTGGTTCTGGACAGGAAGGATAACTCTGGGAGTTGGAAGGGGTGTGATCGCGATTCTGCCTTCTCACATCGCGATACAGGATCGTGGACCTGAGTATCGCGATTTCGATTTTATATCGCGTATCGTTACAGCCCTAGTCGGTCGGAAACCAGAACCAAAATTTTTTTTTTATGCCTCAAAACTTAATTTTTTAAGGAATAATCAAAAAATTTCTTCCATGTTTTAATTTTAACAGTAAAGCACACATTTGTTTAATTTCATATGAATAAAATAAATTAAATTAATATTTTATTTCTTCATTTGATTACCAGAATAAACAACATTGAAAAAAAAAACATGAAGAAAAAAAACATTATATAATTTTTTTTAAAATGTCTTATAAGTTTAATAATGGTTTAAGTTTCATGATTTCAATTAATTAGACATGCTCTTTAATTTTATGGTGTAAAACAGGTCTGGCAGAGAGCTTTATTACTCAGCTTCTGAAGGCTATGACAACACCACGTATCCGTAACGCACCGCTCTGCGACACTAGTAGTTTCGGGGTCTACCACCCCCCCTGAAAAAAATCCTAGAGGAAACATCGCAGGTTATAAAGGTGTATACAATCTATACAAGTTGAAGTTTGCTGTGATTTATCCTATAAACAAAGTGAATGCCTGCAATCATTCAGACAGGGGCGAATGCACAAAACATGCAAACTAATAAAAACAATAGGCTATCACGGTTATGAAACGGTAAACAATGAAAGTTCATGGATTAGTTTGCACGACGACAATGAAACTATTTACTTTTTTTTATAATCCGTTAAACTTGCTGAGATACAAGGAGCGTGAACTAAAATTCTCAACTCCACGCGCATGTCTGGGAAATAAGGGTGGGGGGAAAAAATCGATTCTTAGATGCATCGCGATGCGGACGTGGACGATTCTGAATCGATTCACTAATGTCAAAAATCGATATTCAAAAAAAAAATCATTTTTTTAGATATACATTTATAATAACGTAATATTGACGGAACGCAAAGACGGAACTCTGAAGCGCGGAAGTGCAGTGCCAAGACCGTCTGTCTGTGGCGTGTGCACATAAAAGAGACGCGATGGCTGAGCACGAAATCCAAACACCCTCCTCGTTAAAAGCTGACGTGTGGAAATATTTTGGCTTCTATGAAGTTGAAGGGGGAAAGGAGCTGGACAAGAGCCACACTAGTTGTAAGCTTTGTAGAATAAAACTAAAATATTTCGGAAACACAACAAATATGAGAAGCCATATGACACGTTTCCACCCAGAGGAGGAAAAACACTCGGCTGTAACACGGGTCGTTGTTATATTATTAATTTACTACAAGTATGCTGCTAGTTCAGGCAAACATTTATTTTCCTGTTGGTTCTTTGCAATGTTAATAAAATATATTGTACGTTAATTCTTTATGGGTCATTACTTTGTACTTTTAAAGCAAAGTATTTATATTCACACAAACACACACACACACACACACACTCAGATAATCGATAATCGGTTTAGCATTGAATCGAATCGTGAGGTGCCTAGAGATTCCCACCCCTACTGGGAAACTCATGAATATTCATGTAAGCTCCGCCCACTGAAACCGAAAATCTCAAAATCCAAAAATCTCGTAACACCAGCAGCCAATCACTTACATTCTGTGACATTGATAAATCGGAAGAACGAAATTGCTCTGAAAAATGCAAAAATAACCAATTTCAATTTGTTGATCAAATTTATGCTTTTAAGGCTGGAACACACCAAACCGACGCCGACCAACTATCGCTGATGAAAGCCGACTGTGTTGTCGCCTCGCGTTGCGGTAAAAAGCTGTACTTGAACACACCAAGAGAACTACTGCCGACTGTTGATTAGAATGCGCGTTCTGCGCCTGTGTGTAAATGAGACAACTGTCTATTTCTGCAGATATATGGGTCTATATTCGTCATTCAAAAAGGGAAACCGAAGATGCAGGCTGCAGATACACATACCGTAAACAAAGCAGTGTGTGCTTACCGTTTTGAATATCAATCCTGCTAAACACTTTCTTTATTCCACTCCGCTCATGTTAATATTTAAATATTTGCCAAGGAACACTAGGTAAGATGTAACATAAGAACAGCCTTTTATCTGTAGCGTTTTGACTTCTTTGCTCGCTGTTTTGCTATTATTCTCGTGCACTGACTCGTTCAATAAGCGGAACAGCCAATCAGAGTTCCCTCTTTCCCCGACGGCGATTCAACATGTCGAATCGGCCCGAAACAAAGCCGACGAATACCAATTTCAGCCAACGGTGGGGAACAAACTGAGAAAACTTAGTCGGCCGACGCACAAAAACTGCCCGACAGCTTGGCGTGTTCCAGGCTTTAGTGTTTTCAGTGATGTGCAGGCTGTAGCCTTACATACTGCAGCTGTTCACATCTCAAAAATGTGTTTTAGGGTTTCATGACCCTTTAAATCATACACGTGTAGCATCTTTGTTTGGATCATGATTCAATTCAGTGTTTGCCTCCAATTGACCCTTCGCAAAGACCCGCCCCCCTTAGTTACTGTCGCTATGTCCGACAAGCTACGCCGCTCTCACGCACACACCATGTTCTCACGCAGTGAAAAATACATCACGGATCAGAGCGGATACTGATAATACGCTGACAGACAGGAAAGACCAGGTTACTTTTCGGTTACTTTTGATATGAAACATAATAAACAAAGTCTCACCTTTCAAATTTGGTCATTTTTAAAAAGAAATTTAAACAATAAATACCGTTTTGTGGCTCTTTAATGTGTCGTGACAGATCGCTGTAGAGCCTCAGTTAAAGATGCTCGTGAACCGATAATCTCTTCCTTCTAGTTAATTTATAGCATCAAATAAACATGAATGAACATAAGAAGGAATGTTGTTTTAACCGCGGAAAGGCGTCAGTATATTCAGTTTTTCAAGTTCAAATCCTCCCATGTTAATCTACTAACTCTCCTGACTGCTTTGTCGGACAAAATGGCGGACGGCGAAGTATGATTGGTCAGATCACCTGTCAATCAAGCTCCCTGCGAAGGGTCAATTTCAAATGGTTAAATATATTTAGGTCAGTTTGGCCTGTAGAGCAAATAAACAACAACTTTTGCTTAAAGGAAAAAATGGCAACTGGTATTCGGCCAATTTGCTTGTAAAAAAAAAAAAAAGGAATCAGCCATGAACAAAACATCATCTCACCGTTTTCAAAAAGTATTATTTTTCAACAAAAGTATATATTTTTAAATATCATAAATTATTAATTCATAAACACAATTATGTTTTTGAGGAGTCAACCCATTTTAAGGGATTTTATACCTTGGCTTGAACTAAACTTGCCTTTTCATATAAAGGTCAAATTTTCTGATATTTAAAAAAATTACAGTAATGAGGCGCCGATAGCATGATTGCATTTCCAATTTGTCTGTATATAATATAATAAATCATCATAAAATAGTATGCCATTTGGTTTTCTTTTGAAGAATTTCATTAGTTTAGTAAGTTTAATGAGGCTTTTCCCCCATTCATTATGATTTCAGGACAACTGTACAACCCTGAGTTTATTTTTTGTACACTATGCTCTTGGAAAAATATATTATTTTAATTCAGCGAATAAAACCATTGTCTTTTAAACAAAAAGGTCTATTAAAGTAATTGCATGTATGAATAGCACTTTTAATGTACTTTTAGGATAAAACAGCATCAGTAAACGTTGAATTACTGTTCATACCTTGAAAAGGAGTAAGTGAAGTGTATACTGTGACGTTCAATGATATATAATCCAAGCCGTTGCCATCTATAAAGAGAAAAGGAAACAGCACAGTAACACGTTTATGAGTAACATTTACTGGATTTGCTGGTACACATTCTCCTTTTACGCAAGAAGCAATGGAGAATATGGATCACACCTTCCTCTCTGTTTGCAAATCTACGTCGCAACTCAAAGCTCACACAATGACTTCGCAACCTCAAACATCCGTGTGTCAGATCTCTCTGAAGCTTCCTCTTTAAAACAGGAAAGCAATTGTTCACCAAGACCAAATGGTGCCGTAGAAAAGTATAAAGAGCGTATAAACATTTTCACAATAACGTTACGTAGAGTATTAGAATGATATAGTAGTCTTTATACACTTACTCAAAGTGTGTATACTTATTAATATAATCAGGATTATAGTTCAAGCTATAGTGACTAAAACAAACTTTCACCAAGTCACAGTATTAGTATAACGTTAGTAATCTGAACTTTAGACTAGTTTTATATTTTTTGAAGTATCATCATAGACTGGGAGTATCATGCGACACATTCACAAGCGGTCACGAGCGCATAAAACAAGACTAAAAGTTGAATCGCGTAAAGTACAGGGAAAACGTTTATGTTACATCGTTCAAAACTTTCAAGAGTTATATTAGTGTGAGTATAACGTTAAGTGAACGAGAGCAGAGTTTGTTTCAGACCTAACTTGCTCTCTTTATTCTGTCGAGAGCTAACGTTACGTTATTAAACTTACCTCAAATGAAACGAAGGCGCTCGAAAACCGCAGCCGCAGATGTTGAAAACGCTGTATTGATCAATAATCCTTCCCGAACAAATAAAGACATTGGGAAAAGACTTTCAGCTCTTCATTTTATGGTCGTTTTTTGGATGAACACACTTTTGGTGTTTCGAATTACGCGAAGTTCGTTAGTGACGTTCCGGTTAGTGTGTACTGTCTGTGTCTGGAGCGCGAGCACGTCGTCTTATTTTAAAAGACGAGAACGCGCACGTCGATCATCAACTAGTTTGACGCACCCATTTTAAAGTTACGAGCCACTGACCATTAAATATAAAATAAATATTTTGTTGTTGTTGTGAATTCTCTGTAAGTAAAAAAAACAATAATAATTAAAAAAAATCTTTTTTTTTTTAAATCTGAGACTAGGGAGCACCTGCCGTTTCAAAAACCGAATTAAAATGTTTTCTTTATTTGAGATATTCTAACACTAAAACCAATATATTAAATAATATATTACTCAATAAATTGGTACATGACCAACAATTGGAAATACTACCTACCTCTCAAGTAGGCCTACTGATTAACTGCAAATGAGATTGGTCCATTCTGGCCAGTGCTGAGAAAAATAACATGTATCACATGACCCCGTCTCTGGGCCAGGACAATCATTTATACCTGGAAAACTTCAATATCAGTTTAATTTTAAACATTGAACCCAACCAATTGGCTATATGTCTTAAAATTAGGTGTACATTTAAAAGAATGGACGTCATACAAGTTTTAATTTCTCGCTTTATTATTTTAATTGGTAATCTTTTATAGATGTTCTCATATCATAAATAATACTTTCCATCTGGCTTAGTCTCATATGATTAGTCATCTATGATATTCCTTAGTTACCAGGAAGTGATATAAAATCACAAATTAGCAAAAACCTTTTAAATAATCAACTTGTAATTATAAATGTTGAAGTGTTTGAGAATGACCAGAGCATATTTCTGAAAGTCCATCCTTAATGATAGCTTAAATACAACATCGAACTCATTTTAGAGATTGTTCATTGCCTACGATCTGAGCTAAATTAGGTAGAAGCAGACACAATTTATTTAAAGGACTTTGGTAGAAGGCAGCGACCTCTGGTGAAATCAAATAGAAAGTGCAACGGGTTGTGAATGAAAGTGAAAACTGTAGGCTATGGAAGATTGACTGGGGAACCGTCGTTTACTCCTAAACTTTAAATATGACTGATTATATAACCTAAAGCCTATATGGGACTCCATGAATCACCACACATAAAAATAAATTTGCATTTTTTCTGATACACTTTATAATCAGGACAAATCATTTATAATAAAACAATTTTCTTAAGGATTGTGTGATCCAGATATTTTGATGACAGGCATTGTGTTCATGTGTCAAAATGTATCTATTTGAAGTATTAGCTATATTCACTCACTGTACAGGTAAAGAAAAGCATATCCAACAATAAATCTTGCAAAACCTGTAGGTCTTAGGCTATAGCCCCAACTCATAAAAAAAGACTTTCATGACTATCATTGTAAAAAAAAAAAAAATCTGATTAAAAACAGTCATATTTCAAATACAAATATTTTCACATCTAGGCAGCATTTGTTATATAGAATCTTAAGTTATGTTTGTATTAGATACATTTTCACTATTCAGTAATAGACCTTATAAGAGCAGCACCATGTAAAGTGTATGCAAGTGATCGAGGCCATGATGTGGACTTGCTGTATTTTCTGTATTGATGCTGTAGAAAGCAGGCTTACATCACTTTTCCACAGCTCATATTGTCCACAGAAATTTCTCGCAAATTTTGCAGTGTTTCATCAGGAAACAATAGAAAAACACTAAATAACAATACAACCCACTGAAGCTGCCTGTCTCTCACAAAGCCTCGATTTCATTCCCGTTGAAAATCAAAGATGGCGCTGCTATGAATTTGGTCTAAAGTCAGGGCAGACGCCATATTGGATTATACTCTGCTGTGAAGCTACGAACGGTACTAGATCACGTCATTTTCACATCTCACAACTTTCAAACGGTTTTAATTGTAGTTTTAGAAATATGTTTTGTCAGCTGAACAATTCGCATAAAGTATGATCCATTGAAATCTATATTTCCATCCCTCAATTGTTTTCACTCCTCAAAAATGAAATATGGCACTATCATACAAGTATAGTTTCTAATTTTAAAAAAATCAACATGGTCCTACAACTAACCTTAACTTTTTTAGGATTTTTTTTTCTTTACAGTGAAATTTAAGAGACATTTCTAAAGTGAGAATCACCCAACAAAGAGCAATATTTCCCAATATTTCTTTGTATTTAGATCACTTGACACCCCAAACCCATAGTCTCCTCTTCAAATCTTTTATTCTTTACATATTCAAAACAATCACTCATCACGTGTTTCGTACGTTGAAAATAAAAACTTCCTGTGTTTGACTCAGTGTATAGACCATTCCTGACCCAATGATAAGACTTTGTGTCTTGTATGGACAAGTTACCTTGTTCTTGAAGCATATGACACAATTCCCAAATCTTGAAGCTGCTGTGATAAACCAACGACCAGGTGAAATTTTGGTAAAATAACTTTTTTCTTTTTCTTTAAATGACTCAAATACCATATAGCTTCACAGGACACAGAATAAATTCATCCCATTATCCTGTCAAAACATTCATTTCAAACACTGTAAGATGATACAATTTATTGCCATAAACAGTGTAAGAAAATGAAAAAAAAAACAAGAGAATAAAAACAGCCGACCTCTATAGTACAGTAAGAAGACAATTTTGAACTTCCTCATAATCCAGTAAAATGCGAAGAGAAGGGTTGCGACACAGATTTCCCATGAGGACTCTACACTCGATCCACTAGGAGATGAAAGTAAAGCGGCCGGCATCACCGGCGTGTCTGGAAATGTGCGAGCAGTTCAATACGCTTCATATGGAAAGGCAGTACTGATGGTGTTATGGATCATAGTTTCTACTTTTTTTTTTTTGTCCTGGAAAGAAATACATTGCTGTCAAGCTGTGGTTGTCGCTGTAGACCCATGTGTCACCAACCAAACCTATCATGCATGCATGTTGCTCTTCTAAGTGAATGAAATACATGTGGCACATTGTTCCTGAAAGCTCTGGATGAGCCAGATTTGGTCAGGTTCGGAAAATCTTTCGTAAAGACAACGCAAGAATTCAAACAGATTCAAAAAAAGCTCTTCACTGTGAAATGGTTTAATTAAGAATCAAGCTCAACGTTTTAATTTTCAAATACAGTAAAGAAATTTAAAGAGCAAAATATAAAAAGCACACGGCTGCAATTACGCTGCGTGTCTACAAATTCGGAACACAAAGATACTTTGGAGAGGGAAAGAGATATTTTGAAGTCCTTAAACACAATGGAAATCAACCAGGAGATGTTGTCCTCCAAGTTTGGGTTCTTTGAGGCGTGTAGGAGGAGGAGTCAGCGAGGACAGGCAGAGGCGGAGTTAAGACTATGCCCCGCCCCTTTCTAGAGCCCCCACCTCCACATGCTTTTTAAGCCAATCGGATGAGGGCTCGTTTGGATTCGAGAGGAGACCAGCACCTCGTGCCCCTGCCTGCGTGTCACTGGGAGAAGTCTTTGAAAGATTTTATGGTGATCAAAGCCAGTAGAATCCAGTATAGCCTTCCGGAATAATGCAGCCACACTGACACAGATATTAATTCTTAAGAGAACGGAAACATAAAACAAAACAAGAACAGAGTGGTTACACAGGGTCCATTGTAGGAGATGGTGAAAAGTTGACAATTGCACATGAACATTTTGACAAAGCAATCATTAGAATCAGTTCAACACTAACAGGAAGATTGCGGTGGGTCGAACTTGTGTAGATCTAGCGATTAACATCGTAAGATGCACGGCTCCGAAACCGAACACTGACTGTACAACTGGACTACGTTTGTGCTTTGACACGCCAATTTACAGACACGATAAGGACTAGGGAAGAGGACAAGCACCACATGTACATTCCAGTGTGCGGTCGAAGGTTTGCGTGCGAGTTTCGGAAAAGTCGTCTGAAATGGCGAAGGAGTATGTGCCGTTTTTTGAAATCCCATCAAAAACAGTAAAGTCCAGTAAAAATCCAAAGAACAAAAATGCAAAACAATGGAAATTCAATCCAACAAAGCTAATACTGCTTTTCGCGAACGCTAATATAAATTGAATGTCAACCATGGAAAAGTTAGCTAGCTGCCCCGCAATAAAAGCGCACAAACCAAAACGGCATCGTTATTCGCACGATAAAAGGGCTTGGCGTGAGTAGTTTAGTCTACGTCTATAAAACAAGCCAAAAAAGAAACATTTAAAACCAGTTTCCATTCCATTCAAGAGCAACTCAAAAAACAAAACAAAAAAACCTTTCGAACCTCACCAACGATGTGAAAGAACTTTCCCCCGACGAAAACTACAGTACAGAGCAGGCACTAATTACAGGGAAGCAAAGGTGGACATAAAACCGCTGTTTTGCCATGCATTCACGAGCTGCTCGTTGGTGTGCGCAGGTGTCATGACGATCGACCGATGTAGGCGTGGTTTCGTGTATTTGTTTCCTTTGAAGAAATATATAGTCGCACGATCTGAATTCAGAAGTAGGGACTCCGTTCATCTCTAACAGGTAGGAATGATAGAGGCCATATCGCATTCCCGTTGGCTTGATACGTTTTTTTTTTCTGTCGTCGTTGTCCCCTTTACCTCGCAGTCTCCCCGTAAATCCCTCCCCTTCTTTCTCTATCCCTCCCTTCTTTCCTTCCTTCCTTCCTTCCTTGCGGAGCGGTAAGGGAGGCTGCAGTCTCTTAGTGTTTGTCTTTGGGAATTACCTCCTCCCGGGGTTTGGCACCCCCAAAGATGGCCGAGTTGGGGTTGGCCACTTGGTTAAGGGGACCTGCCACTGTACGCGGCTTCAGCTGTAGCTTCGGTCTCTGCGCTCTTTCCTCTGTGGAAAAACCAACATAATTGAGACATTAGTTGTTGTTGAGTAATTTAGGTAGTGTCAATAACTTAACATGAGTTCAACATGAAATGGTATCTGCAACCCATTTTAATTCTGCAGATAGATTTGAGTGAACAGCTTATAAAAAAGGGAAAAGTTGGGCGAAACTTGATTTGATTAAGTGGGAATTGACCCTTCACAGGGAGCTTGATTGACAGGTGATCTGACCAATCATACTTCGCCATCCGCCATTTTGTCCGACAAAGCAGTCAGGAGAGTTAGATTAACTTTTTAGATTAAAAGAGTTTTTGCCTCGAGGAATTTTTGTAATTGAGTAACTCGAGGAATCGTTTCAGCCCTAATGATCAGTTCACAAGCAGCTTTAACTGAGGCTCTACAGCGATCTGTCACGACACATTAAAGAGCCACCAAACTGTATTTATTGTTTAAATTTCTTTTTAAAAATGACCAAATTTGAAAGGTGAGACTTTGTTTAATATGTTTCATATCAAAAGTAACCGAAAAGTAACCTGGTCTGTCAGCGTATTGTCAGTCTCCTCTCTGATCCGCGATGTATTTTTCACTGCGTGAGAACATGGTGTGTGCGTGAGCGGCGTAGCTTGTCAGACATAGCGACAGTAACTAAGGGGGGCGGGTCTTTGCGAAGGGTCAATTGACTGGATCATTAACAAGTAGGGATTGGCCAATCTGAATGAGAGTTTGTGAAGTCTATTGTAGAGTGGAGGCCATATTTATTTGAGCCTCAACTTGCTGGGAACTATAAACTTTCGACTGTATAATGATTATTTTGCATTAAATAAAAAATTAACTGAAAAATGAAAGATTTTAGAAAAGCTGCAATATACCCTAAAACAATAGTACTTTAGGATATAATGCAGCTTTTCTAAAACCCATTATTTTCCATTACAATTGGTTAACATTGTGGATGCAGAAATATTAAAAATTCTGATTCCTGATATTTTCAATAACTGATAAATGGCTAATATAATTTAATTGGTAACACTTTACAATAAGGTTTCATTAGTTAACATTAGTTAACATGAACAAAGAATCAACAATACTTCTACGGCATTTATTAAGGTAATTTAAACATTTACTAATACATTATTAAAATCAAATGTTGTATTTGTTAACATTAGATAATGTACTGTGAACCAACATGAACAATGAACAAGTGTATTTGTATTAACGAAGATTAATACTCATAGCTCAAAATGCTCAAATTAAACCTTATTGTAACGTTACACCAATAATTTGATAGTATTTTAGCCTTAGTTATAAAACAAACAACTTCTACAAAAAATCTACAAATTTAGACATAAAACATTAGCTAAAGATTTTGTTTAAAAATTTTTTTTAAAGGATTAACTGTAAGTAAAGATTAGGCCTCAAAGTTAATAAATATTAAAATAAAAAATACGGTACTGGTATATTGTGCGTCAAGGTAACATTAGCTATTTATATAAATAAGATCGGTGTACAGCTGAAAATCAGAGCAAGATACTACATTTTGCTAAAAGACTTAACATGTTCCTGCTGTTGATGAGGTTAATGGGGTCCACATTGATTTCATGTTGACTTTAAAGCACACATAAGTGTATCTGCTCTCATGAGAATGAATAAATCTGCGAGACCGTCAGAAGGTTCTCTGAAGTCTGTCGAGCCTCCACGAGGAGGAGGTCCGCCCCCCTCTCTGAAGCGTCCCATGCCTCCACCCCCCCTTCTGTCCGCCGGGCGCCCGCCTCCTCGACTCCTCCCACCCATGAAGTCATCATCTCGAAATCCTGTGGGAAAAGGCAGCGGAAAGGAAATGCATGAGTAACTGGTGCATCACTCTCCCAAATCCACTTCAAAGTTGTGCCAAAATACTGATCCAGGAAGACTCTGGGCAAGAAGTTAAGACTTGTGAGAAGCCTGATCCTAGATCAGTATTTATAGACAACTTCAATTGGGGAGGAAATTTGACTCCGCTGACAACATGACTGATGGCAATGAGATGGAGTCCCTGAGATCAATGTGCAAAAATCAACTTGAAATTAACTATGAAAAAGCCATTAACAAAACACATTCAAACAATACCAAGTACCCTGCTGATAATGCAAACCTGTGGCTCAGTTCCATTTATTTCTGGGAAATATTCTGGGTTATTTTCAATGAGGTTTATGTTCATTTTGACTGCCTCAATTTGTAAAAGAGAGTGAACCATGTTTTCTGTAATAGGGTGAAAGTCACAAAAATAATCAATGTCAATTATTTTTCACCCCAAAAACAAATACAAAATGTTAAAAAAATTGCTCATTGTCGTAGTGTGGAAAAAAAGTACACTTTGTACTGAACGTATGCCAATTTTATTAACGTTGTTAAATAATAATGAAGTGTCCAGACATTTTCATCACTGCACTCACATTACAGTGCTTAATTGTAATGAAAATGTCACAATAATAATTAGTTATAATTTTTTTTACTTTGAAATTTTCATTACAAAAAACACTTGTCCAAAATCTTGTCCTAAAACGTCATTCATAAAACCAAGGCATAATGTCCTCACGCTCCCTTGCTTACTAAGCGTCCGCTGAGTATATTTATTTGTCAACATGTGTTAAGTTCATTTTCACAAAAGAGGAACACTTCTGAATTATCTATGGTAAAAGCATTACAACAGATGTGTCCTCAGATTCCTGCTAAAAAAAAAATTAATAAGTAGAGCCAAAGCCCAAAAGGATCGAATTCTTGCCCATTTCACTCTCCGCACCTCCTCCAGACTGGTCGTAGTCGTCTCTGGGGTCACGTCCCCCTCCTCGGGCCCCACGTGAGCCACCGCGGCCTGAAAGGGACAGGGGGGCTGTTTAATAGGGGCAACAATTCAAAGGCGAGATCAGGGTGAAAGAGAGGCCCACCCAGATAACGCGTCTACTGAACCAATCAGATCATCAGCCAAGCCTGTGTACAGGAAGACACCAGCTGGCCTATCAGAAAGCCCTCCGTTTGTTAGAGGGGAAGGAAAAGGAGTTAGAAAGAGCTTTTCTATTGAGGGGTGAAAACCAGATGAGAACAAAACGATCTAAAGATGAAATGAACAATGAATGTGAGAAGCCCAGCTAAAGAAATGCTCTGTGTAGTATGAGCAGTGAGGATTTGCAGCAATATACAGTACAACAAAGCAGAACAGTTCAGAATAAGAGACAGAAGACACAAAGTATTATTGAGCATTGCTTAGGGACTGGTGGTAGGGCCAAAACCTTGGATGCGCCACGTCACATTATCAAGTTCCTTTAGGAATTTTAACTTGGTTCCTACTTACTACTAATTTAGAATCTAAAAACAGCTGGGAAAAAAACCCTCAAAACAGGAAAAGATAATTATCATCAATTGAGCCATGCACGTTGTATAACACATATGCGCATTAGGCTTGGGCGGTATCCAAATTTTGATACCGTCAAACCTCCTCCCAATTTTACCGGGGTATACGGTATTACCGTGACTAATTAAAAATTATGACATAAGGCTCAGACAGCGTCACCAAACTGTTGGCTTGTGTCTACACCGTTCAGAAACTGAATACCAGATCGGGCATAAAAAACACACAAAAAAAAAATCAAGGCCAACCCGTGCACGTTGTGTCTGATCCCAGTTGACGGCATTAAATGTAATATGAGCCGGAGCCCTATTTAGACTCGACTATTTTTAATACGTGGGCCGTTATAATATGGTGGCGCCAAATTATTGTTTAACCCACGAGCTGAGGGGGTGGTAGATATAAATACTATTTATAAATGAGCAAAAATGGGACAATTAATAATATTTAATTATTTTAATTATGACAATTGTATTCATTTTATTAATTCATTTAAATTAAATTAACAAGCAACAAGCAAGAAGTGCATTTGTAAATCCGGTGACACGCGTCCATTGATTTTTATTAATACAACTTTTCTGTCAGTGCTGCAAAGATTAAGTTGACGATCGCCATCTCCTAGTGGACGCGCATATATAGAGAGAAATGCACATCATGGATTACATAATCAGAAGGTATAGGCTAGCCTTTTTCTTTTCGTTTTGAATTGTTTCGTTTAAAGAAATTGACGATTGATATCTCCGTAGTGAACGCGCCTATAGAGAGAAATGCACATCATGGATTAATCAGAGAGTATGCTGCCTATATTTCTTTTCCTTTTGAATTGTTTCGTTTAAAGAAATTGACGAATCGCCATCTCCATAGTTAAGGATAGAGAGAAATGCACATCATGGATTAAATAATCAGAGAGTAGGCTAGCTTATTTCTTTTCGTTTGGAATAGTTTCGTTTAATTTGATGATCGCCATTTCCGTATAGAACGCGCATAGAGAGAAATGCACATCATGGATTAAATAATCAGCGAGTGGCCTATTTCTTTTCGTTTTGAATTGTTTCGTTTAATGAAATTTCAAGCTTTATTTAGATATAGGCCTATCTGTCATGTCTGTGAGACATACATGTGAGTTTCGGTTAATTTATGATGAGATTTCAATGCAAGTGACCGCGGCGCGCCAGCGCACGATCATGTCATGATTATGTTGTCTGCTATATTTGATTCTTATTTATTATTGGTTGATAAAAAAAAAAAATATTAAAATTAGGATACAATTTATACAAAACGAAATTCACTGTAAAGAAAGGCCTTTTACAAAATGAAACTTAATTAAGTGGTCTATGTCTGACTCCCGATGCATCCCATCTTACTCGTGCTGTTCAGTTTTCATTATCAACGTTAAAAAAAAATAACATTATAATATTTTAACAAATATAAACGAATGCGCTTATTTAATGAACTCGGGGCAAAATGCATCCTCGCAGCAGTGAGTGGGTGGTTGTTTCGGAGATGCGACATTAGGTTAGAGGTGTTTCCATCTCTCGCGGTCACCTTTTTTATTGCAACATTTACAAATTGCCTAGTCAGTATTTACCGCCTCTCCCTTCTCTCTCTCTCCTCCACACTGTCACTTGATGACAACTACATAAGCATTTTTGGGCATTGAATAAATTATATTTATTTATTATATATAAGTGCCGGTAATGACGGTATTGAAACTGATACCGTTGCTATTTTAAGACCCCGCGGTATACGATATTACCGAAATACCGCCCAACCCTAATGCGCATGCCATCAAATTAAATCAAGTTTTCAATTCTGTTTTTGCAATGAGAATAAGAACTTTGGTCAGAGCAGTAATAATGTGATTAAGGTCTTACACGCCCTTTTATTGCATTTTTATGGTTGATACGATTCGTTTGATCATACATGAGGTAAAGTTTAATCAAAATATTGCCAAAATCCCATTATAATAGCATTATGAAGGTGCATGTAAACAGTCATTACAACAGAATTAGAGTGAATGAGAGTTTGCAGTTGAAATCAGTTTAACCGAACTAAATGATTGGACAAGTCTGCTACATGTCAGCAGGTGTAGTACTAACATAGCTTTTAATGCCATATGAGGCTTTCTTCATGGCAAAAACGGAGTTGCATTTGTCAGCAGTCATTTTCACCGAAAGATTGAGTTATGACATTATATATTAATAAAAGTTTTGCAAGATTTACAATGTTAGTAACTGAGGAAACGCATCATCACGGTGTGTGAAAAGGGTCCATAGGGTGAAAAGCCATTTCATGCCAACTATCACTAATAAATGTGATGAATTAAAGACTGAGTAATGCAAGTTTAGGAGGGTATCATTATATTTCAATGAAAAACTCTATTATACTACCTATACAGTAGTGGTGGGGGAAAAATCGATTCTGTTCAGTTTTCTGTCCTGTAATAAGGTCCTGTGTCCTGAATGTTCAAGAACAAGTTTTCAAGTTTTTGCACTTCAGTTAATGTGTAGAAGATGATGTTTAGAGAATGAAATGTGACATTAGAAATGAGTTGAGCAGTCTTATTTTCCTCATTTTTTGTAATGCCTTTGAATAATATGGGAGACATGAATCGCAATATATCGCAGAATCGAATCGCAATACTTGCTGTATCGCAACATGTTAAGAATCGCAATAATATTGAATCGTTGCCCAAATATCGCAATACTATCGAATCGTCACATTTTTGCCAATTCCCACCCCTACTATACAGGTAAAGGAACAGGAACTCTTCCGATTGACAATTCTATTGTAAATAAAACCAGACCACCCAGCCCTAGCATTGCTCATTTTTCTGAGACTCAAAACACTTCGATATTTAAAACGAAAAACAACTTACAACAAATATCAACAGAAAAGCATGCTACAATGCGAGTAAACAGCACTAACAGAAGAATAAGATAAAAGACTGTGCTAATGAATGACAGCAATATTCGACACACACACACACACACACACACACACACACACGCACACGCACACAGTACCTCCTCCTCTATCGTCTTTCCGGAAGCCGAAGCCTCCGGCGCCGCGTTCTTGCTTTCGGCCCTCAGCGATATCCACCCTCAAAGATCGGTCGCCTAGTAGCTGTAAAAGAACCATCAGGAACACACAATATATCAAATAGCACAGTACCGTTCAAAAGTTTGGGGTCGGCTTTAAGTTTTTTTGGGGAAAAGTTTCTTATGCTCGCCAACGCTGTATTCACATTTCTACAATGTTTATACAACAGTGGTGCTTCACTGATCACTGACCTCAAACTATTGAACAGTGCATTCATTACTTCTGCATTAGATAATAAACAACTGAATAAATAGTGTAATTAAGTGACTTACAGCGCCATCATACGTCAAAGCCTCTTTTAGAGATTCCAAGTCATCAAACTCTACATAACAGAAACCTGGAGCAAGAAAACAATTGACCATTTAGCAAATGCTTTTATTCAAACTGATGTTCGATTCATTAAAATATGCTTTAACAGCATGAGGTTTCCCTTAGGGTCAAACCCTTGACCTGGCCATTGTATGACCTTGACCTTTCCTAAAACCAAGTATGAGTAGTAAGCAAACAAGGTCCCACATCAAACACACATTGTGATGCATAGATCAGCCCACCTTTGAACTTGTCTGTCTCTTTGTCTCGCACTAGTCGGACGCTCCTGACGCAGAGGTCTTTGAAAATGGCATCTATGTCTCCTTGCACTGTGTTGAAGGGCAGGTTGCCGACGTACGCTGTGTAGGGAGGCTCTGAGGGAAGTTCCTTCTGCTTTCGGGGTCCGCCTTGGCCACCGCCACCACCTCGGGGTCTGCGGTCCAAAAACAAACAACTCGGTCAACACTACATCTTCTAGAAATAACAGTGAATACGGTTGAATTGGGCTGGGCGATAAATCGATTTTATCGATTAACTCGAATGTGTAATTTGCGTTGACTTGTTTGAATGAAAACCGTTTTTCTCTTTAAAGGTCCCATATTGTACAACTTTCTGAAGTTTTATTTTAGGTTTTGATGTCCTTAAGAAAATATATTTGCGGTAAAAGTACCAAAAACCATCTCAATATATTTCTCAGGAGCTCTGCCAAGAACAGGTGGATTTTGGCCTGTCTATTTAATATTCATGAGCCTCTTCTGATTGGGCTGTTGTTTTCTGAGTGACCCACCATTGGTGGGTTTGGTGACTGAAGGCGGTAACTGAGTAGTTTTGACATCACATTTATACGGAAGTCACAACGGCTCGTGAAAAGGTACAGCTACTTTATGCAGGCTGTGTATGGCAAGCCGTTTTAGCTTAAATTGTACCCAGCCTTACTCGTCGTAATTGCATTTTCACTAGTAAGAATTCAATTGGAGAGCTCTACAATTCAATTCTCTCTAGTAACAATTACAATTGGAGAGCTCTCTAATTCAATTCTTACTAGTAAAAATACAATTGCAGAGCTCTCGAATTGAATTAAAGAGCTCTGCAATTGCATTCTTACAAGTAAGAATTAAATTAGAGAGCTCCGTAATTAAAAATGAATGGAAGTCAATGGAGACATATGACTAGTAAAAATTCATTTGTAGAGCTCTCTAATTAGAATTGTTACTAGTAAGAATTGAATTAGAGAGCTCTGCAATTGTATTTTTACTAGCAAGAATTGAATTAGAGAGCTCTCTATTTGTAATTTCTACTAGTAAGAATTGAATTGTAGAGCTCTCTAATTGATTTAAAGAGCTCTGCAATTGGATTCTTACTAGTAAGAACTGAATTAGAGAGCTCTCTAAATCAGTTTTTACTACTAAAAATTGCATTAACGAGCTCTCTAATTGTAATTGCTACTAGTAAGAATTGAATTGTAAAGCTCTCTAATTGAATTCTTACCAGTAAAAATGCAGTTACGATGAGTAAGGCTGGGTACAATTTAAGCTAAAATGGCTTGCCATAGGCTGTATGCATTTGTCTGTGGATCGACTGCTTTGAAACTTATATTTAGTTGTATAGCCCCTAGACCTCTGTTATCATGAAAAAAGCCAGGAAATTTAAATCTTGACAATATGGGCTCTGGGCTCCCGTAGATCTGAACGGGCTCAGCGTATGCCGTAGAGACACACAAACAACATGGCAAATGAACAAGACCGCGGCAGCACAAGCACACCCGCCAAAAACATTTACAAACTGAATCTGCCAACTCACGATTCACCGTGAGACTCACGCAATTGTCACTTTTTACAAGCTCTCACGCCACACATCCATTTTCTCACGCAGAGTAAAATCGTGAAGCAAAGAGGACACTGACAGACAAGATTACTCTTGATATCAAACAAATTCTCAGCTCTCAGATTCTGTCAATTTAATTATGAAATTCAAACAATAAACACCGTTTTGGCGCTTGTAAATGTGACGTGACAGATCTCAGTTCAAGCGGCACGTGAACCGATCATCTGTAACTCTTTACCACTAGTTAATAGTAAATAAAGACGAATGATCAATAGGTAATTTGAAAGATACAGTTCAACTTACCCAAATGTAATAAAATCGATTGATCAGTGTTTTTCAACCGCGCAGAGGACCATAAAACAGCTGGAGAACAATACGTAACGTTACATTTACCTCAGGAATGCCATTTAATGACCATAGCACGTTAGTTGGACTTAAATAGCTATAGAGAAGAGTATTTTGCTAAATATGATAAGTATATTACATATTTATTACATTTTTAACTATATCATTAAAATATTTTAATGTTTTTATAAAAAATGCATTATATTTAATTTGAGATTTATTTTAGTAATAGCAGCTTACAGGGCTCTGTATGTTAACAGCATTAGGTGAGATTTTTTTGGAGAAAAATTAACATGCCACATTAACATTTATCTACTGTACCTAACATTTATCCACTGTACCTAACATTTATCCAAAAGAATCAATATTGAATCAAGATCAGAATCAAATCACAAGAATTGAAATTGTGAAATTTGTGTCAAGCAATAATGAAAACAGTATCATACGTCATTGTACCATGTAAACATTGTGTTGTCACTAAACTTAATAAAATTCTGTTTAGTTACCAAATGTTTTGACAATCACAATACACTTATTGTGGATGCAAGTTTTTTTTTTACATTCCCCCCCCCAATCCCAATCCCAATCCACCCATTTTTTGTTACGTTACATTTTCACTGTTTACAAAGGCAGGGCCTGCAATCTTGTCTTTTTGGCTTGTTGTATCTGATTGCACTTTAACCCCAAGAGAGAAAACCAGATCAAATCCCAGAAGGGAAAATCAAAACAAAATAAAGTACAAAACTTGTTTTGAACAATTTCTTTGTCATCTGCAGATTGATTTTAAGTGTGTGTGGGGGGATGGGGGGGGGATTGATTTAAATCGTAAATCAGATTTGTGAAAAAAAAACTCACATTCACATGAACAGGAATGAGTCAAGCTGAACTGCAGTGGTGGATGGATGGATGGGTTGTTTTCCCTGAAGAGTATCCTGCATTTCTCCTGAATGTCTGAATCAGACATGTGTGCTATATTAAGTGAGCTCACATTAAACAAACACCTTGCTACTGATACACATTTAACATTCAATAGTTGACCAGTAGAAATTTTTCCAGCGGCATAGGCTATACTTTCAATGATATTATATAGGCTATCTTTACATCAGTGACAGAAACTAACTTTTCCATTAAGCATTTCGATTGGGATTTTTAAATTCATAAGGGTAGATTTTTCTAACCTTTATATTAGATGTATGCATAATATTTTAATTAAATTACAATAATAAAACACTATAGGCCATTACTAATCAAAATAAATCAACTTCAGCAAAATTCTCTTCAAAGGTGGCAATGCCGTTTACAAAGTCTTGATTTTGTTTTTGGTTGATTTTTGTGAATTTAGTTTCGGTCTCTACAAAGCCCCTCCTCCCGAAAAGCACTGTGTGCTCTGATTGGCCGGCTGGAACAGCGGGATGTGATTGCTCAACCGCTACTAACTTGTTTTGGAAACACACCCTTAAATGCACTACTAATGCAACTTAACCAGTCATCACACCCCTTTATTTTGTGCACTCATTTTTTTAAATGAGGAATATTGTCACGTTTGTTCCTGGAAGACTGTAATCTCAAGAATATAGCTTAATGGAGCCGTTTTCAGGGAGTTCAGAAACAGTTCACACTGATATAGAGAAAAACTCCCTCAGTAGTGACTTTGTGCTTTATAACTTTGCAGACCCTTTTTATGATCAAACAGCAAGAAATTTGAAAATGTAAAAAAAGCATTGGTCCACTTTAACCCTCTCAGGTCTAAGGGTTTTTTGGGGTCCTTGAGGTGTTCTGACATGCTCTGACATTTGTGCTTTTTTCAGTTATTTATAAACATGTTAATGGCAAAGGTGTAAATTCACTCTATATAGCACAAACAGGGCTACCGTAATATGTGAGCAACATGTATGTACATGTTTGTATTTTTGAGAGAATATTGCTTATGCATGGATATTGAAAAAACTAAAACTTAAAGTGTCTGAAATAAGGCCACAAAACACATACTAATTATGTGTCCACAAGACTTTTGACTAATGAGTGTTGTTGCCTAGAATTTTTGCTTCAAAATGATCTGAAAATCATCCTGCCTAATCATTTACACAAAACAATACATTGATTTAAATTTTGTAAGACACCTTTTGTTTGGAAATGCAATATGCGTGGAGGCGTGTTCACACCTGAGACGACAAAGTCCTGATAAATGTGCCACATACATAATGAGTTGCATATTAATTAGCCTTTCACACAGGTGCGTCACAGGGTCCCAAAGAATGCAAGGACAAAAGAAATGATCTATATATATACATATTTTACAATTAGAAATTGTAACCAATTACAAATAGGTTACAATTACAACAACAATTACAATTTTAACAATATTTCAAGTGTATTGCTTTGTAAAAAGTATACATTTTTATCATGCGTATTAAAAAAGGTAAGGATTCATTAGTTTGAATATTGGAACAAACACTATAATAACATCTTAGTTGATAATTCAATATACCTACTTTATTTTTGACAATACATCATACTATAGTATATTTAACTATGAGCAGAAATTGGTGAACAAAAGCTTACCTATTTAATGTGACAGTAGTCTTTTTTTACAGTCAAAACTTTATAATCTATCCAAAACTAATCACAAAATCTTGTCTAAACATTCATATTTAGTCTGTAACATACTGTGTATGATATATTAGTATATACATGTGAATTTGCAGCTTGTTGCTTATACAGACATTTTATTTCAACATATTTCAGTATATTTTTACTCATCTTAGTAGGCTATAGCAATATAGTTTGGATGTGTTCATGTAAACATAACGTTTACTAATGTAGGTGCGAGAGTGAATGAACGGCACAGACACGCGCTGTATAACTGTAGTAAACAACAGTGCGCGCGCCTGTGCCGTTCATTCATCATTTAGCCTACACACAGACACGCAATTCATATTTAAACAGTCTTTTTGCGGTTTACAGTCAGACACTATTCAATATCGCGATTAGAACAAAGCACTTAAGAATAAATGACTTACTACATCAGCTGGATCCGTTGCTCCTCGAAATGAAACTACTAGCACTTCTGGTACATTTTCCAGGGTTATTAGATAGTATTATTCCTCACACCGAAAGGATACGCTGTGTACACAGCTGTACAAGATACTTACTAAACACGATGTGTTTTATAATCCAGCTGGTGGGCGTTTACATGTTTGAATGGCTTGCCTTAGATCATTTGCGTTTCAATACCGCGCGCTCTCCGTGGGCGTGGCACATTAACGCGTAATGAGGTATAATGAGCTGGAAAGAAAAATACTGACATCTCTCTCTTTTCATACAGATTACATAAACTGAGAATATTTGTTTTTTATATAAATTAATTCATTTAAAAGAAGAGAGTTCAAGCTTCATTATGGAAAAACACTCGTGCCTGTATGACAAGTATTCGCGGAATTACAGTTAATTTTCGGACGCGTTTCAGAATGGATTTAACTGACAGAGAGAAGGCAGAACGGGCATCATGTTTGTTTTTCTTTATTTGGTGAAAAGCACAACACTTTGTTTTTATTGTGAGTATCCACAAAAAAAATAGACACTTATCAGGATCTAATGATGTACAACACTTAATATGTAAGATCAAAATCAACAGAGTATTTTGAGTTTCTTTTGCACTGATAAGAAAAAAAGCGAGACTATCGCGCGGGCCTCAGAGGGTTAATGATAGAAGATGAAAATGACTGAAATCAAAGTAACACTTATGACAGGTATTCAAGTTATCACAGTGCTAAAAAACAAGGAAAGGGGTATTATTGAAACATAAAAATTAGCATTATCTTTTGACAAGCCTACTGTTTATTTTGAAACTGGCATGATGGTGTACTAAGGTTTCTGATAGTCTACATAGTGGACAGTTACCAGCTGATGCCAATACTCTCAAAATGGCCAAATGTCGTATTGGCTTGGCCCACAAACCAGTCTATCACTGGTGGAAAAAGTGACAAATGCAAAAGCTATTGGAGAGATGGAAAGTGCTTTGAACAAAATGCATCTTCACAGTATGTTAATTTACTTTCTGTAACAGTAGATTCTATTCTGTGTGACGCAAATCTGTGTGAGCTTCCGCTGGGATCCAGTATGCCAGAGACATTCCTCTGGTGTCAGACCGAGGCCCGAAACAAGCATATAGTGTGACGTCTCCGCTCCACCTTAGCCCAGCACGTCTGATGTTTCCAGATCTGTGCCGTCCACAGCAAATTATAGATTACTGCTACTGGGCACTCACAGAAATCATCATCAAGAACACATTTGACATCGAAACCTTTAGGTACTGTGGTGGTACAACGGCTCAGTGGCCAGATGGAAATACCACGGTACCCTGACCCATATACTTATTACAGACAATAAATCAAGCTTGTAGAGATCATATGATAGGTGTAAAATTGCCTTATTAACAGAAGGAGGGCAAAACATCCATGGAACTGATGTTCCAAAACACTAAAGTGTCTAAATGCATTGAGGCCCAGTTTGCACCTCGTATTAAAGGTAGGGTAGGCAATTTTCGGAGCAGCTAGCATTAGCAAGTTAGCTTTGAAAGCATGAGATTCCCCCTTCCCTTGAGAGTCTCCAAAGCAACGCCTAGTCACAAGACGAGAGAAGGTTTTAAACTACATGTCTCAAAGAACATAACATTAGAATAATAATGAACAAACAACTTAAAGAGCACTGAGCTGTACCACCTGACTGCTGCAGATTCATTTCGACGTTGATAGTGTTGCCATTGAAATTCGATTCACGAACCGCTCCAAATATACAGCACAGGTTTCCATCTCTTCTAAATTACTGTAGTTATGGTGTGAACGCAGCATAAGCTCGTTGTCTTGGTTCAGAAGGAACAGTGACTGTTATTTGTTTGCAGCACTCGGTGACTGACGTCTGTCTACTGTCTGCTGATGATACAGGGGCGCGGAGGTATAGAAATGCATACTTTGACAAGCATACTAGGACATTGTATCATTGCATTCGGACCGAATGTGAAGAGACTTTCAACCAGCATACCAAAAAATGTTTCTGGAACAAATCCGTTACTCTGCCTTTAAAGGTACAGTGTGTGATTTTTAGCAGCATCTAGTGGGGAGGTTTACGAATTGCAACCAACAAAAGTTACGGTGGGCGACAGGAAAATATGTCATCGTCTGAGACAGCAGAGAGTAGCCAGTTCAGCAATGAGGTTTCTTTACAAGGATAAATTAAGAAATTATGTTTACTTAATTATTCAGTAAAACTATATGTTATTGCGAATATTATTGTAACTTGTTCATTATTGTGTCAGTATTTTATTCGCTGAACTAACCTTGCTTCCTTGCACGAAAAGCAACATAGTAACGAAACGCGTTTGTCCGTTTAGGCCAGTGGTTCTCAACCTTTTTTGGCCCAGCGCCCCCTTTCCAAGATCCAGAACCCTGACCGCCCCCCACCACCACCAAAAAAGGGCTAAATGTCTTTATTGAATGTATGCTGATTATCATTCTGTTATAATAATAATAATAAAAACAATAATAATGTGTATGATTGACGTCCTTATTTTCTTCTTAAAATTATAATTATCATTATTATTATTATGAAATCCGTAACTTTAAGTATTTAAATTGTGAAACATTTATGTATTGAGTCAGTATATCCATTTTCAAAACCGTGCTTTTGTCTTATTCTGAATTACTAAAGTACACCTAATAAGTGTACATAAGGGCCGCATCGTTTTCTCCTTTCCACAAGCGCTTGCGCTCCCGTCTGTTGTTGCTAAGAAAGCATGAACTGCGCTCTCCATGACATGATGACGAGGATTCATTGCATTTGATACAAAGGATTGATTGATTTCTAGCCCTTGCATTAGCTTTACTAGTAGATATATTTATGGAGATGAGAAAAACAAAACCTGCCCTGTACAGCTATGATCAGCTGTCCGGCCGAGCGTTCGATGTTGTTACGGAAAGGCCGAAGCTGATCAGATGGGTTTTGTCATTATGACTTGCTGTGCACTTGCGGCATTCTGAAAAGTTGAGATGTTTTCAACCGAGGCGTCGGTTAACATATTATGTCTTCAGTTAACTAATTTATAGTTATAAACGCAAATAATAATAATTACCATTATTACCATTATTATTATTACATTTGGGCTATGTAGAAGACGCTTTTATCCAAAAAAAAAAAGAAGAACAACAAAGCAATTCTTCAAATGTCTCTCACAATACAAGTTAGTAGTTAGTAGTAAGATTATCACAAATAAACACAAGATGTTTACGCATATCCAAGTGTGTGTGCGGAGTGTGGCGCTTGCTGCATGCAGGCACGATCACGTGCATTTTCCTATCAACAGTGGAAACAACTGAAAATACTAGCTATATAATTTCTGGTCATACAAAAAAAAAAAACATAATTTGCAACTTTTATTTAAACTCACAATAACAAGAAAATGTGCTTTTGTAAATAAAATCAAACTATCAGGCGCACTTTGATGAACTGGAGCGCGTCTCAAATATGAACAAACAAAATATAGCCTACCTATATTGAAATGTCCACTTTTAAACTAAAAAAATCTGATCGAAAGCAAATACCCGTATGAAAGGTGCATTTCTCTCTAAAGGCGCATCCGCTTTACAGCGGAGATGGAGAGGTTTTCAGCCGACAGCGATCCTTGGATGCCTGAATTTTAGTAAGGTGCTCCTTAAGACGGGACGGTTTCATTGCCTCGTTAGAAAAAACCTGCTGGCAAAGCAGGCACATAGGGAGCTGGATGTTCGTGGGTGAGGGAATAAATCCATATTTAATAAACTCGACACTATACTGTCTGCACTTCTTCTTGTTTTCCGCCATGATGTTTAAATGTGTTTTGATGTCAAAATTGTTTTAGTTTACGTGATTGTGTGCATTTTGATTGGACACATTAATCTTAAACCGCGAAGCTTGTGTACATTTTGATTGGACACATTCTTTCTACCACTCTGCCGGCTGCGGCATTTGTTTTTAAGCGTTGCCATGGAGATAATTTGCCGGTAACTAGCCGGGACAAGTCAGAGTGGGCTACTAGCAACATTTAAATATTAATTAATTAACACAGACATAATTTTATTTTACATTAAAACATGGACGCTATGGAATTATGTCGGACAGAGACGCATTCGGAAGGGCATTTTCAAAAGTGCGAATGACTCATTCATTCTTTTTTTTTTCTTTTGCGCAGGTAATGTTTTGAAAGACGATGTCTTGTAACGTTAGCTTACTGATGTAAATAAATAAAAATGTATACAAAGATGTGATGATGTCCTGATTCACTTTCTTTTTTTTTTCTCTTTTTTTTTATTGCATAACAAGAACAATATATAACATACACATACGGAGGATCACATAGTATTATATCTATTACATTCATAATAGCATCAAAGAAACAATAGACAGAAAGAAAAAAAAACTATAAGGGGAAACATTACAAAAAAATCCAAAAAGAAAGGGATTCAAAAATAGTATACATCCGTTTCGCTTTTTTATTTCTTACATCTTTTAGGGAGACTTTCACTTTCCGTAACGGACTGAAGTGCGCGTCCGAGTGAAGACAACACATTTCAGCGCTAGATCGTCTCTTATTTAACAAACGAATGAAACGAATGCTGCTAGTTAACTGGATATGTTTTATTTGTATTGGTACATCCGTGCCGCGAGATGTTTTAAAAGTGTTTCAAACCCGCCCTGTAGGCTAAATGACGCCTAGGCTACTATTTCATATACCGGTAGGCTACATGTTCTACGATATGATATTTTATATTAATATTCTCATAGGAACCTGAGACTCGCGCTTGGGACTGCACGTGCGTATTAGATCGTCTGGCCTGGTGGGACTCCGAATGAAGGTGGAATGGATTTGAGCAGCAGCGTGGAAATCAATGCTGTACCTAAAACGCCCATGCATTCAAATTAACATTGTATGTGTTGTCAGAGGCTTAAAAAAGTTGTGATAATAACAGTGAGTATATAGTGCCACAGTCAGACATAACGCCCCCCATTTGTGCCTGAGCGCCCCCCTCTCAGCTGCCTCGTTCCCAACGCCCCCCGACACTGTCCAAACGCCCCCAAGGGGGCGGTACCGCCCCCGTTGAGAAACGCTAGTTTAGGCCTACTGTAGAAACATGACGTCACAATATGTCGACCTCCATAGAAGGAGGAACCCGCGGTTATGGAGATATAAAGGTCTCATTCTAAGGTAATAAAAACATATAGGATTATGGATCTTATATTGCATTTCTGTCAATAGATCCTCAGAAATATTACACATTGCACCCTTAAGATGTGTTTTGGTCGATCGGATAACAAATAGACGACGAAAAATACAGGTGTAAACCCGGGTCTAAAATTTTTTGTCCACTTTTAACCACTTCCAGAGGTAGTCGGAAATGCATTCGACCGGATTGCTTTCGGAGGGTAGACGATGCTCATGTGGTTGAATGTGAAAAAAAGCGACGGATTAAAACACCAGGTGTAAACGGGAATGTGTCTCCCTCATCTACTTGTGATCCGATCGACCAAAACACATATTAATACCAGATGTAAACAGGGCCTTAGACAGTGATTTTAAAAGATCAATCTCAGTACAACCTACTGATGATGCACACTATTTTCAAGCCAGCAGATGAGCCCAGAATATACTAAACAGCATAAGCGTAATTTAAATTGGTTTTTAATGGGAAAACGCTTCAAATTAAATTCTTCACATTGCGTTAATATTCAGGGTTCATCTGCTTGTCTGTACGCAGTAGGGGCGTTGAAATTAATCGTTTCTACAATGCATCGCGATACGGACGTGGACGATTCTGTATCGATGCAATAATAGACCATAATCGATTATAGCCATTATGGCCTAGGCTATATGTTTCTCTGACGTCATTCGATGGATACGCGCTTGTCTCACTAGCATAAAATGGCGGAGGGAGGCGAAACGCAAAAGCGAGTAATAAAAAATGCACCTACTCTTTTAACATTTACAGCGTGTGTCAGAGCATTGTTGTAACTTAAGTCACAACTTGACACTTTCAATCATTTTTCATTCATTTTTAGCATTTACTAGTGTGTATAAGTTCTAGCTCCTGTCAGACTTAAGTTTTGTTTGACATTCAGGAAGTGTAGGCCTACTTTCTTGGAGCAGATAAAATAAGAAGGTTGTTTATATATCTAACTGACTACTCGTATTCATTGACGAAAATGTATCCATGTGCAGTAATATTGCAATGCATCGTGATATCAAATTGTTGACATTATAATCGTAATTGAATCATGAGACCAGTGACGATTCACACACCTGGTTTTCGTTTAAATGGTTTTCTATGGGAAAATGTTTAGAGTGCAAGTTAGGATTTTGCATTCATATTATGGGTGCATCTGCTTGCCTGTATTATATAGTATGCAACATCAGTAAGATGTATATCGTGTATTTGGTAAATCATTTAAGAAGCTATGTTATACTATATATTTAAATAACAGGCAGTTAGCAGAGGATGGCTTTTTTCCCTCTAGGTGGGCATATATATATATATATATATATATATATACACATATATATATATAAACAATCAATAACGCAGCATGATCAGGGAAACCATAAGGTAAAGAACCCATTTTGACAGGTTTGCATACATCACACAGGCACTTGACTTGCTTTCTGTTTCTATATTTAAAAACTGGTAAATGTCGCGTATGTCTGTGAAAGGCAGCGTGCACGTATGAAAGTAAAAACATCTGCATGCCATCAGGTTGATCTGATGGAGGGAAAACACAATAAACGTTGTATTATTATACTGGTCATGGTCTTATGCTGCTGATCCGAGAATAACGTGAGCGGGAAATAAAACAGAATGCACGTTTGTATTCATGTCACTTTCATGTCATTTATATGATTCTCCAAAGTATTTTGAAGAGAACTATAGTGCATGTCCAAAAAGGTGAAAGTACCACGGTATCTTTCAGGAATAATACTCCTCATAAACAGCAACAAAACGTACGAACCGGGAGTGATATATATAGAGGGGAGTCAGTCAGACCCAGTTCAAGGCCCAGTGCAGATCTTGCTAAAACACGCTCTCGTACTGCTAAAACAATACAATTAAGATATCAATAATCATATTTAATAGAGATAAGTGAGCAGGAATGCTTCACATAAAGTCCACGGACAGTGAAATGTGGAGTCGGCCGCGAGACATGAAGCCCATGTGGGCTGAGTTTCATGCCCGGCCTCCATTCATCATAGCGGGGCTGCGTGGCCTACACCCGCTCGAGCTCCCGCAGAACTGCGCTCACACGCACAGACCCGCTTCCTCCTGTCATATACGCTCTCATGCATGCTCTACCACTGCTCTGATGAGGGTTTCTTACCCTCTTCCTCCGCCGAAGCTCCCATAAGCCCGATCCCGGTCATCGTAGTTATCGTAATCCGCCATTGCCGAAGATGCTGTCCAGAGAAAGCAGCAGTCTGACGCTGAAGGACCCCAAAATATACGGCTGCGGCTGCTAGCTGTCCACGGCGTGCCTGAAACATGAAACTTGAAATTTTATAAAACATATTTGAATATTGATAGATTATATAGGGAAGAAATATTAAAATAAGACGTATGTATATTGGTTTTGGAGGGTGTATCTAAATACAGATTTTTAATGAGGAATTTGGACGGTTTTTCAATCTGGCAACGGCGAGTAGACTCAAGATGCGATCTAACGTGGATCTACCAGTTTATTGTTTTGGAGGAACCATAGAGGTGGGGATTTGTAGATTCATTGATGGTTCGAATCTTCTAAATCAGTTCACACAATACTACTAATGACAATTAACATTTATCGGTGTTCGAGCGGTTTAAGCACATGCGTAAAATAGTTTATGTTTTATTTAGCAAGCATGTAAACACTCAGAAACCCAAAAGTAATGTATAAAAGATCATGCAAGTTCATCATTTTGTACAGACGTAAATAATGTGTTAGATTGATGTTTGTAAGGCAGTTCATCCTGATAATGCATTGTCAGCATTTGAAAGATTATTTTACCCTTTGGTGGACAAACATGCACCTATGAAAAAAAAGTACAGTAAAGAATCTGTTAGGGCACCGTGGATTGATAATGAGTTGAAAAACATTATGTTTGAGAGAGATGTGGCAAAGGTACAGCAAACAGAACTGGGAACAAGGATGATTGGGACGTCTATTACAAATTAAGAAATCAAGTATAACTGAAATTAATAGGGAAAAGAATATAATGTTTTACAAAATTAAAATAAGTGAATGTAAATATGTTTGTAAAAAAAATTGAGTACAATCAGTGAAATAATGGTTAGGAAAGCAAGTCAAATTCCTTCTTTTATTTATACATATGACTAATTTTTAACTATTTTTAAACCATATGAAATTGGAAATTATTTAAATGATTTTTTCATAAATAAGTTGATAAATTAAGAGAAGAAATGTTGTTTGGCAGAACCAGTTTGCAATCATCTTTAATTAGGTATTTTTCCTTTAGCTTGGAAAGATGCAAAGGTTATTCATCTACAGAAAAATGCAGCACTGGGTTTTAATGGTCATAATAGTCGACCGATAAGTTTGCTACCAGATCTTAGCAAAGAATTGAAAAGCATAGTTTGTGAGGAGAATAATTTGCCCTATAATTTTCAGCATGCATATTGAGAGAGCAGAGATTGATGACAATAACAGTATGAAGCAGTATTGTTAGATAAATGTACTTCTCATACTGTACATTGGTTTATAAGTTAACTGTCTAATGGGACAATGTGTATTTTATAATGGAAGTTATTCAGATTTGAAAGAGTTGCAATGTGGTGTGCCTCAAGGAAGTTGTTTAAGACCAATGATCTTCCTCTTGTTTTAAAGTGTTCATGGACAGTCATGTATGCAGATGATAAAACGTTATATTTACCTGCAACATCAGTTGAGCAGCTGTCTACTGCTTTGGATGAGGAAATACAATTGGTCATAAAGTAGGTACGGAATAATAAGTTGGTTCTAAACTTTATTAAAAACCAAAAGCATTGTGTTTGCATCAAATTGCATCAAAAGTTACATTTGTCTGTAAAGAGTGTGCCTATTGAACAGGTAGAGGAAATAAGACTTCTTGGAGATATATTAGACAGTAGGCTGAAGTGGTCAAAACAGATAGAAAATATGGTAACAGGTTTGGGAAGAGATTTGTCAGTTATTAAGAGATGTGTAAAGCTACTTTAGCTATTGACCTATGTTTTCAAATTTCCTGTGGTGGTTTTGTCTAGATCGGACTAATGATTTCGAAGATAATCGCAATTTTTTTAAGCGCTAAATGACACCTGTTAAAGATGTATGTGCTTGTACTGGTTTGTCAACATCTAATCCTCAACCTCGATCAGAAGGTTTGTAAGCAAAGAAGTTCATGACAGCTTCAGTTCCCAAGCATTTTTTTTATTCCAATAAATCCACAAGTAGTTTGTTTTACATGTAGGTTTATTGTGGTTTCTGAAATAAAAATATAACAATGAATAAATTAAATAAACGAATCAAATATTTAAATACAATGCCGGCAAATATATATTGCAATAATAAAGCAACACTGAATTGGGAATTGCAGTATTAAATGAAATTAAACGAATGACCACTAGGCGGACCTGCACCAGTAATAGAACAGTCACAAGATTTGGTGCTAAACAATAACAAATGGGCCTATTTGTGTTAAATCACCTAAACAACACCCTCAAACTGTAAAAAGAATGCTAAATGATAACTTCACACAAATATTCCAGCGATCAATATCAGTATTGTTAATGCATTTGCAATAAACACAGAACGTGGCCGTCTATTTGTAGGCCTACATGTCTGTTAATCGAAACTCTCTTCTTAACATGTGCATAAATATCACGACAAAACAACAATATAGAATTGAATAAACATACATATGTCTACTGATACACATACACTTTCACCTAAGGTATATTAATGGAAACTTACATTGTCAAGAACTCGCACACATCAAAACAAACAATGATGTCTCGTTACAGCGGCACATATATATTCTTGCCGTCCCCGACTGCGCCCACATGTGATGTCACAGACTAATTCAAATTAAGAGTTCGACAGGGATTTGATACAACAAGTTACACAAACCAGGCGAAACCTGGCATGTTTGGTATCGTTGGACTTGACAAGGATTCAGGACTCTGAGGTCACTTCCGAGAAAAACACTGGCTTGAAACTTCTCAGGCTCCTTAAGGGCATTGTGCCGATGACGCATACAGAGTTTTTTGAGATACGCCAATGTTCTCATAGACTTTCATGGCACCATGGATAAAGACACTGCATGGCAAATTTCACCAGACTAACGTTTGGGTGCGGTTATAGCCATTTTCATGATTTTTGTCCCTGTTATAGGCACCAAGTGGCCAATCCTCACAATTTTTTTTTCATGTGACCTCAAATTGAGCTCATAAACGTGTCCCGAGTTTAACAAAAATATCTCTTTCCGTTCACAAGTTATAGCCGTTTTAGTAAAAGTGGCCCCCATCACTTCGTAAATTTTGGTTCCCCTTAGCGACTGTGAATTGAAATTTGGAATTTTTTTTTTATGATTATTGATAGTCTCTCCAAAGAATACTTCTTACAGTGGTTTGGTTCCGATCAGGCCAAAAAGCTAGGAGTAGTTCGCAAAAGTAGGTTTTTGGAAAAAAACAAAATTCTTGAAAATTTTCCCAGGGTGAGCAAATCCGATGCACGCATGTTGTCCGACTTGAGCCAATGATTCCAACGATATAAGACACTTGAGCCTACGCCCAACGGTTTAGGAGTTCGTAACTTTGACCGCTGTAGCGCCCCAGTCAGGCCGTTTGGGGCACGCCCTTGGTGACGTTGTAGGTGGTGTGAGTAATACCAGCCCTCAAATTTTCAAGTCTCTACGATTTATGGTTCGGTCTGCCCGATCAGTTTTAGATGGAGAATGCTGCATCATGGCAAAATTAACAATAACAATGGGGTTTCAGCACTACGTGCTTGAACCCCTAATAATTCGTTCCCTGATTCTTTCAGAGACCATTTCTGTTACGGTGGTAGTTTAGCGACAAATGTACACATGAGTAATTGAGTCCTTCACTCTACTGTTTTCGTTAAAAGTCGATTGGAACTGAAATAAGTCTTGCTAACATTTGCGGGCAAAAATAGACTAAGGGGATAGTTAAAGAGATAGTTCATCCTAAAATGAAAATTCTGTCATTAATTACTCAGCCTCATGTCGTTCCAAACCCGTAAAACTTTCGTTCATCTTCAGAACACAAAAGAAGATATTTTTGATAAAATACGCAAACTTTCTATCCCTCTATAGACAGCTACAAACTTTAACTAACTAAAAGTGTCATAGAGGGATAGAAGGTTTGCGGATTTCATCAAAAAGATCTTCATTTGTGTGAACGAAAGTCTTTTAGGTTTGGAACTACATGAGGGTGAGTAATTAATTACAGAATTTCCCAAGGGCGTAGGTTTGGTTTTGAGATTGGTGGGGACATTCCCAGAAGCTGAGGAATCAGGAAATAAATAGGATAATATTAAGGTTTTTAGTCTATATTGACCTAAACAATACGTTAATTAATTCTGTAATGAAAGGATAACTATTACAACTGCAGTGAACCGAAGACAGTCTCAAAAACGTGGTTTGAAATCGCTGGTGTTTCTGACGTCACAAACTACCTTGTAACCAATCACGCCAATGAGTGGATCTCTGATCTGGTGTAAAATGATTGGATGTGGGGCTAATTTTCATATTCACAGAACCATGCATACTAACTGAGGCAAGGGTGTAGTGTAACATTCTGGCAATTTTAATGCATGAAAAACTTTTTTCCAAGGAATTTTTTTTAAATATGTTATTTTGGTTATCAAAGATGAGATTTAAGGGATAAAATTTACTACAGGGTGACTTTAAGACCAAATAACTAGTCATGTGAAAGTGCACACTCTTCAAGAACTCATATAAGGGCAATTCTTGCTTGCACACATATGCAATGCTCTCAAACCCTGTTCACAGCCAGTATTAAGATGCAATTTGGTTGATCGGATCACAAGTAGACATTCCTGATTACACCTGGTGTTTTAACTGTTTTCTTCAAGGGGAGGGGTCTAAGTTTAGGCTTTTTCAGATCTTTCAAAAGAATATAATGGAAAAACATGCAGAGAGCAGGAGCTTTTGTTTCTGCTCTGACAGCCGCAATACCACACCGAACACATTTCAAAAAACAGGAATGGTGAGAAACGTGTTGCTGGCATTTGTTGTAGTTGTCAATATTTAAAACCCAAGCATCAATGTTTTACAGGTTTACAATAAAAAGTGATACATTAATGAATTTGTCAAAATTGCACATTAGTCACACAGAAATAAATTGGTTTACTGTTAGGTCTATTTCACAAAACAAAGACACTTATTCAGTCGCATCTGTTTATAAAGCAGTTACAGGACATATTTACATCACATTAAGAATGATCATTTCTAAAAAAAAATATGCCACTAATAATACGACCTGAGGAGCTTTAGCACTCTCTCCCTGTAGACTAGAGTTATATTTTCAGGCAGAGAAACAGGGGAAGCGCCCCCCAAAAAAAGATAATAAAAACATGAATGTGATGGCCATTATGATTTGTCTGATTTCTTCAAGCATTCATGTTTACTATGGTAATGATTAGAGTCCATTGTCTTTTGCATCACGTATACATTTTTTTACCTCATACAGTGATAAGAATCCACATCAGATCACAATCAGAAAGTATTAAAACATGAAAGTTAGTTGAGGATAAATTTAAAAAAATATATATCTTGAATACTGACAGAATCATCCAGCGGTGCAGTCTCCAGACTCAAGTAAACTCCGCCTCTGTTTGTAACAAGCTGGGCTGCTTTGGACCAAGGTATTCAGCAGGCCAGAAAACCCTGGCTGTTGGCCCAGAGGAAGCCCTGACGAGGCTCGATCAAGCCCCGGAAGTGACCATGGAAACAACTGGCCCTGGCATGCACTAGCACACCTACTTCTGGCCTGACGGTGGAGTCGGAGCTGATGAGGCTAAAGATTGCAGCCTCTAGCGTCAGACACTAGAGCACCTCTTGAGTTCAGGGAAGTGAGGTTTACTCACAGCAACTACTAGCTGGCCTCCGTCACACTTTGTACGTTTGTCCTCAAACTAAACTTGGTCTTCAGCCAACAAAGTTTAAAATGACAAAAAGCACTACCAAAGAAAGCCAACAAATGACCTTAGAGGGGCATGGGCATGTTTGAGTATCATGGGCATGTTTGAGTATCAATGTTCAGTTATGTTAGTCCAGCCGTAAAGCCACAAACAGAAGTTACACAACCCTTAATTTCATACCATGTGAAACATGAACCGGGGCCCAAGTTAGCAACTAGAGCTCGGCAAACAGTTAAGTTAAATTGCTTGGGCAGAAGCTTGGCCCATTTAGTTCAAGTCTAGAACTTGAAGGCACAAGAAAAAAGGTTTAGTAGTGCAGCCCTATAAATCAAACTGAGAACAGTCACGAAACTCCAGTCAGAAATCAATACCAAAGAGAAACTGTTGAGTTTCAGGAAGTTTATTAAAAATATATATATACACACATTCACATGACCAGGATAACTTCTCCACTAGACACCACAGTTTGCCCACTAGAGATGGTCTTGAGGTGCGCATGTCTTCCTGTAAAAAGTGGTAGAAGCATGAGGGGCATTTAAATAAATTCAGTTCCTGAAGTCAATATACAAAAAGCACTCACTTTTCCTAGTGCAGCTTTGCTCACAGGAGCCAGAAGAGGGATGGCATACCGCTGTACTACAGTGGATGAAGATCTAACAGAGGGGTAAAGGGTTAAGACACAATTCACTATAAATAGCACTAATATTAAGGCTTGAGGTAAGGCTGCGGAGCATACGGTTTCCTGCAGAGGAGCCAGTGATGCTGGATCTACAAATGTGAACATCTTCACAACAAAGCGCTTGTAGTGGGTTGGAAACTGAAGACCAGAAGATCCAGCCACTGGAACCAATGTGGTCAGGTAACGATCATCCTGGTAAGGGCATCTGAAAGGCAAAGAGGCAGTCAGAAATGCCATACAACACATGGATAAAGACTGGTATTACTCACCCATCAACAAGAAGGTCCCATTGGGGTAGACTGAGTGGACTTGGGGATTGTGTCGCCCAGCAATGTCCCAGCATCAGGACAATGTTGGGGTCGGTCCTCTCCAAAATGCGCACCTCAACATACACAGGTTCTCGCAGGACTTTTGTAACTGGATAATCAGCATCACTGTAGTAGGATGTGTACGCCTCATCCCCTGAGGATACAGTGTTCAACTAAACTGCTGCAACCTGGAGTTTAAGAGGCTTTAGGCATACTTGGGACAAACACCTACCTTCTGCACAGCCTTTAGTGACACATTGACCATTTGCCAGTCTAAGCTCCACCCTGAGGGGTCCAGGAGCAGCTACTGGTGGAGGTGGAGGAACACTGTTGACCTCCACAACCAGAGCTTCCGTAGAAGTAGCCGAGTACCTACACTGGAAGAGAAGCCTGGACAAACCATGAGCTTGTAGCACTTGTCAATAATTAAAATTTATGACAAAGCATACGTCACCTACTCAAAATGGCTGTCCCTTGTGATGGAACCAAGTGGTCCAATACCCACTTCATACGAGGAGATCATTCGGTTTTCATACACCACATATCCACTGTCCTCCTGCAAATAGTAACACTGTTGGTATCCAACCCATTCTAAGTCATGCAGAAAGAAAACAAGCAGCTACTCACCATCATGCTTGTGCCACATGCAGTGACAGGGAACTGGTATATAGCAAAGAAAGGAGTGGATCCCACAGGACTGCAAGGTGGGTCATTTCCACCCAGGAGACGGACTGAATCCAGGCTCAATCGAGGCAGCGTAACATCTCTAGCAACCACTACCACAAACTGACCATCTCGTATACACTGGACAGTCACTGGAATGAGTAACAATAACAGGTTATTGCTGAAGATCAGTTTAACAAACACGTTTGCATTGACTCAGCACTCTTACCTGCCTTCCCATAGTAACACTTCTGTCCGTTAAAGCAGCAGTTGATAGCTGCACACTCAGCACCACTGATACCAGGTGGTCCACATTGGATCTGCTCATAATCAGCTACAGCACATTTGTCAAGGGGCTCTGCCTGTGCCACTGTCTGCTTAGGCTGAAACTGCTGAGAAAACTGTTGACTAGATTGCTGTTGAACTGACTGAGGAAACTGTTGACTAGCTTGCGGTTGAACTGGCCGAGGAAACTGTTGACTAGCTTGCGGTTGAACTGGCCGAGGAAACTGTTGACTAGCTTGCTGTTGAACTGGATGAGGAAACTGTTGACTAGCTTGCGGTTGAACTGGCCGAGGAAACTGTTGACTAGCTTGCTGTTGAACTGGATGAGGAAACTGTTGACTAGCTTGCTGTTGAACTGGATGAGGAAACTGTTGACTAGCTTGCTGTTGAAACTGCGGATTAGCTTGCCATTGCACTGACTGGGGAAACTGTTGACTAGCTTGCTGTTGAACTGGATGAGGAAACTGTTGACTGGCTTGCTGTTGAAACCGCTGGTCAGTTTGCTTGAAAATCAGAGTTTGAGGATTCTGGGGCAGATTACTCCACTGTGGAACAGCATGACTGAAAGCACAGAACCAAACACAAAGTGCCAGACACTGAAGAGCACACCAAATTCCTGCCATTGTTATACAGCTAGTCACACTGTTGAGATGCTGCCCTTTGGTCTTTTTGTACCCTACTGACTTTGGCTAATTAATGATATACCCTCCCTCTTCATTAACAGTCATGATTCTCCAGACTTGCATGAGTGGGAGTCTATGCAACTGGGTGATTCTATTGGCTATTAACATTTTTTTTTGTTTTGTTCTTTCCACCACTTTTTAACAAAGGCCTACACATATTGAGCCGGATTCAGAGTAGTATGCTAGTACAATTCCTGTCATTCTGAAGTCAGCCATACTCGTTCGTTGTAATATAACAACACTCTTCAGAGACATAGTCATGAAGACCTATCGGCTCCGAAGCGAAAGACTACTGGTGCGTGCATCCACTTCCATATTTATTCCAGCGCTGTGGGGCGGAGTGTGTGATGCAATTCTTGCACGTCAATGTGCATTGGATCGTTTTTACAATACTCGAAGATGACAGGCTCTCTAAGCGTGATCCCAATCACTCGACTAAAAGGGAACTAATGAACGCCATTTTTGTTCTGTCGGTCAGCGAATAAATGTTCAGTGCACAACGAGTACTATTAAAAACGCTTGACTCTTTCAGTGACGGGCATGCGAATTGTGTTTTTCTAATGTATGAGCAACAGAACGTATAACAGTAAAACAAATAAAATTGGTAATATAATAACACTGAACCGATGGCAGTAGTTGTTGAGTCACCAGTACATTGAACTAAGTTTGGACTCGAACTGCGGAGAACTGATGATCTGCTGTTGAAGCGGAAATCAGTCAGGAGAATTGTGAATAAAACTGATGAGGCTCTGAGGCAAAACTGCACAAAATGAGAGTAGAAGGTTTTTTTTTTAAATAAAACATTTTCTTTTTTAATTATGCCTCATAACCTTTAATCAAAATAATGTCCTCTCTCTCTTGCAGCTCATCTCTTCTCTTCTCATTTCTTCTTCTTTGCCACATAATACAGCCACAACCTCATCAAACCAAAGAGAAGTTTTATCCTGGTTAAATATAACATACATATAAATTATGTTACAAATATTCAAATGATCACATAGGTACTGGGATAAAAGTTTATAGTTTGAATATAAACACTGATTTCTACGGAAGCGATCAAAATAGAGCACAAAAAAATCACTAAAAGCACAAAACTTCGCATTTCAAATAATGGTTGAATCAATTACATTGTTACATCAGTAGGTGGCGTCGTGGCTACAAGTGACTGTTAAAAATGTATTTGTCATTGAATCATTCATTCAAAACATTCGTTCAAAAAATGCTGATTAAACAAATATTTCGCAGGGATCTATGAATCCAGGAAGTCCAGCAGTATTGTTTATTTTTGTTATAATTTCACATATAATAAAAAAATCAGATTCCCACCCAAAATCCCACTAAGTCTTTTCAGATTCTTAATATACTGTATATGGTTCACGAATCCAAATAAATGACACTAACCATGTGAACAAACACAAAAACTTGTGGAGTTCATGCATCTTGAGTGCTGCTGTAATATTTACATTATATTGCCAAAATTTTTGGGACATGTACCTTTACATGCACATGAACTTTAATGGCATCCCATTCTTAATCTGTAGGGTTTAATAAGGAGTTGGCCCACCCTCTGCTGCTATAACAGCTTCAACTATTCTTGGAAGGCTTTCCACAAGGTTTAGGAGTGTGTTTATGGGAATTTTTGACCATTTATGGGAATTTTCAAGAAGCACATTTGTGAGGTCAGGCACTGTTTATTGACCGTTTATGGGAATTTTCAAGAAGCGCATTTGTGAGGTCAGGCACTGATGTTGGACGAGAAGGCCCGACTCACAGTCTCCACTCTAATTCATCCCAAAGGTGTTCTTTCGGGTTGAGGTCAGGACTTTGTGCAGGCCAGTCAAGTTCCTCCACACCAAAATCGCTCATCCATGTCTTTATGGACCTTGCTTTGTGCGACTGTGAATTGAAATTTGGATTTTTTTTTTAATGATTATTGATAGTCTCTCCAAAGAATACTTCTTACAGTGGTTTGGTTCCGATCAGGCCAAAAAGCTAGGAGTAGTTCGCAAAAGTAGGTTTTTGGAAAAAACCAAAATTCTTGAAATTTTTCCCAGGGTGAGCAAATCCGATGCACGCATGTTGTCCGACTTGAGCCAATGATTACACCTGGTGTATTAATTGTTTTCTTCAAGGGGAGGGGTCTAAGTTTAGGCTTTTTCAGATCTTTCAAAAGAATATAATGGAAAAACATGCAGAGAGCAGGAGCTTTTGTTTCTGCTCTGACAGCCGCAATACCACACCGAACACATTTCAAAAAACAGGAATGGTGAGAAACGTGTTGCTGGCATTTGTTGTAGTTGTCAATATTTAAAACCCAAGCATCAATGTTTTACAGGTTTACAATAAAAAGTGATACATTAATGAATTTGTCAAAATTGCACATTAGTCACACAGAAATAAATTGGTTTACTGTTAGGTCTATTTCACAAAACAAAGACACTTATTCAGTCGCATCTGTTTATAAAGCAGTTACAGGACATATTTACATCACATTAAGAATGATCATTTCTAAAAAAAAATATGCCACCAATTATACGACCTGAGGAGCTTTAGCACTCTCTCCCTGTAGACTAGAGTTATATTTTCAGGCAGAGAAACAGGGGAAGCGCCCCCCAAAAAAAGTTGCTTAATTTTGATAGTATAAAGAGACTAGACGTAGGCTACTGAAAGATAAAATAAAAACATGAATGTGATAGCCATTATGATTTGTCTGATTTCTTCAAGAATTCTTTTGCATCACGTATACATTTTTTTTTACCTCATATAGTGATAAGAATCCACATCAGATCACAATCAGAAAGTATTAAAACATGAAAGTTAGTTGAGGATAAATTAAAAAATATATATCTTGAATACTGACAGAATCATCCAGCGCTGCCGTCTCCAGACTCAAGTAAACTCCGCCTCTGTTTGTAACAAGCTGGGCTGCTTTGGACCAAGGTATTCAGCAGGCCAGAAAACCCTGGCTGTTGGCCCAGAGGAAGCCCTGACGAGGTTCGATCAAGCCCCGGAAGTGACCATGGAAACAACTGGCCCTGGCATGCACTAGCACACCTACTTCTGGCCTGACGGTGGAGTCGGAGCTGATGAGGCTAAAGATTGCAGCCTCTAGCGTCAGACACTAGAGCACCTCTTGAGTTCAGGGAAGTGAGGTTTACTCACAGCAACTACTAGCTGGCCTCCGTCACACTTTGTACGTTTGTCCTCAAACTAAACTTGGTCTTCAGCCAACAAAGTTTAAAATGACAAAAAGCACTACCAAAGAAAGCCAACAAATGACCTTAGAGGGGCATGGGCATGTTTGAGTATCATGGGCATGTTTGAGTATCAATGTTCAGTTATGTTAGTCCAGCCGTAAAGCCACAAACAGAAGTTACACAACCCTTAATTTCATACCATGTGAAACATGAACCGGGGCCCAAGTTAGCAACTAGAGCTTGGCAAATAGTTAAGTTAAATTGCTTGGGCAGAAGCTTGGCCCATTTAGTTCAAGTCTAGAACTTGAAGGCACAAGAAAAAAAGGTTTAGTAGTGCAGCCCTATAAATCAAACTGAGAACAGTCACGAAACTCCAGTCAGAAATCAATACCAAAGAGAAACTGTTGAGTTTCAGGAAGTTTATTAAAAAAATATATATACACACACATTCACATGACCAGGATAACTTCTCCACTAGACACCACAGTTTGCCCACTAGAGATGGTCTTGACGTGCGCATGTCTTCCTGTAAAAAGTGGTAGAAGCATGAGGGGCATTTAAATAAATTCAGTTCCTGAAGTCAATATACAAAAAGCACTCACTTTTCCTAGTGCAGCTTTGCTCACAGGAGCCAGAAGAGGGATGGCATACCGCTGTACTACAGTGGATGAAGATCTAACAGAGGGGTAAAGGGTTAAGACACAATTCACTATAAATAGCACTAATATTAAGGCTTGAGGTAAGGCTGCGGAGCATACGGTTTCCTGCAGAGGAGCTAGTGATGCTGGATCTACAAATGTGAACATCTTCACAACAAAGCGCTTGTAGTGGGTTGGAAACTGAAGACCAGAAGATCCAGCCACTGGAACCAATGTGGTCAGGTAACGATCATCCTGGTAAGGGCATCTGAAAGGCAAAGAGGCAGTCAGAAATGCCATACAACACATGGATAAAGACTGGTATTACTCACCCATCAACAAGAAGGTCCCATTGGGGTAGACTGAGTGGACTTGGGGTTTGTGTCGCCCAGCAATGTCCCAGCATCAGGACAATGTTGGGGTCGGTCCTCTCCAAAATGTGCACCTCAACATACACAGGTTCTCGCAGGACTTTTGTAACTGGATAATCAGCATCACTGTAGTAGGATGTGTACGCCTCATCCCCTGAGGATACAGTGTTCAACTAAACTGCTGCAACCTGGAGTTTAAGAGGCTTTAGGCATACTTGGGACAAACACCTACCTTCTGCACAGCCTTTAGTGACACATTGACCATTTGCCAGTCTAAGCTCCACCCTGAGGGGTCCAGGAGCAGCTACTGGTGGAGGTGGAGGAACACTGTTGACCTCCACAACCAGAGCTTCCGTAGAAGTAGCCGAGTACCTACACTGGAAGAGAAGCCTGGACAAACCATGAGCTTGTAGCACTTGTCAATAATTAAAATTTATGACAAAGCATACGTCACCTACTCAAAATGGCTGTCCCTTGTGATGGAACCAAGTGGTCCAATACCCACTTCATACGAGGAGATCATTCGGTTTTCATACACCACATATCCACTGTCCTCCTGCAAATAGTAACACTGTTGGTATCCAACCCATTCTAAGTCATGCAGAAAGAAAACAAGCAGCTACTCACCATCATGCTTGTGCCACATGCAGTGACAGGGAACTGGTATATAGCAAAGAAAGGAGTGGATCCCACAGGACTGCAAGGTGGGTCATTTCCACCCAGGAGACGGACTGAATCCAGGCTCAATCGAGGCAGCGTAACATCTCTAGCAACCACTACCACAAACTGACCATCTCGTATACACTGGACAGTCACTGGAATGAGTAACAATAACAGGTTATTGCTGAAGATCAGTTTAACAAACACGTTTGCATTGACTCAGCACTCTTACCTGCCTTCCCATAGTAACACTTCTGTCCGTTAAAGCAGCAGTTGATAGCTGCACACTCAGCACCACTGATACCAGGTGGTCCACATTGGATCTGCTCATAATCAGCTACAGCACATTTGTCAAGGGGCTCTGCCTGTGCCACTGTCTGCTTAGGCTGAAACTGCTGAGAAAACTGTTGACTAGATTGCTGTTGAACTGACTGAGGAAACTGTTGACTAGCTTGCGGTTGAACTGGCCGAGGAAACTGTTGACTAGCTTGCGGTTGAACTGGCCGAGGAAACTGTTGACTAGCTTGCTGTTGAACTGGATGAGGAAACTGTTGACTAGCTTGCTGTTGAACTGGATGAGGAAACTGTTGACTAGCTTGCTGTTGAACTGGATGAGGAAACTGCGGATTAGCTTGCCATTGCACTGACTGGGGAAACTGTTGACTAGCTTGCTGTTGAACTGGATGAGGAAACTGTTGACTGGCTTGCTGTTGAAACCGCTGGTCAGTTTGCTCGAACATCAGAGTTTGAGGATTCTGGGGCAGATTACTCCACTGTGGAACAGCATGACTGAAAGCACAGAACCAAACACAAAGTGCCAGACACTGAAGAGCACACCAAATTCCTACCATTGTTATACAGCTTGTCACACTGTTGAGATGCTGCCCTTTGGTCTTTTTGTACCCTACTGACTTTGGCTAATTAATGATATACCCTCCCTCTTCATTAACAGTCATGATTCTCCAGACTTGCATGAGTGGGAGTCTATGCAACTGGGTGATTCTATTGGCTATTAACATTTTTTTTGTTTTGTTCCTTCCACCCCTTTTGAACAAAGGCCTACACATATATGCTGCGTTCCAAACCGCATACTTCCCTACTATTTAGTATGGGAAAAGAGTAGGCGAGCGAAAAAGTATGTATTAATCCAAAAGAGTAGGCGAGAATTACCTGGGTGACGTACCAATTATCGCGAGATTTGGACTTAAGTGCGTTCGAATGTGCCTACTTTACTACTATATAGTAGGCGAAAACAGTACGTGAAGGAAGCAGTACGTTCGAAACATCAGTATTCATAAAAGAGTAGGGGAGAAGTTCCCGGATGGCTTACTGCTTCCGGCCCGATTTTTGAGTGCTCAACCGATGGATACTCTTCTATCCCAGGAGGCCACGCGAGAGCATACGTCATTATCAAACATCACGGAGATCAGTGACGCCGGGGGTTTTCAAATGTGAGTAAACACGGTTCCTTATGTGTTAAACTACAATAGAGAAGACGTTTTAACTGTTGAAGGTGTAAAGTAGTTAGACAGTATAGTATAGTTGTGATTTTGCTGTAAAAACATGTTTTGTATAGCTAGCTAACAGGGGAGCTCTAAGCACACGTAACGTCTCTAAAGTGGATTTACATAACCATATACATCTTAAACACGCTTATTTAAAATGTCTATTTACATCTGAAAGGAAAATATTGTAAGTATTGACAAATTGCAGATGAGCACATCACAACATGAAAAAGACATCTGAGTGATGTATGTGTGGCATTATCATAGGATAGGATAACGTTAATTCACTGTTGTCAACACTGTTGACATTAGACTAATGTGCTGTAAATAAGGTAAATAAACAAATCTATAAAGTAACTAAACATGTTTTTATTCAGACTGGTGTGAGCACTGAGGATGAGGAGCCCAGAGCTGAATCCTGGAAACGGTGCCATGGATGAGACTGTCATAAGATCTCTCCATCTGCCCTTATCGCCTCAGATTGTGAAGCGCAGCGCAGCAACAAGCTCCGGCACGAAGGCACGGTCACCTCTGGTGAATTCATCAGAATAAAGCCGCAGAATGGGAACCGCTGTGTTGAGATGGCAGTAGGATGTGGGCTTCAGCGCCCAAATACATGCATGTAGTTTGAATAAAGATTTGTTTCATGTGCAAGCATTTGTTTATTGTGTGATGGTTACTTTTATTTGTTCTTTTACTCATTTACTCATGTTTCTTATTGTTGTCAGTATATAAATATAATTATTTAATGTATGCATTAATTCATTGCTTGACTGACAATTGAGATGTTCACGTGTATTCATGCATAACTCATATGACAAAACAAATTACATTTTGCTTGTTTTATTAAATTATATCATTTTTAGTGTATAAAAAAAAGTAATATAATTAAGTATTGGTCAGCATTTAATATTATTTTGTTTAAGTTTTGGGGTGGGTTAACAATGCAATTCATTCTGAGGTAATATTAATTTTTTATGAGCGATACTTGCATTTTTCGAGTATAAAGTCAACAGTTTCTCCAAAGGAGATCTTCGAGCAGCGGCCCGTCTCCTTGTGCACTGCAGACAGTAAACGCAGAGGAAAACTGTTCTAGGTTGTGCTGTCGAGTTACTGATGTTATGAAGTGTTAGTGCACCTGTCGCTCATATAATTTAAACTTATAAACTTATTACATAAAGATCATGGAAAGATACTAGTTGTATCTAACAATGAACAATCATAATGACAAAACAGAAAACATAAAGATCATTAGTTTGTGTACATCATAATATGATATTTATACACAGGAAAAAAGAACAATAACAAGGCTAAATATCTTTAAATATAAATAGTTCTTCATAATACATTAAAAAATAGTTTTGTTGTTATTGTCTGAGGGATGAAACGAGAGGTAAATTCATCAAGAAAAGAGGAAAACTTGAAGGAGAAACTTTTTGGGTATAAAATAAAGAAATTAACAACATATTCAAGAGATAACGATTTTGGGGTTTCTTAAAAAATCGTTATAAGGAACTGTGGGTCACATTAGAAGGGTTTAAAATATAACAACTTAAATCAACCCTAAATGTATTCACAAAATAAATTGGCAGCTGTTTCTTCAACAATACCACAAAATGAGCAAGTTTCATCAATATCAAGATATTTACAGATAGATGAATTAAACGTGTCGTTCATCTTTTAAGTTGTTGCGCTTGTGATAACATGTCGTAGGTCACATGATAACGTCAACATGGCGGATGATGTCCGGATCGCATTCATACTCAACGAGATTTGGCTATAAAGTACCTACTCTTTTAGCGCTCGTTAAGTAAGTACTCATTGAAATTAAGTACCTACTCATTGAGTATGCGGTTTGGAACGCAGCCATTGAGCCGGATTCAGAATAGTATGCTAGTACAATTCCTGTCATTCTGAAGTCAGCCTTTGTTTTTATCCTTCATTAGCTGCATTTTATAGGCTATTTGATGTTTTGGCTATTCCGGATTTTTTTTTCTTTTAAACATCGTGGAGTTTTCATGGTATTTAAAAAAAATATGCCACCAATAATACGACCTGAGGAGCTTTAGCACTCTCTCCCTGTAGACTACAGTTATCTTTTCAGATAGAGAAACAGATGAAGCTCCGCAAAAAAAAAAAAGCTTTATTTTTATAGTATAAAGAGACGAGACGTAGGCTACTGACAGATAAAATAAAAACATGCTTGTGAAAGCCATTATGATTTGTCTGATTTCTTCAATCGTTCATATTTACAATGTTTACTATGGTAATGATTAGAGTGCATTGTCTTTTGCATCACATATAAATATTTTTACCTTGTACAGTGATAAGAATCCACATCGGATCACAAACAGAAAGCATTCAAACATGAAAGTTAATTGAGGTAAATTATTTTAAAAAATCTTTAATACTGACAGAATCATGCGGCGCTGCCGTCTCCAGACTCAAGTAAACTCTGCCTCTGTTTGTAACCTCTCAAGCCCAAGCTAGCCCGCTTTGGACCAAGGTATTCAGCAGGCCAGAAAACCCTGGCCGTTGGCCCAGAGTAAGCCCTGTAAGTGACAATGAAAACACGACTGGCCCTGGCATGCACTAGCACGCCTTGGCCCAACAGTGGACACGCGGCTAATGAGGCTAAAGATTGCAGCCTCTAGCGTCAGACACTAGAGCATTTATATTACAGAAGCCAACCCCCAAACTGTGTTATTTTAGTATCATTGAGATACTATACACTGTAGTTTTTGTTAAAAACAATTATTTGTTTTTATTTTTATATTTGGCATTTTCATTTTAGTTAAAGTTTTAGTAATTCTGTTGTGTGTTTTGTCATTTTAGTTTTTATTTTATTTTAATGTCTATTGTGACAAGGTTCATACAGCATTCGCTTTGCGATAGGCACAAATCGTACCGTGCCGTCTGTTTTTGGCACTATAACACTCGGGCTCACCCAGTTGTTGTAGGACTCCTCTATTACTCCCATTTCTATTCCCCTGCAGCCATCTGCGCCCCCAGCCTTTAGACCACCTTGAATTTAAAGGACTGTAATGCCAGATACCAACGGGCGATCCGCTCTCGACTAAGGTACAGCACCTGCCACTTCTCGTCTGTGGTGTGTCTGGGACCCTGATCAAGGTTCCCTCCTCCATCACAGGACATCGGTCAACAAAGTGATCGGCGTCTCCGCAACACCAACAGGCTTCCCTGCCACCTTATTGGTGAGGAGAGAGAGACAAGGGAGTCAAGAGTGTCCTAAGTTGGAACCGACTGATAAACTTCCCTTGGGAGGTGCTCTAGGTCCTGTCGCAGGCTCCATTACTGGACCACCCTGTCCCCACGGCGCCGCTCTGGGAGGAAAATTGACACGGACCAAGGGGGAGGGAGGGAGAAACAGGGTTTAAGAGGGAAACAGAGGGTAGAGGTTTCGACAACCCCAGATCGCCAGGTCCAACGACGTCGGGCGGTGGTACTCGACCCACTCTGCAGTCTTCTTTGAGGGACAAGCAATAAACTGTTTCAGCACCCCTAGATTGATGGTGTGCTCGACTTCACCTCCCCCGGACAGCAGCCTTCTGCTACAGCCGTCCCGGAACTTTAGATCCATCATGAAAGGGCCGACAGCTCTCGCTCAGTTCCACTGACCGATACCTCTGGGGATGTTACTCTGGATTGCCGCCAACCCGCTGCAGGATGGTCAGCTTGAGGTTGTCATAATCCAGGAGGTTCTGGACTGGCAGCTGTTGGGCAGCCACTTGCACCTCTTTGGACAGCAACGGGATGCCTCGGCTGTCTTCTCAAATAGGTCTATAAAGGCCTCCGGGTCATCTTGTGGACCCATTTTGGTCAGAGACATGTAAGCAGGGGTGGCATGGGGTTCTGTGGCCCGAACCTCCTGGTTCATCCAGCCTCGGAACAGCTCACGTTCCTCCTGCTGTGGCTGGAAGAGGGCATGAAAGCATTGCTCCTGATATTCCCTCATATCCAGAATCGCTAGTTATTTTGAAGAATGTTGGTAACCAGACAGTTGATGGGCCCCATTGACTTCCATAGTAAGAAAAAAATACTATGCAAGTCAATGGGGCCCATCAACTGTCTAGTTACCAACATTCTTCAAAATAACTTTTTTTGTGGTCAGCAGTAGAAAGAAACTGGTTAAACTTAATGATGACAGAATTACTGTCCAGTTTATCCTGTTATACACCAACGTTATACACTCTCAGAGGGAGATAACGCAGCCGAGGTATCGTCGCTAGAGGCCAGCTCACCATCTGATGCTGCAAACGGCATCCTGTCCTCTGGAGGGGCCCCGAATGAAACGGCTGGTCAGCCTTCTACAGAGGAACCAGCACGCTCAACGGGGGACTCCACCGGCTGCGGTGTGATGGAGGAGTGAGGAGCCCACAGGGAATGGTTACCGGGCAGGTATTCCATCACTATCCTACGATCACCCTAGGGGTGGGCATGGTAATGGGGACTCCACCTTCGCGGACGAAGACGAGTCTCGATCTCAACACCGAGACAGTCATATTCCCGCAATGGGAACATGAACCATCCACAAAAGCTGCTTCAGCGTGCTTTAAGCCCAAACACGTTCTGCAACAATTGTGACCGTCAGAGGAGGACAAGGAACGACCGCATCCAGGAACGCACAGGTAGTATGACAACTTGAAAAAGAGGCAAATGCACCCGTGTTGCTCTTTCAGGAAATGAAAACTCTCACCAGTGCCGGAGCACACAGGATCGCGGCAACACTGACAGGGATGGTGCAGCCTGTACCAGTGAAGCACTCCCTTTCTTTGCCCTCAACCGGCCGTCAGACAAACAAACACAAACACAGAATTGTGATGCTTTAAAACAGCATTTGGGAGCTCAGAAGGCTCGCGACCACCGCTGCACTCGCGCTGTAGAACCACCAGCACCGGGAGCGACTTCCTGAAGAAGCACCGACATATTCGTTCGTTGTAATATAACAACACTCTTCAGAGACATAGTCATGAAGACCTATCGGCTCCGAAGCGAAAGACTACTGGTGCATGCATCCACTTCCATATTTATTCCAGCGCTGTGGGGCGGAGTGTGTGATGCAATTCTTGCACGTCAATGTGCATTGGATCGTTTTTACAATACTCGAAGATGACAGGCTCTCTAAGCGTGATCCCAATCACTCGACTAAAAGGGAACTAATGAACGGCATTCTTGTTCTGTCGGTCAGCGAATAAATGTTCAGTGCACAACGAGTACTATTAAAAACGCTTGACTCTTTCAGTGACGGGCATGCGAATTGTGTTTTTCTAATGTATGAGCAACAGAACGTATAACAGTAAAACAAATAAAATTGGTAATATAATAACACTGAACCGATGGCAGTAGTTGTTGAGTCACCAGTACATTGAACTAAGTTTGGACTCGAACTGCGGAGAACTGATGATCTGCTGTTGAAGCGGAAATCAGTCAGGAGAATTGTGAATAAAACTGATGAGGCTCTGAGGCAAAACTGCACAAAATGAGAGTAGAAGTTTTTTTTTTTAAATAAAACATTTTCTTTTTTAATTATGCCTCATAACCTTTAATCAAAATAATGTCCTCTCTCTCTTGCAGCTCATCTCTTCTCTTCTCATTTCTTCTTCTTTGCCACATAATACAGCCACAACCTCATCAAACCAAAGAGGAGTTTTATCCTGGTTAAATATAACATACATATAAATTATGTTACAAATATTCAAATGATCACATAGGTACTGGGATAAAAGTTTATAGTTTGAATATAAACACTGATTTCTACGGAAGCGATCAAAATAGAGCACAAAAAAATCACTAAAAGCACAAAACTTCGCACTTCAAATAATGATTGAATCAATTACATTGTTACATCAGTAGGTGGCGTCGTGGCTACAAGTGACTGTTAAAAATGTATTTGTCATTGAATCATTCATTCAAAACATTCGTTCAAAAAATGCTGATTAAACAAATATTTCACAGGGATCTATGAATGCAGGAAGTCCAGAAGTATTGTTTATTTTTGTTATAATTTCACATATAATAAAAAAATCAGATTCCCACCCAAAATCCCACTAAGTCTTTTCAGATTCTTAATATACTGTATATGGTTCACGAATCCAAATATATGACACTAACCATGTGAACAATCACACAAACTTGTGGAGTTCATGCATCTTGAGTGCTGCTGTAATATTTACATTATTGCCAAAATTTTTGGGACATGTACCTTTACATGCACATGAACTTTAATGGCATCCCATTCTTAATCTGTAGGGTTTAGTAAGGAGTTGGCCCACCCTCTGCTGCTATAACAGCTTCAACTATTCTGGGAAGGCTTTCCACAAAGTTTAGGAGTGTGTTTATGGGAATTTTTGACCATTTATGGGAATTTTCAAGAAGCACATTTGTGAGGTCAGGCACTGTTTATTGACCGTTTATGGGAATTTTCAAGAAGCGCATTTGTGAGGTCAGGCACTGATGTTGGACGAGAAGGCCCGACTCACAGTCTCCACTCTAATTCATCCCAAAGGTGTTCTTTCGGGTTGAGGTCAGGACTTTGTGCAGGCCAGTCAAGTTCCTCCACACCAAAATCGCTCATCCATGTCTTTATGGACCTTGCTTTGTGCACTGGTGCGCAGTCATGTTGGACCAGGAAGGTGCCATCCCCAAACTGTTTCCACAAAGTTGGGTGCATGAAATTGTCCAAAATGTCTTGGTATGCTGAAGCATTAAGAGTTTCTTTCACTGGAACTAAGGTGCCGAGCCAACCCCTAAAAAACAACCCCACACCATAATCCCCCCTCCACCAATCTGTAAACTAGGCAGGCACAATAAGGGGTGTAACAATACATCAATATGGATTGATGCATCAATCAAATGTCTAACGATACGATTCATCGATGTCACATGTAAAAAATAGATATTAAATTCAATTTAAATTTAACTTAAATTAAAGTTTAAGTTTAAAGTTTTTAAAATTAATTAAAAAAATTAACTTAAAAAGATATTAAGAAGTCCTTAAAATTTCACAAGGCCTTAAAAATTTAAAAAATATTTTTAGACCTGAAAAGAGCTTTCGATACGGTAAACCATGACATCCTGTTATCCAAATTGTCCGCTCACAATACTTCTGAGGAGACATTACGATGGTTTAAATCATATTTAGAGAATAGGAAGCACTGCACAAGAATTAAGAGCAGTATGTCTTCCTTTTTGGACTGCTCAGATGGGGTGCCACAAGGGCCCTGGGCCCTCTTTTGTTCAGTGTATTTATAAATGATCTTCCAGATATTTGTCCTGAAGTTTAAGTACAAATGTACGCCGATGACGCTGTGATATATGTCCATGCGAAATCAAGTCAGAAAGACTTAGCAAAACTGTTAGCATGTTTTTTTCAATAAGGAATACTTCTCACGCTGTGCCGGAAATTATTGTAAAAGGAACAAGGATTCAAGAAGCAAAGTCTGTCAAGTATTTAGGCATAGTGTTGGATAGGACACTGTCGTTTAAAAAGCATGCTTCAAAATTGATAAAAAACGTAACATTTTATTCATAGCAGTTCAGATACAATCGCCCCCAAATGAGCACAGACGAAGCTAAGCTCTATATGCATGCGATGATATTTTCACACCTTACATACTGCATCACAACTTGGTCTCTATCAACCAACTCTGTGTTACAGCCGCTTCAAAGCTTGTATAAACATGCACTTAAATTTTTAGATAAAAAACCTGTTTCATATCACTACTGTAACATTGTGAAGAAATATAAATGATTGGCTTTTGAGAATTTTGTTTTGTTTTCAAATGTCAATTTAGTATATAAAATTCTTCATGATTTGGCCCCTCAGCCCCTGAGAATGTTTGTGAAATCTTGTGGAGAGGTAGGACTTAGAACAACCCGAGCCTCCTCTAGAGGAGATTGTTATGTCAACTTCAGGTACTCTACCTTTGGACAGAATTGATTCTCTGTGAAAGCTGTAGGGATGTGGAATGTGTTGCCATTAACTGTTGGTGAGAGTAATACCTTGCAACAGTGTCACCGTCCCGCTAGTGGGACGCCTGACTTTACTTCAATATATTACTATTAAAACCTAATTTAATCATGACAAACTATATATTGTTGGAAAGGTCTAAGACTCCTAAATAGATATTGTAGATATTAGCGCTGTTTTTTATTACAAATTATGTAGGAACAGTAATATATGAATTTATGACAAGAGTGCACCTCAAAAATTCTAAGTCATAACAGGAGTTTCTGACCTTTGTCACAAAAAGTCGACACTCACACTTTTAATAATTTAAACGTTGGTTTTTAATGCTAAAAGTTCATAATAAACCATAATCTAGTATTTGTCAATAAAAAATTATGAAAGAATATTTTAAAAAGTAAAGTAAAAAGTCCTCTAAAAAGTATAACATATATATATATATATATATATATATATATATATATATATATATATATATATATATATATATATATATATTCATTTTTTATTATTGTAAATTAGGTCAAAATCATAAATTAGGTATCATTTGAAAGCTTACGAACTCAGAATTCATCCTGTGAAAACCGTTTGGAAATTGGACTTTGCGTTACCATAGAAACGGTATTTTTGAATTAGGCTCTTCACCTTTTGGGCATCATCTTTCATAATTTTTTTATCAAAAACTTTTCTAATCTTGACAAAACACATATTGTCAGAAAGGTCTAAGTCTCAAGGTTCCATTTTTAGTGACAAAAATGATATTTGGATAGAAATTTATTAATTTGTTATGGCAGAATGCATACAATTAAATTAAATGGAATTCAATGGCACCCGGTGGCTATTTTTGGTATAACGCCTAAACAAAATCTCAAGGGAACTTCAATTTTTGTTATATCAACTTCAAATTTGGAACACAACTTGGTTAGATATATAGCTTTCATTTTATAGTAATTTTATAGTAACAAATATTTAGTAAAATATTTATTTTATATAAAAAAATATTAATAAAGTATATTATTTGATTTACTGTAAATTTTAACTTCCATAACTTTTCATACTTTAATTTTTTGAAGTGCTTTCACTTAATTAATAATCTGCAAAATGTTTTCTTTAAAACAAGACCAAACTTCTATATTCCAAAGCATTCTTGAATTGGGGGGGGGGGGGGGGGGGGGGTGGGGGGGGTGGCACTTAAGGGGTTAAACTTAATTTGAAGAAGTGGTTGAAAGATTTGTGAACATTTGTATCAGATTTGTGAACATTAACAAAAATTGGTTAATTGGGGTATTTTTAAAAATGTAAGATTAAAATAAAAAAAAAGAAATGAGAATTATACTGTAAATATTGCAATTTCATCCTTGTTGAGGTGATCCTTTTGCTGGTGCTGTATTTTATATTGTGAATGAATTCATCAGTAAGAATGCTCTTTGTCCACTGTATAAACCTGCTGTCATTTTGCCTGCAGTATTCAGGTCAGGTGACAAGGCTGCTAGTCACTCAAAAAGACTCGCTAGCTGAGAGGAGTTTCGTCAAAGCGGACTAAAAGTGATCGAGGATGGATAATTTCAATGAACTTGATGAACCCGGGATATCTTCTTCGGGGCGTAAAATGAAAATAAAAGCTGAAACATTTTCACGGAACCCTGCTAATGCAGCACGACAGTGGTGAGGGAAAAGCTCCCTGTATTGCGTGTAATCAAAACAACAAAGTTTGTCAGGCGTCTATGTCAGCTGAGGAGATTGACGTTAAAAAGATTAACCGGGTGTTTTATTATATATCATTGTAATTACTTGGTTTTGTTTAACTCTGAAACATGAAATGTGGAGTTATCTGCTTTTGCAAAAAAAAAAAAAAACCTTTAAATTAACTTTAATTTTGTAAGTTACCTGTATTTTTTTTGTTATTATTACTTAAAGGTGCTCAAAGCGATGTCATGCGTATTTTGGCCAAAACATTTTTTGTCACATACAACAAACATCTCCTCACTATCCGCTAGCTGCCTGTCCCCTGAACACACTGTAAAAAAACACGGTCTCTGCACACACCCCAGGCTCCACAAACAGCAACAAAAACAAACTGGGCTAACCCGCACCACGAAACATAAAAAACTGTTCCAGCCAATAACCGACATGAAGGGTTTGGGGGGTTAGTGCGCGGATGAGGAGGAGGGAGGGTCTAGCTAGCCTTCGTTTTGTTTGACAATACTTTAAACGTCAACAGGAAGTGATGTCACCCGACATCCCTTAGAGCACCTTTAATCAAAACAACCCAGTTACAGTTTGATTGATATTACTCGGAATGCACTATAAAAAAACATGATTTATTAAAATGAACAAGAACGGAGTTATCTGTTTTTGCACATGGACTCTTCTATTGTAAATGTCTGAAGTGGGAGAGGGTGTGCAACTTTCAAAGAATTCAATTAAACGTTCATGACATATATTTTGGTAGTTAATAAAAATGTAACTGGTTGTGTAAACTTGGCACATAATATCTAAATATTGTTACATCCATCGATATAGCCCTGAATCGAATCTTTTTTAGGTATCGGCAAATATTGTATCTCTGGCTGAGAGAATCAATATTATATTGTATCTTGATGAACTGTCCGTTTTACACCCCTAGGCACAATGCAGTCAGGCAAGTACAGTTCTCCTGGCAACCAACAAACCCAGACTTGTCCATCAGATTGCCAGACAGAGACGCGTGATTCATCACTGCAGAAAACACGTCTCCACTGCTCTAGAGTCCAGTGGCGACATGCTTTGCACCACTGCTTCCGACGCTTTGCATTGTACTGGGTGATGCTTGGATGCAGCTGCTCGGCCATGGAAACCCATTCCATGAAGCTTTCTACGCACTGTTCTTGAGCTAATCTGAAGGCCACACGAAGTTTGGAGGTCTGAAGCTATTGACTCTGCAGAAAGTTGGCGACTTCTGCACACTGTGCGCCTCAGCATGCGCTGACCCTGCTCTGTGATTTTACATGTCCTACAACTTCGTGGCTGAGTTGCTATTATTCCCAATTGCTTTCCGCTTTGTTATTATACTAACAGTATAATATTAATTAACTAACAGTTGACAATGGAATATTTAGTAGTGAGGAAATTTCACGAATGGACTTATTGTACAGGTGGCAACCTATCACTGTACCACGCTTGAATTCACTGAGCTCCTGAGAGCGAACCATTCTTTCACAAATGTTTGTAGAAGCAGTTTGTTTGCCTCGGTTGAAAAAATTTACCCATGTGACTGGTTTTGGGTCACACACACACACACACACACACACACACACACACACACACACACACACACACACACACACACACACACACACACACACACATATATACAGTATATATATATATATATATATATATATACTGTATATATGCATATATATATATATACAGTATATATATGTATGTATATATATATATATATATATATATATATATATATATATATATATATATATATATATATATAAATTAAGTAGTGGGCTACACTAGTGGACTTCACAAATGTAAAAAATATCATACAAGGTTATGATTTGCATTAAACCTCCACTGGATGGAGACAGAGTCGGATGTAATGTTCGAAAGCTCAGACACACCAGGCTAAAACAAACTGCACATGCGTTGGGTGGAGCAAAACTGCTTTCCCTCCCACATGATCTCTGGACTTGTAACCTCTTTTTGACAGTTGACAGTTACTGAATTACAGCATGAATCTACTCCATAGAGGGGGAGGGTGAAACTCTTGACTTTGTATTTAAAGAGATGTGGGAGGATGCGGTTGTTGTTTGTCTTTAATGCTAGCTGCAAAAGACAAGTCTCATACAGTGATGTGTTGTGTCCTCCACAGTGATAACGGATAGTAAAACAGCCCAAACACTCCTGTGTGTGAGCTGAGCGTTTCATTAGTATGCACTAGAGATGTGTGATTGATTCATGTGGAAACAGGGCACTTTATAGTGCTGAAAGCCTTTCACAGCATTTGAATGTTTGAGATTGATGAGGGACAAGCTAACAGCACCAAGCAGAGAATGCTAAAGAGAGGTATGTTTGAGAAGAGCCTGTGTAAGAAAAGCTCAGGCTTGTTTCCGATGGTGACACGTAGACTCCTAAAAAGTTTACATCAAAAGGTCTGTCACAAAATTTTAATTTAAATGTTTAATTAAACTAGTTTTGAATACTATATTGATGTTGGATTTTAAATGGTGGTGTTATTATTATTATCTATATAACATTTCTATTGCAGGGTATATTATATTCTCTCTCTCTCTCTCTCTCTCTCTCTCTCTCTCTCTCTCTCTCTCTCTCTCTCTCTCTCTCTATCTCTCTCATATCTGTCTGTCTATCTATCTATCTATCTATCTATCTATCTATCTATCTATCTATCTATCTATCGATCGATCTATCTATCTATCTATCGATCTATCTATCTGTCCATCTCTCTTGTTCTCATGAACTTTAAAAATGTAAAACTTTTGAACTGATGGTCTAATAAAAAAAGAAAAAGAAATGGATGTATTGGACTGGATAGTAAAGGGAAAGCTTTGTGTCTAACAAACATGTTAATTCCCAGGATGCACCTCTCGAAGTCAATATACACCGCTGTAATCTACGCAACATATTTATAATCTACTTATAAGAAGGTCCTTTTACAGTAATCAATGTACATTTGTATATGTATAAATTGACACTAAAATGATAATCACAGCGTAGCTCTATTTTTCATACTTTCTGAAGAAAATGTGAATGGTAATTTTCCTATGCAAAACCTGTCACCCCAATGCTAGGGTTTTGTGGGTGGTTGTCGTGGTGAATATATGCTGTTATTAGGTTGATTTGAGTGATTACTACCAAGTTTCTATGTGGATACTAGGGTGTACTGGTGGGTGCTAGGGGTTTGCCAAAAGTGCCCACCCCCAAAATCTCCAAAATAATCAGGTCTCTAGATATGACTCGTTCCCTCGTTCAATTTAATTCAATTTACATTTTTTCTCAATTATAGTTTTGATTCAATTCTCAAATGATCCGGGATACTTGACTGTAACCCTGTTCCCTGTTCCCTGAAAAAGCAGAACGAGATGCTGAGGGTTACATTAAAGTAACCCGGATCGTTCCCTTTCAAAAGCTACAATCGATGATGCGCTGCTTATCGCATTGGGAACGAGAATACCCATGCCGCCATGCTTGGAGGTGTCTGGACACTTTACGGTTGTGTAGGTGTGCTCACAAGAACGCAAGAAGGCCACAGACATTAGCTTGGGATGTTGACTCAAGGACGTGAGAGCCCGGAGTGGCATGAACATCCAAACTATAAAATATTATGAATGTGTGCGGAGAGGACCAGCCTGCCGCATTACAAACAAATTGCAAGTCAAGTCAAGTCATCCTCATTTATATAGCGCTTTTAACAATGTAGATTGTTTCAAAGCAGCTTTACAGAGATAAACATATAATATAAGGTAACAGAGATTGGTTTAGTTTTATAGTGGTTCTTGAAAAATGTTTTTTCCAGCTGAAGTTAGTTTTGATTGATTCACTTTCGTCTAAATGATAGTTTGTTATTAAATTAGGGGCCGCTAAGACGACTCCGTTCTCTCTAAACAGACTTTAAACGCGAACCTGTGATAGACGCTGATGGCGTTCACATGCGCATTAAGAATTGATTCTATAGTTATGTGCGTTTGAATATATGTGCGCAGGCTTGTAATTCCTTACTAACCGTGCATAAACAAACTACTTGTCTTGTCTATAAATTTTGATGCAGAATTTTATTTTATCTTATCACTTCGGGTAGGTACATGAACCAAAAAAAATCCACAACGCTTTATCTGTAAGTGGTATAGGGATCCTCCATAGGGAGAGGCTAGTTGGCACTGCAGCACTGCATTGTCATCGGGTCATCGCGGCACCCCTTGCCAGAGCATTAGAGGAGGCAACCCCCCTGGTGGAGAGTGCCCTTAGACCCGTTGGCGGAACTTGCCTGAGCGCCTCATAGGCAAAAGCAATAACACGACCCAATGTGACATGGTCTGCTTGGTGGCAGCCACCCCCCTATTATTGCCCCCATAATAGATGAATTGCTCTGACTTACGCCACTGGCTAGTGCTGTGAACATAGGCCTGAAGAGCATAGACTGAACACAGTCTGTGAGATTTCTCCAGCTCCAGCATTATGAACAGTGGAGGGCAGAAGGCCTCAAGGGTGACCGGATGTACAGTTGAGAAATTAACCTTAGGTAGGTAATCAGGATGAGGATGGAAAATCACTTTCACCATACCTGGGGCAAAGTCTAAGCAGGATGACGAGATCGACAGAGCCGTCATATCCCCAATTCTTTTTATAGAAGTTATAGCCATTAGAAAACCCATCTTTAGGGTCAGAGGTTTGTCAGATGCTGACTCCAGAGGTTCAAAGGGGGTCTCAACCAGACCCTCGAGGACCATAGCTAAGTCCCATGAAGGGATCTTGGTTCTAACAGGTGGCCTCAGTCGTCTGGCCATACGAACGAAGCGAGTGAGCAGAGGATGTCTCCCGAGTGGTGCCCCGCCCACCAAGGCATGGCAAGCCGAAAGAGCGGCCACATAAACCCTGAGAGTGAGGGGCATGTGCCTGTCAAAAACTTTTCCTGCAGGAAGTCCAGCACTGAAGCAATCTGGCAGTTGACTGGATCTGCTTTATGTGCTGTGCACCACCTTTCAAAGACACCCCATTTACTGGCATAATTCTTTCAATGGAGGAAGCCCTAGCGCTTAGAATGGTTTCAATAACATTAGGTGAAGGGTCAGTGCCCCTCAGTTGGTACCCATCAGGGATGGAATATCATGCCCTCCGCCTGAGACTGAAGGTCCCTCCTCTCCGGAATCGCCCATGGCAAGCCGTCGAGGAGAGATAAGATCTCCGAGAACCATACTCTGTTCGGCCAACGCAACACTATCAGTGAGAGGCAAGACCCTTGTTGGCGAACTCTGGCTAGACCTCCCAGGTGCAGAGAAACTGTAAGAAACGCATACAGGCGCATTTTGGGCCATGTGTGCCCCATCAAGTCCAGACCCAGGGGGGCTGGGTGACTCAGAGAGAAGTAGAGGGGACATTGCGCTGTCTGATGGGAGGCGAAGAGGTCCACATTTGCTTCGTCAAATCTGGTCCATATCTGTTTTGGAATTTCCATTCCCACGTCTGTAATTTCTGTCTGGACAGAAAATCCGCTCCCACATTCAGATGCCCTGGAATGTACACTGCCCTGAGTGACAGGAACGTCCCCCCACCAGACTGGGCACCAGACCATCAGGACTTCCTCTTTTTATTGATGATAGTCCTGAGGTCTGGCCAGGGAGGCTGCTGAGTGTGGTGAGACAATCCTTGCGAGGGGGAGCGTGGTTAGCCACACTCTGCTTTTTAATCTCCGTGCCTTTTGAAGGACCGGGGAAAGGTTGGGTGGCCGATGGCCCCTCCCCTTGAGTGCAGCGAGGAAGGAACTGGACAAAAGCTTCCTTATGCTTTTTAACCTCTCTGAACCTGGTGACGGCAGTGTTGACGGAGTCTCCAAACAGGCCAGAGGGTAAAACTAGGGAGCCTAGCAGAAAGACATGGTCTTTATCTTTGATTCCAGTTAAGTTCAGCCATAGGTGCCTCTCCGTGCTAACCAGTGCCGACATTGAACAACCGATTGCACGGGACGTTTGCTTGGTAGCACGGAGAGACAGATCTGTGGCTCTACACAGCTCAGTGAACGCTTCCTCATCTATTGTGCTGCCCGCACTCAAATCCTTCAATAGGTCAGCCTGGTACGCCTGTAACACTGCCATAGTGTGCAGCGCAGCACCAGCCTGACCTGCAGCTTGAAAAGCTTTTCCCACAAGCACCGAAGTTGTTCTACAAGGCTTCGTCGGGAGGGTAGGTCTCTTTAACGAAGATGCAGAACCAGGCAAGAGATAGCTCGCGAGCGTCTCTTCAACCTGCGGCATCTCCGCGTACCCCTGCGACTTCGCACCCATGATAGTCGAAAAAGTCGACGTTGAAGGCACAAAGACGCGAGAAGTATATGGTTTACTCCATGACTTTGTTAGTTCGTCATGGAGGTCCTCGAAGAAGAGGAGAGGCTGATGTTGTGGTCCCTCCCCCCAGCCACCGGACAGAAACCTATCCTCTAGCTTACTACGTTTGGGAGTCTCTTGTTCGCGTGGCCAGTCAAGCTGTAACCTGGCCACCAAGCGAGTAACCACCTTGAGCAATTCCTCGACATATTTATTTTCGTGAGAGGATTGCTCTGAGGTAGGCTGCTCGTCCCCCGCGTCAACCGTAGAAGCACTGGAGCGGGCTTTGGGATCACGCAAGGGAACGTGCGGATCTGGTGATGCAGCAAGCAATAGGGACAGACCCATCTCTTGCTCATCATTCAGATCCATGCGGGAGCCCCACGATGGTAATGTGACTGCGGTTTGGAAATAACTCAGGCGAGCATGCAGCATTTTCACATTGAACAGTTCACAATGCTCACACTCGCCTTTCTCGAAAGCCAAAGCCAAATGCTCCTCCCCCAAACAAACAAAACAGTAATCGTGTGTATCCAGCCCAGACATGGGACGGGAGGATGGAGAAACACAACCCTTACTCTGTTGTTGACTAATTTTTTGCTTTTTAAACTCTTTTTAAAGACTTTCTGAGAAAATTTTAATTTCTGCACACTGCCAGTTGAATACTAACTCCTAACAAAGATCTGTAGTAGATATAAAAAGGTAAGAGAAGTTTCTTTAACCCTTTCGCACGTACGATCACACCGGTGTGATCAGTCTTGGCTGGTCCCTGGAGCGTACGATCACACAGGTGTGATAAGAACGGTCAGTGCATCACGTGATCAACTGCTAAATTCAAATGTGCTTTCGCGCGTTTGCTGGCGCTGAGCCAGAGAAGGACGCACTCAGTGCTGTCATATATCACAACTATTCAGTGTTTTCAACCACATAATGTTTATTTTAGGTTTCAGATATTTAAATACACACAAGTACTAGCAAAACAATGATTTTGAGTTTGTAAAATACACACTGATGTCTATGGAAGCGGCAATAATAACATTATAATACATTACATTATAATAAGACTACACATTTTATTCATATCAGATACACATTATGTAAGTACATTTGACCCTATTCTTCTCCCAGTTCACCGGCCACTTACTTTCATGTATTTCGTGAGAAGTTGAGGAATTGACGTGTTGTAAATCCAACAGATCCCATTCTCTGAACTGTGAAACAAACTAACATGGCGCTGCCCATCGCGCATACAGCTCAACTAACGCGATCGTTATAAAGGTGTTTAAACAACAAAACACATCCACTTGCACATATTCGACAATCGGAATATCAGTGTTTCATGCTATAGCTAATACATTTGTGAATATTTTTAATAAAAAAGGGAAAATGACATAAAAGCAGATCATCATTCATACAGCGCTGTGTTGTGGTTGCGCTGTGTCACGTGACAAGCAATGACGCGTCACCATGGAAACATTAAAGTGACAAGTTCTAAATAACGGTCGCCTTGAAAAACTCACGCTGGGGGGTCAGTTAGAATATTTTAAACTTACGTGTGAAAGGGTTAACGCACAGAGTGGTCTGAAAAAAAAAAGACCTGATGATGCACCTGTGGCTCATCTATTTATAGCCTTGTGTCGCGGGTGCCCGCCATTGACGTCACTGCCCGAGGCTATATTACCTCCGGGTCAATCCTATTGACGTGTTACACACAATTTTTGATTAAAGCGAAAAACAATTAAAGACGTTACCAATGCGCTAAGCAGCGCAGCATCGATTGTAACTTTTGAAAGGGAACAAGAAGTTCAGATCTCCGAATAATTAGAATTCTTGTTCACATCAGATTTTAATTTCTTATTGATTTAAGCAAATTGCATGTGTTTTGGCATGTGAGTAAAAGAGTATAATTGTCCACAATTTGCACAATAACTAAATGTTGGTCAAAACTGATGAGTTGATTCCCTGTGAAACTGTCAAACTCTTCACAAACAGCAGCAGCTACAGCAGTACTGTAAACATACATTTGTATTTATACAGTACATTTATTTTAGTAGATGTGTTTCATGCTAATTGAAAATTCACAGTTGTAATTGGAAGATATGCAATGTGCGGTTCAAGAAAGACATGAGGTGTAAAAACGAACAAGCAACTGTGAATTTTCAGTTTACATGTAGTACATTTCTACAGAAATAAATGTACTGTATAAATACAAATGTTTGTTCTCTTTTTGTGTACTACAGTTTTGACTTTTTCCAGTAAAATTGTACCTACTGTCTGATTCTGTATCTAAAAAGCTTGGTGTGAGACACAAGAGCATTCAGCTAGACAAAACTCATATTCTTGTATAGTATAAATCAGCGAGTGTCAACAAAAAAGTAGAAAAAACATGACATTTGTATGTCAAATTTCCAAAATATTTTGACCAATGTATGTGGCTCACATGATAAACACACTTTTTATTTTGGTGGCATTGGCCAATTTACTGACGCATTAACAAGGTTTTGAAGCATGAACTGTGAGTTTTTATCATATACCAGGTACAATTTTAAATCTGATCTCTTAAAGAAGTAATTGCATAGATGTAGTCAATATTCCAGTACATCAGAGGTTGAAATCCTGTCGTGCTGAAATTAATCATTTGGTCACTCCAACGATTATTAGAGGCACCGGATTCTGAAAGATTAATTGACAGCTGATGCCGAGCAGGTGGAGTGATAATAGAGGTCACTTTGCACATTTATCCAGCACAGAACAAATTATGTAGTAATTAATCTCTACTGGGATTGGATAGGCCTTTGGAATAGATTAGTGGGACGATTAAAATGCTCGTCTTTAGGAGTGGTACATGAGGGACGGTCGTGTAAAACGGTGTGTTGGATTTCATTAACAAACTTTAACTTGAAGGGTACAACACCTTGCACTGAATCCCAGCATATGGCCAGGATTGTGAGTTTCCCGAGAGCCAACACATTTACTGTATTTCTCATTACGGAAGGTTGCACATTATACTTGAGAAATAGGAGCTTCAGAGAATTTTTGCCCAGCTGAATTTCACAAAACTTGTGCAGGTCAAGTTTGGTTTTAAGACTTTTAAAATGTTATATTTTAATAATTTTTTTTGCATGGTGGCATTATTTTAATGAAAATTAAGTATATATTCTCACTAAGTTTCACTACTGTAATCCGTTTGCACATTTTACTTCAGAATAATTATTATTTAGTGTTATTTCTTTTTTTCACAGACTCGCCTCTGTAATACTGTATTTTTACTATATATTTTTTCTTTTGATTTTGGGGTGAATATTAAGACGTATTCTTGAAAGGATTTGAGATTTATTCACATAAAATACAAAATGCAAACAATACAAGTATGGGCTGGAATGATAAGAAAATAAGTCTATAATTTGTACATTTATAGAAAATGAGCTGTTTAACAGGAACACTATATCTTAATATTTAAATGATTCTTCACCTTCATTAACGCCAGACTTTAAAAGGTCAAACTACAGCCAATTAAATGCCTTGATATGCCACATACCCTACTTTTACAGGAATTTTGAGATAATGTACCATAATTATTTTTATTATATACTTAATTAGAAGTTTATTTAAACAGCACAGCTATGCTGGAAACTCATTACCTATAGCAGTGGTCAATTACACGGTTAGGCAAATTTATGCAAAACTTGACCAATCAGAATCAAGTATTCCAGAGAGCCATCAACATTAAATGGATATATGAATATGGAAAAGTCCAGGCAGTCCACAGAATAGGAAACTGCTATCCCTGCTATCCCTCCATCTGCCATTGGTCGAAGAAAATAGACAGCCCCGCCTCAAGCTCATGACATTGGTCAGCAAACAAACAGAACAATGTTTTGATAGCACCACAGAGACAATGTGTTTATTGTTTGGGGAATCATCCTATGGGTGGCTTCCTTATAGGAAGCATATTCAGAAGATAAGATAAAATAAATTATTTAGAATGACAACTCATCACTTGAAGCTTCCTATGAGACAACTTCTGCTTTTTCTTCAAATTTCACATCCTAAAGAAGAGCTCAAATTCAATTTTTACCTAGTAGATTTCTCACTGGAATGCTCAGTTTGAGTCCTATAATCTTCATCGTGGAAGTCAGGGTCAAGGTTTCTCGTGGGTTTAATGCTCTTGCTCATATCTTGATAGGACAGCCCATTATTTAATTGGACAGTACTGAGCACTGTCATTTCATGTGTGCCCTTCTTCTAACCTCATCCCAATAATGAACCCCTAGCAACAAAGCCTGCAAAGACCTTCTGAATGGTGGGAGCCAGACAACACTTATTCTGATTTCATTCGTTTTGCTCCATATTGCGTAGACAGTTTCTTTGTGGCAGTTTCCTTCTTTGAAACTGTGGCCTTTAGAATAGAGATTATTTCTGACAATAAACCAAGAGACATCAAACACTAGTTCCTGTTGTTGTGCGAAGAGAGATACTGAATGGCCTATTAAACAGCTCATTGCTTTACTTTTATGGGCTACATTTTGAAGGGTTCGATTATGACTGAAATATGACTGGAAATCCGGGTAGGCAAAATTTATAATTGATGAATTGGCTTCCTTGTAACTAATTTGGAATTTGAATTGAGTTAGACAACAAAGCATGTTGAATTTTCTAAACAGCAACAGAACCGTCACATAACCCATAAATTTCTTCAGTCCAGAAAATAATTATGGCTCTTTATTCCCTGATATGTATAAAATATTTTTTTCTCAATAGATAATATTAGTGTTAATATTTTTTTCTATTAATCTAAATTTAATTTAATATTGTTAAACTGTTAACACAACCCTCAAAACAGACTTTAATTTGGCCATACAGCCTCATAAACAGTCCACAGTATTTTCATATCTTTATAAAAAAAAATATTAATATCAAAATTTGAAATGACAGATTAAATAAAATATTGAAATCAAATAACCTATTATTTATGTTTTTCAACTTAATTAAATTACAGTAAAACAAGTATATTAAATATCTTTCAAAATATATAAACCCTTCAAAAAACCCATATATAAGAAGAATAGGCTTGCTAACAGAACAGGTAAAATGAGTATCCGTTACAATTTACTGACATCAAGCTAAGCACATTAACTATTAACAGACGCTATGCAGCTAACAGAACATTCTCAGAACTTTTGGCAAGGTTAAGGTCAAAGTTGTGATCAAACATTATCCCAGTAATTCCAGAATGTTCATTCAGAGTTATCTGGTTTTTTTTTTTCTGTTTTAGTTGGATGCTCGAGTAATATTTTTTACTACTTGTTTCAGAATGTTTCAAGAATGTTCAAAAGTAACATCCCAGTTTGCAAAATGATAGCCAAAAATTGGATGTTCCCTTAACAGCCATATAACCAAGAAAAAACACTTTTACTGAATGTTTTTGAATATATCCAGAAAAGATTCAGTAATTATGATTACATAACTTAATGGGAACGTTAGCAAAATGTTTATAGAACATATTTTGTTAGCTAGGTAGCCACATATGTACCTTATGCTTTAGTGATCAGTTTCAGTTTATCACTTTATAAACGTATGTTTATCACATATTTGCATTGCAAATACATCACAAAAGGTTCAGCTCCAATCCCAAATAAACACACCTGAACCAGTTAATCAAAATCTTACTAAGCACACTATAACTTCCAGGCAGTGTGTTGAGGCAAGTTTGAGCTAAACTCAGCAGGACAGTGCCCCTCCAGGACCGAGTTTGGGCACCCCTGCCCTACACCCTTAAAAAGGTTAGGTAACTCTTTAGAATACAGTTCCTTCATTAATGAATAACTACACAGGAACAAATGAGTAACGCACTATTAACATTCTATCAACTAACAAGAAACTTTGATTAACAAATTAGTAAGTATAATAGCGCTCAGTCGAATGTTCACTATTAGCTAATCAGTAACTTCTATTTTGCATATCTTCACTGAAGACTACTAACAACAGGTTCATAATTAATATTAATAATGCATAATGTATAAAATAAGGTAATGGTAACCCATTAGTAATGAATCAAGTGTTACTACATCCTTCTAAAGGATAACATTTGGATCAGTATTCTAAAGTGAAAAACATGATGACTAATATTGACTGATGTCATTGTAAGCTTTTGAGGTTTTTGTAAGGTTTTGGCAACACAATCTCATGAAAGTGCATATCTATACCACAAATTTTATTTCTCGTGCCATTTATATGGCAAAAATGTTTTTTTGCGTGCATATGCTACCCACTGAAACCCCCTTGGGTGGGATTAGGGGTGGGGATTGCGTGCATACACGCCATAAAGTGCGTATCATATGCATGCAAAAACTATGTTTGCCGTATAAATGGCACGAGAAAATAACATTTGTGGAACATACGCACTTTAATGACTCGGGTGTAGATCTTTCTAAAGGAACAACTAATTATTTGGATCAGAATTTTAAAGTGAAGATCATAGTGATGTCTAAAGATGTCTGAATTCCATCTGAAGGAATTACTATTCAAAATCTTACAAAAATCTCAAAAGCTTACAATGACTTCAGTCAATATCATGTTTTTCACTTTAAAAATACTGATCCAAATTATTAGATCCTTTAGAAGGATGTAGTTACACTTGAGTTATTACTAGTGGGTTAGCGTTATCTTTACTATAAATTATGCATTATTCATGTTAATTATGAACCTTATAGTACTCTGGCCTTGGAGGTATGAAAAAAATTATAAGCTAATAGTGAACACATCCACCTGAGTGCTATTACTTACTAATTTGTTAATCAGAGTTTCTTGTTAGTTAATAGCAGTTACTAGAATGTTAATAGTGCGTTACTCATTTGTTCGTGTGAAGTTATTCATTAATGAAGGAACAGTTTTCTAATCCATGGAACCTTCCATCCAATTCTTTACAGCACAATAAAAAATATTCATTAGACAGTTAAAATGTTCTTTACGCTATGATTTTTTTTTTCTTTTAATAACTGTTCTCTGCAAGGTTCTTTTGAGAATCAAAAATGGTTCTTCTATGGCATCTCTGTGAAACCCCCCTTTTGGAACCGTATTTTAAAGAGTGTAGCCTATGCGTTATAAATGCGGGTGCATCAGTCAATTGCAGGGAAGGGACGTTTTTTGACAGCACATAGGCTACCCTTGTGTAACCCTGGATTGTCATCTGAACGTATATACAGTACGTCTGAATGAGGTTGATGGAGCGTTTGGATCCTCAAAGGCGATACGTCATTGCGAGCCTCAGTGATTGGCTGGATTCAGCTCCTTTTTCTCCACAATTTGCAACCACGAGCGGTCTTCGCCTCCGGAGCAGAGACATCCCTACAGTAGAGGCAGGTAAACTAACGGTTTCAATGTAGATCTTCGCATGTTCATGTGTCTGGTGAAGCTAGTTATTTCTTTTTCCTGCGTATGGGCTACTTTATGGTTTTCTTCAGACAGCATCTAATTGATGAACAGCCCTGCTTCTGCTGGCTGATCTGAAGGAATGCCGCAGTTGAGAAACGAATGCTGAAACAGATCTAAGCCTTTTGTAATTGTACAAAAATAGCTTTGCGAAAAGGGAATAGGCTATAGCGGCATTATTTGCGCACATACGCCGCAAAGTTATAGCGACCAGAGCGCGCGCGCCCTGTGCTAATGTGATCGCTTTTGTTCTTAAAGACATTCTGTGTGCGTCAAAGGTGTGGGTTTTGAAAGTGTTTGAAAGGACGATTTACCAACGTGACTAGAATTGTAACGCTAAAAACCCCACATGCTCTTTTCTAACCCTGGATTCCTCATTGGATCTATTTTAGGTGGACTCGTTTCCCCCCCAAGAGAAATGAATGCAATATAGCGCGCGCAGACGCAGGGGTGGACATTTCTTTTCGCTCTCATCTCAATTCTTCCCTGCAATACAGACACAGCCCGAACCGGACTAAATGAGTGCCCGGACCTTGGAGAGACTGGCACTTTCCATTCCCCACTGTGCCTTAAACGGAACCGCTCGGACCAACAATGGCACCTGCTTTGACCGGGTGGATCAGTTGTTCCAGGCGTTCTCATCCACCGTCGTGCTTTTCGTGCTCATCGCGATGATCATTGGGATAATAGCCGTGTCCATCACGACCTTTCACTTTCACAAAAGCAAGATGAAAAAGCGCAAGATACAGAAAGCCCAGGAGGAGTACGAGCGCGACAACCGTAGTCCCAAAGTGGGCAAAGGCAAACCGGTGGTCCGGCCGTGCATCATGGTGAGACCCCCCACGGCAGTGCGGAAAAGTGACCCAAACACGGAGGATCCTGGCGTGACAGAGGACATGGGACACTCGGGACAGGCGAAGGATGAGAACTTGTTGGAATCGGTCGCTGTGTCTTGATAACGCAGTGCCAGCTTCGGGAGGACACTGTAAATATCCTATGTATTCATATGATATTACCCACGGAATATATCGATTCTTTGTATAAGCATTACAGTTGATAAGTTTTCATCATATAGATCCCGGAGGAGTCTTTTAAAAAAAATCTATGAACAGTCTCAATGGAGAAAAGACTGTGCCGATTGTGGAAGTTCCTATCAATTAATTTGGAGCCAGTCCTAGTCGGATCAGATGAGAGTATTGAAAAAGATCCTATTGGATAAAATGAAATTAAAAAGCATTAATGGGTTAATCCAACTGGATTTCATTGAATGCAAATGGAATTTCTATCATAATTAGGAGTTACTTACAATGATATCAAACATAATACCCTCTAAGAATCAAAAAAGCTCCTACTGAATAAAATATTTGTATTTTATTTTATTTTTATTAATCAATAAAATCTTACTGGATTAAATGAATAGGCCTTATTAAAAGGATAAAATAAGAATCTTCTTAAAAACAAATATATATTTAAAAAAAACTTATCTAAAAGGATTTTACTGAATATTAATGGAATTTCTATCATAATTCAGACTGATATCAAACTGGGTTAAAAAGCAATCCTCAACAAATCAAAGAGGATTATATTAGATAAAAATGAAATTCCGGGGGAAAAGATATTGATCAGTCAAATCCAATAAAATCTTACTGAATACTTTTGGATTTCTAATAAAATTCAGAGCCATTCCTGTGTGGATCAAACAAAAACTCCTCTAAGAATCAAATTCAGTAGGATTTTACTCAGCACTGATGATTCGGAACCAAATCCAAACTGGATCAAATGTGAATCATCTAAGAAGGAAGGATGAACTGAGGTGCCTATTCTTTTCCCTAAGCCTCTTTTGGTTAACGTTTTTCAGAATTTTGGTTAATCCAGTAAGATTGTGTTTTATCCCGTAAGGATTGTCTACAAATTATGATAGACATGCCAATTTCTTTATTATATACAGGCCCAGCATCTGTACATGCAGATTGTCTCGTCCACTCTTCATATTGTCGTGACACCAAGATGAATCAATGTAAACATGGACAAATTATGGACCTATTGACAGTACTTCCAAAGTTTATTACTAAATATAGTGAAAGAATAGTTAGAGTTAAAGGGACGGCTCTCTTGTATAAAGTCTGTACAGACGCTAAAATAAGGACAGAGACAACGGTCTTATTCGTGTAGACTTTCAACACAACTTGCAACAATTTTTCTTTATTTTGGGGTTTTAGAAACCCTTTTAGGCAACATTGTTGTTTCTTTTGACAAATGGACTTTCTTAATTGGGATTTTCTTTTGTCTCAGTGGCTTTTTTCAAGATAGAAGCGCAATTCGTGCCATTCTGGCTTGGCATGAATAGGTTTAGTGTTTTAACCCCTTTATCCCCGAGACTGTTAATGTGCAATTGCTGCTGCTAGTGGTAGTGTAGCCTGTACTTGTTTTGTTCATGGCATTATATAATCATAGTAAAACTTATGTAACCTGAGGCATTTCAGTTTTGTGTTACAGCTCTGTATTAATGCTCTATTTTGCATTTTTGCTCTAGATTAATATAGCACTAATGATCGAGTATTATATATTTTTTTCATTCCTAACTAGTGTAACAATCAATAAGAAACAATAGAACATTTTAAAAGTCATTTTCTGTATTTCCTTGACGTTGTGTTGAACCGGAAATGGGAGTCATAGACCGAAATCAAGTATTGTAACAGATCGCAGTTTGAATCTTTGTTTTTAATTTTGTTCAATGCATACGATTTTGAATTACTAATAAAGTATTGTGCAAATGGGTGTCTCATTTTTTAATTCATTAGCATGAATCATCTTAGAATTATTAGAATTATTGCCCAAAAGCATCATAACTGAAGAAGTGCTAATTACAAAATTACATTTAAACTTTAACATTAAGGCTCTAATATGTATTAATATTCTATTTACTTTCTTTTAAATCCATAATTAAATTAAATGGAGTGATTAAAGTGTACCATTTATGCTAATTTAAAGGTTTCTAATTTTGTTTAGGTCTCTAGATGTATTATGGTAAAAAAATAATAATAATTTTCTCATAATAAATATTGCACATCTCCAATATTGCCATTCTCACAGTGTCTGAAAGGTTTCAATAAAAGATTTAGTCTCTCTAAATCCCTCCTTTATGAGAGAAAAATCTGTTCTGATTGGTCAGATGGCTCAGTCTGTTGGGATTGGTCAATCGCTTACAGTGAGTGTTTGAAACGAACTATCTATCTATCTATCTATCTATCTATCTATCTATCTATCTATCTATCTATCTATCTATCTATCTATCTATCTATCTATCTATCTATCTATCTATCTATCTGTAAGGCCTATAAATCTTCAATTCGTAAAAATATTTTTCAAACAAACAAGCAAGCAAACACCTTTTTCTTGAGAATCTATTTTTTCCATTTAAAAAACACAGTTTTATGAATTTCTTTGAGTTTTAAATCATTTTAGTTCAACTTCCTTGCATTAAAATTCGAATAGCAGTTCTGCATTCTGTTTGTAGGGAAGCTTGTTTTCACCACAGAATAAAAAAAATTTGTATAAAAGTTATTGTGAAAACTTTTTATCTCACAATTCCGACTTTTTTCTTGCAAGTGTGAGTTTATATCTCGCTTTATATCTCGCAATTCTCGCCTTTTTTCTTGCAATTTCAAATGTATAACTCGCTTTATAACTGTACAGCTGACTTTTTTCCTCAGAATTGTGAGTTTATGGGCCCTATTTTAACGATCTAAGCGCATGGTCTAAAGCACATGGCTCAAGTGCACTTAGGGAGTGTCCAAATCCACTTTTGATAGTTTAACGATGGGAAAAATTCGCTATTTACATGACGGAATTTGCTAGCGGAAAAACTGGATGCTTCTGTAACGAGGAAACGGCTCTGTTGTGTGCGAGGTTAAAGCAGACCATCTACGGGACAAAGTGTACACGCGTTATGTAACCGCCTATAGGCACACATTACTAACAAACTCTTTAAATAACAACAAAAAAATGGTTAATCCAAAAAATAATCCATTGGCTTTAGACCAGGTTTCAGTTGGTCAGTGGCACAGTCTATTTCAGTTGCCTCAAAATAGCAACGCGCAAAAAATGCGCCTGAAAACACCTCCTTTTCAGACCAGCAGCCCATGGGCGCATAAATGGGCGCAAATGCATTTGCTATTTAAACAATGTGGCGCAGAATGCGAAAATGATAACTGCGTTGGGCTAAAAACTAGCAAAAAACACTTGCCTGGCGCTGCATTGCGACGGATATAAGATAGGGCCCTATATTTTGCAATACGGATTTTATGACTCTCAATGACTCCCAAGTTTATATCTTACAATTGTGAGAAATTAAGTTAGAATATAAACTCGGAATTTCAAGAAAAAAGGCAGAATTGTAAGATATCTTTTTTATCTTTTTTAATTGCAAGTTTATCTTACAATTCAGACTTTTTATCTCGCAATTTTAACTTTTTTTCTTAAAACTCCAAATTTATATCTAGTAATTCAGACTTTATTTCTCGCAATTCCAAGTTTATAACTGTGTATGTAATTCTGACATTTTTCTCATTGCGAGAAAAGAAGTCCGAATTGTGGAAAGTCGTAATTACCGTTTTTATTTTATTATTTATTCCTTAGGCATTCTCAATTCAGTTCTGATCCAGAAACACAATGCTACTGCTGGTGTGTTCCTGTCAGAGGTGTAGGATATAAAGCACAGCTGTCAGCTGTCTAAACTACACTCGAGAGCCGGAATTCAATCACCCTTCACAAATCAAACAATTATCATCCCTCTATTTATGTTAAAAGGCTAATTGCTTGACTGCTCTAATATCCACTTTGTGTGGGACATGAACAAAAGTGACAGAGGAGCACCGCTGGGTAGAGAACAATATCTCCTCTCATCTCTTCTCATTGTTTTCATTTCTTCTTCAGTTGAACGTTAAAGCACAGCGGTTAGTGTGATACCACTGACAAAAGGAAAAAAAAGAACAAACAGAAGATGTGGGAGATCTTTGCGCCTCCCCTCCAGCCAATCAGAGAGCGTTCGAGTAAATACACCTGTGTGTTCGACACTGTTCGGTGTGCCAAACTTGTGCCCACTACACAGCCCACTCTCCTCTCTATGTCTCATTGTGTGTGGGCCGCTGCAGCCATTGGCAGCACATTGTACACGTAACGGCTCTCTCTGCCCACATCACATCAGTGTGTGAATTCATTATTCGGTATGAATAAGAAGATTGAGATTGGATGACTGTAATTAATCTGAAAGTAAAAAAAAAAACAAAGTTTCCATCCATACGTCTTCTGCACGTTAGCTATTTCATCCCACATAATGGAACTGTTTGCTGATGTATTACAGTCAAACCACATCATAACACAAGGAGCACATCTGCATCAAAATGTCAAGGTCAGAAAAAGGTTTTTCCTGAACGAATCTTTCACCACAGTTGGCCTTGCATGCAGTAACAGTGTGGAAATTGGAATGAATGCCAATAGAACGGCAGCTCTCAACATTAAGGACTTTTTTTGCTGGCCTCGCCAGGACAGTAGGTTACCCCACTAATTAAGCATGTAAGTGCTTACTTACTCAATATATATATTAGATAGATCGATAGATTGCTTGATTCATGGCTAATTCATATGAATTCTTACAATCTCATTCACACATTTTCGCACGATCGAAAGTCACATCATATGTAGAAATCTCCATCTCGTAAATTGGTGACATTTTCCTGTGAGATGGGATATTACTAAACTAAACTAAAAAACGCATAAAAACCCTTTTGTGCTTGAAATAGACCAATTTCGAGCCGACGTCACAGTGACGTCACTTGCAGCTGTGGTGGCAGAAAAACAGCGGAAACAAACGACCATCTATGAGTGAACCGGGCGAGACTCCCCACAAAAATGTCTTGTTGTGCTGTTGGATGTCAGAATAGGAATCTCAAAAAAGATGACTTACATTTTTATAGAATACCGTCGTCGAAGACGCCATTTGCAGGTAAACTAGGCGTTTATGGTTGCAAGCCATTAAACGGACAGACTGGAGTGAAGAAATCATATAACTGTTATAACATTTACATCCACCTAGGCAGTAGCAGCAGTAGTTTCTAGTGATTTACATTGTTCTAGCAGACATGAAACAATGAAAAGGAGTTGATACGTACCCAGCCATACAATTGCAGTTCGCCGTCAGTATGCAGTTGTTTGATCTGTTAATAATAGCCCACGTTTTGTATAGATGAGTTTTGTGTAACGTCGGTCCGTATTACACAAAAGTCATGAGACAACTCTTGATAATCGATATCCTGGAAATGACCGCAAAGTACAAAGTTGTATGCGTCAAGAGACTTGTATGCCTTTAGTTTTTCTTTAGTGTAGACGCTGGGTTTTTCTATCAGGTATAAGAAGATGTCCGGCCACTGCAGCTTTGACCATTTAGCTGGATTTCTCACCCATTGCCCCGACAGTGAGTACAGGTCAGGAAACATCACCCCGTTGCAAAGCGTTAGCTTATTAATGTAAGACAGTCGATCTTCTACTGGGAAACCATTAAAATACTGCGAGAAAGAATCCGGATGATCCATATCCTTATGGTTTGAATTTGATTTTACTGTTGAAACCTGATACCGCTACTACAGAGCTGTCACTTTCTGCCACCAGATCGGCCTAGTCCACAAAAACGTCATCTCTGTTTACAAACACAAAATTGGTCTATTGCACAGACATAAAACACATCGAGTGATTTTTTTTTAGCTTAAAGTAAATAAAAGAGATATTTTAACTAAACATCATATTTAAAAGCTAACCAACCACAGAATCTTCTTAAAATGTAAACAAGCAAGGAAAATGTAGTGTCAGGTTTTGGGGTAGGAGAGAGTGAGGACTCAAATACAGAGTACAGTAGGGCTTTTTATTAAGTGCCAAAACACCACAAAAATGGGGAACGTTCGGCGACGATCTAGCACAAGACAAAAAAGTTTTCCTTTTGCTTTTTTTGCGGACAAGCGACAACGTTGTCAAAATGATCCCTGCTGACAAGAATCTGTGAAAACGACTAAAAACACTCTATTCTGCTGCCAGGCCAGAAGTTGGCGATGTCACATTGTAAAGAAACACTATGAGCCTATAGTCTGAACATGTAATACACATATACAACAGTTGTCACAAATTCACATATTTTTTTGTGGTTTACATGGAAACGATAATGGTATCATTTTCAAAAACGTGCATTTTTTTGCACCCGATTTCAATAGCTTGCGTTTTCAGGCCACCAAAACTCTATTGTCATGTAAATGAACAGACAAAACGCTTAAAATGTTTTCAGTTTAACTGTATAGTTTAAACGGCCTGTAAATTGGGAAGGAAATAAGGAGGGTAACGAGGGAGAGCAGGTGGAGAAAATAAACGAATAATCTGCTAACAAGGAGGGCAGGATAGAGACATTAGACAGAGGAGCATATGGCACATATGAAACAAACAAAAAAGAAGCCATGTGCTCACACCAGTCATGACCATACAAGAACACCTAAATGTCTGCCGATGAAATAATGTACAGCATTCCAGATGAGTTCAAATAAATGATATTATCTAAATCAGAAACCTGCTGCTTTGCTGCTCAGTCAGATACAATAGAAAGCATTTTCTGATGAGAGGATCTCCATTTAAATTGGTTTCTGACCTTCAGGGCAGCATGAAATATAGTCAATCAATCCATCCATCCACCCACCCATTCATCCATTCATCCACCCACCCATCCACCCACCCATCCATTCATCCATCCATCCATCCATCCATCCATCCATCCATCCATCCATCCATCCATCCATCCATCCATCCATCCATTCATCCCTCCATCCATCCATCCATCCATTCATCCATCCATCCATTCATCCATCCATCCATTCATCCATCCACCCATCAATCCATTCATCCATCCATCCATCCATCCATCCATCCATCCATCCATCCATCCATCCATTCATCCATCCATCCATCCATCCATCCATTCATCCATCCATCCATCCATCCATCCATTCATCCATCCATCGATCCATCCATCCATCCATCCATCCATCCAATGTACTTCTTCTCTAATATGAAGTAAAGTGCACATTTTTGGATACATGTTCTTTCTACAAAACGTTTGAACGATTGAGGACATGGTTGTTTCCCTTACATTAGGCTGCATTTTTGGACCAATTACCTTGGCCGTAGTAAGCTCATGATTGAAAACATGGTCCACAATAGTGTCACTTGTTTTAGCTGAAATGTGCCCATGTCCTTAGCCTCTTCTACCTCTTCCTCTGTTTTGCCTCCCATCCCTTCCAGCACACATTCTTACCCCTCTTCTTCTTCCCGGCTGTTGACCCTGATCCTTATTGTTCCATTGTCAGAAATTGTAACACTGTGTTGTCCCCTGTCTGTGCTTGCAAATCGAAGGTTCATGAGATGTATATCTGAGCTATTATAAAGAACTGGTTGATCATTGGTTGATCTAATGCTTTACATTCCCTGTCATTAGTGAAAGTCAAGATTCACCTTTATAATTAATCAATTCAGGAACACATTTACCAAAAAAGTCCAATAGAAATGCATCAAACATAGTTTGACAGATTATGAAAACTAGTTCAACCATTTTGCATTTAATGGCGTATGCAAGGAACTAATGCCTAGAAGTTTTGGATGGTAAGATTATTCAACAGAACACCAGTATGATATATTTTGATCAACATGGTGCACAAAGGTTCCTCATGAAACTGATTTCGGACAGACTTCTAAGGCTGATTTTTAATCACTACAATAGTAATTTCTTGCCAGAAATAACATCAAAATTGGAAAACAGTCAAAAAGCGTACAACTTTCAGACGCCATCCTTATTTTGCAGCTCAACTATCACAGAATTAAAAGCACAGGATTGTGGGATATCAAAGGCAGATACATATATTATGCCTTCAAAAATCAATCAGATGAAGGTATCTCAGGAAGTGAAGCTAACATTGGATTCGGGTGTGCAATGAAATCTGAAAAATATCTGAAAAATAATTATTAGAAAGTTCAAATTAACAGCATTTAATTGAAATCATTATATCACTGCAAATATCAGTAATCATTATTTACAAATAAAAATAACAAACACAAAATCTTATTCAAGTGATCTGGAGAAAACTTCCAGCTTGACAAAAGACACAAAATGAGTTTATCAAAATATTTGAAATTAATGATAAATGTGCAATGCTAATAGAGACACCATATATGACCACAGGATGAATGATCAACATGAAAAATGTAGAAATCAATGATCCCTGAAGCAATGACATAACCACAGCTAGCTTGATATGATGAAACCATCCCTTAGCGATGACAGTCATGACTAATGTTACTTGATATGCTTCTCTCCCAAACACATTTAGTCTTGCTGGAGGGAAACTAAATGAGAGAAGGCATAATTACCCAGCAAGACAAGGCAGCATGTCTCCAGACTACTGTGGCAATCTGTCAGTGTCAACAGTATTGGTGTTTTCCTCTCTCTATTGCACTGGGAATACTTGAAAGGAGCTCAATCCAAAGAGGCCTATTTATGGTCGGTTCTGCATTGTAGCTAATTAAGCGCTGCAATTCTTGCATTTTCATTTAGGATTATACAACCTAAATCCTACAATGCTTGCATTTCCCCATCTACCCTGTTCTCTTCAACAACATGAAACAAAAGAGGTTAGTGTTGAGCTCAGAGATGCTGACTGTCCAACCACAGAGACGAGCGCCAGATCTGCTTCCTCAGTGGCCCTGCATTGATCCGACTGTGGCTAAATTTAGATCTCTTTGACTTATGGTACAGTGGGTTATTGCCTTTTGTTGTTGTTGTTGTTGCAGTATTCAGATTTAAAGGTTTCACATCAATTTGACCATTTCTTTTATATGTAGGGAAGGTCTGGACTGGCTGTCACATGAGGAAATTGTCACAATTGTTGTATAACCTACTATTAACTAAAGGCTTTTTTGAGTAAAAAATGATTTGCTTTTTCAATCAGTGGTTTTGTATGCTGGTTAAATTAGGCAATTTTCTATGAATTGTCCATATAAATAGGGTAATATCATGTTTTTGTTATAGGTAAACATGATAAAACCGATGAAGGAGGGATGATGAAGGAGGTATATTTGCTTTCATATTTGTATTTATTTTTATATAAATAATGAATTCACCACAATTTCTGCCAGCCAAAATAATAGTTTTCTATTTTTTTATTATTAAAAAGACCCTCTGTAGTCAATAATTGTATCCCTTAAAACTCATCTTTGATCACCAAAATGACATGTTAAATGGTTTTTACTTGAAAATAAAATTATTCATGCCTTAAAATAGCTTGAATGTAACTCGACACCCTTGCCTCATTTAGTATACGCGATTCTATGAGTATGTAAATTAGCCCCGCCTCCACTCCCTCACACTAGCTCAGAGATCCACTCGTTGACGATCACACGATTATCTGATTGGTTACAAGGTAGTTTGTGACGTCAGAAACACCAGCGATTTCAAACCGCATTTTTGAGTCTTTGGTTCACTGCAGGTTTAAGGAGAAAATACTTATGAATTTGTACGTGGTTTGTCTTAAAGCATATTAAAAACACCACTTCGTCATAAAACAACATTAAAAGCTTGATTTTCACCACAGGGGGATTTTAAATCCTGTCTTCTATCGATAATCCGATAACTATTTTATGGCTGTCAACTGATAAGGGGCCATAGTTGAAGAAACACTAGATAAAGATTTTCTCTCTCATCATGTCTTTCTGTCTGTGAAAGCTGTTAAGAGTGAACAAAATGGAGGAAGGGGGCGTTTGAAGGTTGAGAAACTACTTGAAAAGCCAGCATTTATCTTTAGGATTCAGCACCCTGCAGCCTCTCAACTGCAAAAAGACGTGAGGGAGATGATTGCTTCTCATAAAATCTGAAAATTCCCAGGAAGCAATTATTAAAAAATGGTGTATCCACCCACTCCTCTGGAAATCATGACGATAAAACCCACATGGGGACATAAACTCCCTTCAAGTCTTATATGAATGTACAGGACTGTAAATGGAAATTCCTTCCTCTAAGCATCAATTAAGATCTGAAATTCTGACAAACTGGAAGTGATTCCTGTGGGATTCTCATTAGAATCCTTTAGAATCCCTCCAGATTATGACAGAAAATCCATTAGAACACCATTAGCATTCCTTTATTAGTGAAGAAATTACTAATTTCTCTCACACATCTGTTCTCTCCTTGCATAAGGTTGAATAAAGGGGCTTTACTCTGGAAAAATGGCGTCATTTAGAATTAGAATATCTGACAACGGCAAATTTTTTTGATTAAATTTTTTTGTTGTTGAGACAAACTTTTTCCACATAGGAAACTATTTTAATGAGTTTAATTAAATGATTGTAATTAAAATGATTGCCGTCACAGGGTGTATGTTTATTAATATGTATTGCCTTTCAAAATGCCTTGCCCATTAAATCAGCCCCTAATGAAGAATTATGAGGGGTTTAGAAATGTGGTGTCATTCTGCTTTGATTATTAATCTTCACCAGTAGCCTGAAAGATGAAAATCTATTATGTGTAGATGCCTATTCAGCTTCCAACTGGGGATCTCGGAAAACAGCAGAATTCAATTTCAGTGATAATTGCAATGACAGCGCCAACCAGAACCAAACGTTTCTCCTCCGTTGGTTATTTTATCTGTCTGGGGAAAGAGATTGGAAGAAACAAGAAAGCACTTATAGATACAATTGAAAACGGCTCCCGGAGCGCTCCACTAGATCGCAGAATTCAAATAAAAGCCCTTAGAGGATTTTAGTGAGCTTGAAGAGGATCCTTGTCAAGCAGTGACTCAAACAGATCTGTCACAAGATGATAGTCTGGTGCAGACAGATTTTTTGACCAGTGGCATGAAGTCTGGTCCACATGGCAGCTTATTCTGGCCAAGAATCACCTACTTAGACTTAAACATGAAGAGATCCCCCCATTTTACTTATATTTTAGGAGTGGGTGTATCTGAAACAGATTATACCATGAAAAACAAGATAGAATGCTGCAGCGATGACGTATTTTTCTAGGTCGACCCGGAAGATAGCATAACCCTGGTTTTCTCGACAAAAAACAATAGGATTTTTCCATTGGCTTTTTGAATATTGCAGAAAATGACCAATGATTATCTTTAGAAATTAAAACAAATTTGTATGCATTTTGAAGCCTTTTATGAAAATACATTCGGCAGAAGGAAAAAGCTAAAGGTAGGCTATAAATTAACTACACCATGGTCGCACGGTCACCATCTCTAATGCCGGATTTTAGACTTCATGATATCAGCCCAATTTTGGTACGATCCATTTGACGTAGGGTGCCGTGGTGATTCGTAAACGGCAATGGCCGTCGAGACACAAGAATCGATCATTTCATATTGTATAGTGTGTGTTAAATGTTACATAGCATGTGTTACCCTCTTATTATGAGCAGATTCCCAACACCTGCGGATTCTGGAATCCACTGCTGCTTCTAATCAGTGATTATAATCAAAGTATTACTCAATATTTTTTCCTTCTAAATATCAAATGAGTTGAATGACTTCTCTAAGCTTATGAGATTTGACTTCATTATAAGAAGTTACCAGTGTGATTATTAAAATGTTCTTTCATATATTCTTTAAACGTCTGTATTAAATATCTGAGAGGTGACTGAGGGTCTGGCCCATGCCAGGAATGCAGTAACAGTGCTTGCTCATTTAGCCTGGCTTCCAGAGATGAAATATGGACTCGTTTTGTTTAAGAAAGGTCTTCAATGTGTTAATATATATACTGTGTATATATATATATATATATATATATATATATATATATATATATATATATATACATATCTGTTCTTCTAGCTCACCATGACGACTATAGGTCACAAGGGTCATTGGAACCTATAGTTTAAATGACCATTTCTTAGCTAAAGTCTTTACTTCACTGTTAGATTAACCTCTTCCACTCTAATTCATTTTGAGGGAGGAGCCATTTTGTGACGATTGTTTTTTAAAGCTTTATATTAATTATTTGTGTTCTATATACACACATATAATTATATTCTGTGTAAAGATGAGATTTTAAGATTTAAAATGATGCTATATATGGGGTGATAGTATCTCCAGAAACATAAAAAAAATAAGTTTAAATATAATGACGTAGCTATATTGCCCGCCCACGGGCGATCAGAGTTGAACAGGTTAAAGTATCCTCTCATTGAGAAAAATAACGTCATCTTGATGATTTGAGAAGAGTCTCCTGTTTATTGTTAGAGCCCGATCAAATCCAACCTTAAAGAAGCTGTGTGTCTGTGTGTGTGTTAGTATTCTTGGTAACAGGTTAAGGAACAAGTGACATTATTGAAGATTGACTGACTTGTTTTCTTCAACATGTTGGCACCCAGCAACCCAGATCTGTGACCTGGAAGGTCACGACGTGTCTAACTTCAGAGTCCGAGTGTCAGCCGCCTAATCGAAGGAGATATGCTTCAGTCTATCTGTCCATGTGTGGAAAATGTTTGTTTATCTATTTCTTAGCCAATCAGAATCATCCAACCTGAAGCAATGACGTCGCTTAGACCTTGGTGAAGGGTATAATTGTTGTGATCTTTGTAACTGTAACGGAACGGCTTATGAACTGCTTGTGAGTCTTGAAGCTGACTTCTGCCTGATTAATCTTTTTCTAAATATTACTAAAAACTAAAAACAATTCTGACTCTTGTCTTAAACGGACTGCACTCCTAACTCCTGGTTTTAATTAATCGTATCTGCATGGTCCTTGCGTCTTTAACTTCTAAATCCCCTAACAAGATTAGGAGCCTCGTTGCTACATCAAGGGGGGCGGGATTTTGGAGACGCTCCTATTCGTCTTTTTCTGTTTACCCGATTACTTTTACCCGATTTTTTTTTATTATGTTATTTTTTATAAGACAGGTTAGTTAGTTGTAAAATGTCATGTGGTGCGACTCCCCAAAAACCTAATGATTTATGACTTAATACTTCATATTTATAAAAAAAAAAAAAAAAAAAAAAAAATATATATATATATATATATATATATATATATAAAAATACAATTCGAACACTCGGATGTACACTGCAATATGTGGAAACAATTTTCACTCATAAATTGCTAGTATATTTCCCAAATAATTACATAGAATCTGCAAGCAATTTTGAAGTAGAATAGTTTAAACAGTATTTTCATGTTACATGTTATGTTACAAGATGATTTGGCAAATTTAGCAATAAATTCTAAGGCGCACTCATAATATCGTTTAGTCCCTGGCAGATTGATAAAAAACTGACTCCCAAATGTGTGAGGCTGGTCTCCATATTGTTGAAGGAGAGTATGTGCAGTTAAGGAAAGATCATATTGGCTAAATAAAGTACAATAGGAGAAAGTGCATGTATTAGGTTGTCTTGATTATTTTTCAAAAGATCCATTTTTTACCATATGTAATGGCATTTATGTACTTGGTATTTAAAGATTTGTTAATGCCTTTTGACCGTTTTGTTGTCATTTTGTTTTTGTAAAGACTGGGAAGAGTATTCCTCAATGTATTGAAGTGCAGTAAACAAGCTTAAGAGGCCTGAGTTTTAATTTGCCCCTCTTTTTTTTCTCCCACTTAACACGCATTTCTTTATTGAACAGTCTATACACTTTGGTCAACAATTCTGAACTGTCTGGCCACAAAACTAGACATCTTTATTGTAACAACAACCTACACTTGCTCTCAAGACAGCGCAACTCATTTCCATAGAAACAGACCAAATTAGCACTCTGCCTTGTGTATCACACAGTTTTTCCTTGCTATCTACAACAATCAACAGTGCCTAAGAAGAATAAAAATATAGATAGAAAAACTTATCTTTCATCATTTATGCATAGGAATTAATTGCACCTTTTGCACAACAGTTAGAAATGTATTTTCGGAAATCGGATGTCTACTCTGATTAGTGTTTTCACCCGCATGCTGGAATGTGATAGTCGGTGATGATTTACATTACAAGAGGATAAAATTGTAATCACTGGAAAGGGTGTCTACAGCAATTCTTCTGAGACCCATTAATGATAGGAGGAGAAACGCTCCACCCAAACATCTTGCAAGACATAAAAGCAGCATCAGCAAAACTCACAGGGCGAGAAAGAATGAGACAGATGGACAGGGAGACAGTAAGTGAGAGGCAGTAGTCATGGATATGAGGCAGAGGAGGGGGTTATGAAGAATGAGAGATGAGTGTGTGTGTGTGTGTGTGTGTGTGTGTGTGTGTGTGTGAATTAGACACCGAGGACTTAACTAAACTGCTGAGTCAATCCAATACAGGTCATTAAAACATGACAAAGACGCATATGTGCTGAGTTCGGGAGAGTGTATGGCTGAATTACACATAACATGTTATGGCCCTTAACCCACCCTTAAAGAAATACACTCTTAAAAATAAAAGTTCTTTATTGACATCGCTGGTTCCATGAAGAACCTTCAACAGTCTATTGAACCAAAGGATTCTTTATAGAATATTAGGTTGTTAAAATGTTCTTCACACCAAGATCCTATTATGCCTTTTCACTTTTTCAATTTTAGTTAGTGTGTAATGTTGGTGTTTGAGCATAAAAAAAGATCTGTAAGGCTACAAATCTCTAAGTCTACTCCAAAGGGATTTAGTCTCAGAAAGAAAACACATTTCAAGAACTATAACAAACTTCTTATTGGGACTACAACGTGCTTATTCTGGATCAAAATGAAGTCCCAATATAACTCGATCGAATAATAATCGAATACGCAAAAAAAGGGAGCGAGGCCTGGTTGAGCTGTGCTTGAAAAGACCTGCTTTAGTAACGTCTTGTTGCCGAATTGTATCCTTGTTCCACCCCGGTTCCAAAACCCATTTGTTTGGCCTTGTACGAACATGGAAAACAGTCATTAATTTTTTTTTAACACTATTCCTGATAAGCATGACCCCAAACTTTATTTGTGTGTGGCACAAATCCATTAAGAGAGTACAATGCCGGTGTGGCGAGCAGGACGAGGTCGAGGGACGTGAGAGAACGGCGCGAGGCCGGTGGCGTGATTGGTAATGAACAGTGTTGTGCAAGTTACTTCCAAACTGTAATACATTATATATTACTTGTTACTGTTATTTAAAAGTAATTAATTACCTTACAATATTACTGTCTCAGAATTGTAATGCGTTACATTACTCCTGTATTACTTTTGAGTTACTTTCACCAAAATAACTATACAGAAGTAGAACTTTACATTCTAAAATGACTAGGGCTGTAACGATATGCGATATGAAACCGAAATCGTGACACTCAGATCCACGAACCTGCAGAATGGCGCCACACCCCTTCCAACTCCCAGCGTTATCCATACCGTCCAGATCCAATGCTACCACATCTTTAAATTACTATTAGTATTATTTGAAGTTAACTTAACATTATAAAATATGTAGACCTACACCACAAAACTAGTTGAGGATAAATTATTTAAAATTTGGGAATTCCAGCGTTATGGACATGACATTTGCAGACTTGCAGTTAACTTATATAATTATATAAATTCTCAGAAAATGCATTAATACCAAAATTTGAAACGTCTGTTTATCCATAGTCTCCTCCCAGAAAGGAGTCCAGACATTAGAAAAATATCAGTCTACACATGCGTTTTATATTTAATATTAGGGAAATCGACAGTCATGTGTGACAAAAAAAAATCTTTAACTTTTAGGAGGCAACGATTTTTTGTTGTTGTAATTCTGTGAATTACACTGCGCAAATCTAATGAAGAAGGGTTGGATCTCCACAGAACATAAAATATTCATTTTATTTAATTTTTCGTGTTCGCATTTATGAGGAAAAAATAACGTTACAGACGTGACAGTTCTCCGTTACGGACGCGACCGCTCTGAAGCGGCAAAAGACTGCTTTAAAACTTTCACAGACACCTTACACAGAAGACACGAAGCCTTTCTTTAAAGTGAATTTTCTTTTGTTTTAATTGTACGGACCTGAAAAATATATCTATATTGAAATGTCTACTTGTAAACAGAACAATTCAAAACGAAAGAAAACAGACTGCTCTCTGCTTATGAAATGAAATGTGCATTTCTCTCTGGTGCATTCACTACTGCGAAGATCGCGAGTCAGCATCGTCAACTTCAACTTGACCTTATTAATAAACAATTAAAATGTCTCCTTGCTATATTTGACATATTCATAATCATTGCTTTTGCCGGTTCTTTGTGACAGCTTTTAGGTGCTTTATCGGCAGCGCCGTCGCCCTTACATGAACGCGTCACCACGGCATCAAAAACATGATTGCGTGATGAAAACATGAAAAATACCACATAAACATAGCCTAACTGTTTAGAAAGAAAACAGAACGAATAGCCTAAGGCGCATACGTCCATCTCGCGAATGTAGTCTTCTTCATGCCATCTTCACCATTCGCCGCTTTTCCACTGGCCAGCGTGAGCACAGAGGCCGAAATCATACCTCACGGCACTCCTGTAAAAAATAAATCGCTATACAAATATATCAGACGCTGCCATTTAGTCTTTAATTACAGACTTGGACCTCACACGCGGCTATTGACTGACCACGAACAGGTAATTTAGCCTACTTGCATCTTTCATTCGTAATGTCTGGCGGTCTTGCTGGTTTTTTTGTTTGTTTGTTTGTTTTACAATTAAAACTAAAAGTCTGTTGTAACGCAAGCCTTACCGAACATGTACCGAGTAAAATATTACTGAAAATTGATTAGTAATGCCTTACACTACTGCGTTACAGCAAAACGTAATATGTTACTGTAATGCATTACTTTTGTAACGCGTTACTCCCAACACTGGTAATGAATGACACCTGCGAGACGCACCGGTCTCGCATCTCTCACGGAGGAGCGGAAGCATAAAGGGGGAGCGACGACAGAGGAGATCGAGAGAGGACAGGCCTGTGTTTTATTTGATGTTTTGTTTCTGTTCGGTGTTGCCAGCAGTCGGCCGTGAGGGGCTGCTGGCAGTTTCTTTTGTTTTTGTATTTGTATTATTAAAAATGTTAAATGTTTGCCGGTTCCCACCTTCTTCTTCCCATAACATCTGAACCCCGTTACAGCCGGCTATACACAAAAGCTTCCCCGAAAGACAAAACGGTTCCCATTAGTCGGGAAAATCTGTTGTTTATGGATCACAATTTGTAAGTATGTTTTATTATTTGTGTCTCTACTAGCTAACATTGCAGGGTTGATGAAGTACTGAAGATTTTGTAAGCTCTCCCTTTGGTTACACTTTATTTCGATAGTCCACTTTAGACATTCTACTGACTATAAGTAACTTTTCTACTACGTCAACTAACTGTCATTAGAGTATTAGTAGGCTGTCTGTTTAATATCTGCTAACACTTTATTGTGTTGGTCCCCCAACAGATATTCTACTGACTATAAGTAACTTGGCAACTACAAGTCAACTTGTTATCCTAACCCGAACCCTAACACCTAACCATAACCTAACAGTCTACGGACAGTCTACTTTTACTCTAATTACAGTTAGTTGACATGTAGTTTGAAAAGTTACTTATAGTTAGTAGAATCTAAAATCACTGTCAAAATAAAGTGTAACCCTCCGTTTTTTTAGACTGTTTACTGATCCTTAGGAACTTAAATCTATGCTTGCAAAGGTTCTTCACCGACCCTTTTGTTCGTAAACATTTTCAGGGTCTGAATCGGGCTAGAAATGGTATGGCATAATTGACGCCATTGTTAATATTTTCACCTGAGCAGATGAAGCTCGCGGTTCTGGTAAGGGTCTAAGCAGATCGCCAAAAAACACACAGCTAACCAATCATAGCACATTTGGTATTTTGAAAGGAAGGGCTTCATCAAAACAGGAACTTAACGGGTGCACTTCCCGAAAGCATGGTTTGCCAACTATGGTCGCAATTTCCGGCACTAGTTACGCTAACGCTAATTAGCATAATTCAACGAGTCTGTTTTTCCCAAAACCATAGTTCCAACGAACATTCTCAAAAAGACATAATAAATAATTAGATAATAATTAGATAGAGTAAAAGAGTATGCATATTTGGAGTTCTGTCTGAGGCCGTAAGTTGGCTATATATAAATGCCTCCAATCATACTGATTGGGTAGATCATTTGAACGTGCGCCTCCTGAACTTTGTTAATAAAACATCATTCGTGTGGTCTGAACATCAGCTCTCGGCCTGTGGTTAGAAGCACAGTTTCTTTTTTTTTATGACATGTGTGGACTTAATAAATCCTTTATCTTGACCAGAATAAGCAAGCTGACATTCAGTACATTCAATATCTTTCATTTAGAATACATACAAATGTCATTGACGTCTTTTAATTTGTCAAGAGATAAAGCACCTTTTTGAGGAGTGCGCATGTGCATACGTGGTCTATTATGTAAGAATGAGCCTAGGATTGAATCTGGAAATAAAGCAAAATTACATGAGAAAAATTAGAATTAGTCCTCAGATGCCATGATCATAACTTACAGCAAAAAATCTAGCATTAATTCAACCTCAAACAAATTAATTAAAAGATGATTTTACCATCTGTGTGACATCATACATTGGTGTTGTTTTAATTTTTAATTTTTTATACTTGTAATTTTATAATCATTAGTTATTTATGTAGTTGTCATTTGATTTACATAATTTATTCATTTCATCATTTAATAATTGTATTATTATTAGTATTATTATTATTATTATTATTATTATTTATTTATGTAATTTTATGTCTTGAAGGCTTGAAGGGATATTCGTCTCCATTTCAAGGTTTTTAAGCGTCTTTTATTTTCAAGGTGAAGCAGTGATTTTCCATTGCTTTTCCCTTGGTATAATAACACTTGTTGGAATTGTACTGGCCAGACGAAGTCAGAGCATTGAAACATACGCAACTAAGATTATTCAATAACCTCTGCACTTTTTACTATCATCACTTCATCTCCTGCTTCTGCTCTTCCGGCTTTCTCAGTTATACTCTTAGGCTGATAGAATAAATATCTTCAGGGATTCGGCGTCCGGGGTCGAATCTAATAAATCTGATATTTCTGACATATTCTAACATTTCTTTCTGAATGTTGACAGTATTTTCTGCCCAAAAACCATAACCATCATTTCTTTCTCTCTCTAATATCACAACAAAATGAAACAACATGGCTTTATCCAATGTTCAGATTTCTGTTCTGGAAATGTATGAAAATTAGCACATATTTAATTAGATAATACCTCATCAGCATATTTAAACATAACATTTATGTTTATGTACAATATTTATATTCAATCCTGGTCCCACTTTATATTGAGTGCCTTTAAGTACTATGTACTTACATGAAAAAAAACAAGTACAATGTACTTATTGTGTTCAGGTTGTATTGTAAACCACTTATGCTGTTATTGAGGTGTGATACGGGTAAGGTTAGGGTCAGGTGTGGCTGTATGGGTCGGTTTAAGGGTAGGTTAAAGGGGTGGTGATGGCACAATGGATAAGACACATGCCTTTGGTGTGAGAGACCCGGGTTCGAATCCACTGTGAGACATCAATGTGTCTCTGAGCAAGACACTTAACCCCTAGTTGCTCCAGAGGCGTTCGACCTCTGAAATACAGCAATTGTAAGTCGCTTTGGATAAAAGTGTCAGCTAAATGAATAGATGTAAGGGAAGGGTCAACTGTGTAATTACAAAAGTAATTACAGCTGTAATTACATGCAGGTATTTTCAAAATATAAGTACAATGTAAAACATGTATGTACACAATAAATCCATTGTATCAAATTATTAATTTCAATTTAAGTACAAAGTACTTAAAGCGACTTAATATAAAGTGGGACCTGGGGTGAATCGGATTGTTGCCATTTACCTTCAAATAAATAGCACCAATGGTAAATGGCACCTGCATGGTGCCATTTACCTTCAAAAGCCTTATAATTAAACATCTACTTTATCATGCAATACATTGATCTGAAACACATCTCCAGTCAGTGTTTTGTTAAAATAATTAAAAGACGGGTGAAGATTTGATTGTCATGCAATATTCCCACGCTCTGTGTTATTTTCCACCCAGTTCATTAGACTGCATTTCTGAGTGAGTGCATGATTCGCTTTTGTGGAGAGGCTTTTGTTGGTAATTAGTTTTAATTACAGGCAAGTTAATTTTATAAACACATAATCAGCATTTCTTATTTTATATAGTTTTCATCAATGCATAATTAATAATTACCCGCTTGAAAACATAAACTACTCAGAATGACTTTATTACCATAAGCGATACAAAGGATTCAATAATTTCATATCAAAGGTTAAAGACAAAATAAGGTGTTATAATTTACATATGATTGTCATTTCCATGTCACGAATTACATTTTTAAATAAAGATAAACCAGCTCGTTCATACAAACCCTTATAACTGATGTCAGATCAAAATGCTTTACTAGAAAGATTTTGAACAAACCCCTAAGCCTAAGTATTCAATTTGCTATATGTTTTTTCCTGACAAACAATAATAAAAAATAAAAAAAATCCCACAAATCCAATAGTCTGAAGAAAGAAACTGAGGTAGGCTAAATAGTATTTAAAAATCAGAATATCATTAAGACTTGGTGGTGAGCTCTTTTGACTTGTGAAGTCTGGAATGACTTTTAAACATGACTTTTAAATTGGGAACTGGTTTTAGGCATCATACTCTTGCCGACTTTGTAAAGGGTTACAGAGAAAAACTAGGCATCATACACTAAATGACTGAGGATCACACACTACGAGACGTTATTTCCAAACACAAACTCTAAAACAGCTCAAAATATCAAACATGCTCGATTTCCTCAGACTGGATGTAGGCTAATCATAGTCAGAAGAAGAAAAACAAGATATGTTGATTGTCCCCTTTAGGCATTCTGTTGACTATAATGGTGCCTTCACGTGCAATGGAAAATATGATATTTTCCACTTGTGAACTGGTATTTACCAGTGTGTTGCGTTCAAGTGCTTTTTTTGTCGTAATGTGGTAAAAAGATGGAGATCCAGACCTGTTATTTAGCTAAAACTATTTTAGATTGCTTAAGTCAACTGCTACAGCAACAAGATGATTTATCAAAACTCAAACGGTAAATAATATGCTGTATATTTTCTAGATCATGAATAGTACAGATTTTTTTAAGGACAAAGGAGTTAATAGAGCTGATATTTCTGTTTGAGCCGTTGTACCGTTCCACCCCTAGCTAACAGTAGCAAAAAAACGTTTAGTTGTGTACAATGCTTACCATTCAACACTCTCGCATTGCTCTCCGCCATTTTGAAAAGGTCAAAGGTTATCTCATCTCGGCAACTCGTGCATCAAAATATTCTACGAGCTGCCAGGTGGAAAATACCACATGAGGGGGTGTTCATGTGCATTTTCCACGTCGGCTTTTGGTATTTACCATAATTACCATAGCACGTGAACGCACCATAAGAAACGTTCCACCTACATGTCAACTAACTCTCATTGGAGTATTAGTTGAGTATTAGTAGGGTTTGGGTTAGTAGAATAAGTTGACATGTACTTGTAAAGTTACTTATAGTCAGTAGAATGTTTGTCAGGCGACCATCAAAATAAAACATTAGCAGATATTAAACAGACAGTCTAATAATACTCAACTTATTGTCCAATGAGAGTTAGTTGACATGTAGGTGGAATGTTTCTTATAGTCAACAGAATGACTAAAAGAGACCATCGAAACAATGAGTTGCCCAGTTTTCTGTTAAATCTGTCAACTCTGACTGCCAAATATCTGCATACTGGCTCTTCTTTTTGGGAACTAGTGCTGCCTCTTCTAGGATGCAAATCCAGGCAAAAATGTGGGAAAGTGTATTGGAGTGTCTATTTGCACTGGGTTGAGTTAGTGTAAAAAGCCTTTGCCAACAAGACAGGCTATTTACACTAACTCCACCCACTCACCAATGTCAGGTTGGGCCACACAAGATTTAAAGTCACCCTGTAGTCAACAATTTTATACCTTAAAACTCATCTTTTATCACCAAAATGATACATTTTTTCCTTGAAAATAAAAATCTTTATGCCTTATAAAAGCATGAATGTAACTCCACACCCTTGTCTCTTTCAGTATCTTTGGTTCTATGAATACCTAAATTAGCCCCGCCTCCACTCACCCACACCAGCTCAGAGATCTACTTGTTGTCGATCACACATTGACCTGATTGATTGGTTACAAGGAAGTTTGTGATGTCGGAAACACCAGTGATTTCAATCTGCGTTTTTGAGACTGTCGTAGGTTCAATGCAGTTTTAACGAGAAGATACTCAGCAATGGTGTTGACTTATGAATTTGCACATGGTTTGTCTTAAGGCATATTAAAAACACCACATAGACATATAAACAACATTAAAAGTTTGTTTTTCACCACAGGCCGACTTTAAAAAAGATGCAAATCATATTAACGTCTGCAGTGGCGTAGGCTGTAGGGACTTTTGACGCGTTCGAATCCGCCTTTTGTCGTACTCGTTCTTCTCCCTTTTCCTTCACATATCAGAAAGTCTTTTATTTTCAATAAAAATGAAGAAAATTGATTGAAAAATGGAAATTAAGTGCCTAACGAATGTTTAATAATAAAGTCTTTATCGGTTAGGGTTAGGGGTTGGTGTAGAGAGGGCATTATTGTCCCAATAAGGTGGCATCCATTTAATAGTTTTAATAAATATAGTAATTTACACTCTATGTTATTACTGCATCCTGTCAATGTACTAAAATACTGAGGTGCAAATAGTATCTGCCACTATTTATAAGTAAATAGCATCTATTTATCTAATATAACTATTTGCCGAACTGCTACTTTTATATAGAGTGAAAAGAATATCACAATTAGAGCTAAAAAAAATATGCTATGCTTAGTGCAAATATCCGCTGCCCTAAAAGGGATAGTTCACCCAAAAATGAAAATTATTTATTCACCCTGAAGCATATAGGTCTGCCGGAAGCTATTATTTTAGTCGATAAAGTTTTAAATATGGATATTTTCTTACAGGAACGCATCGCTTCACTTCAGAAGGCCTTTAACCCCCCAGAGCTGTGTGGAGCACTTTTATCATGGATGGATGCGCTTTGATGGACTTCCAAAAAAATATACCCATTCACTCCCATTATAAAGCTTGGAAGAGCCAGGACATTTTTTTAATATAACTCCGATTGTATTAGTCTGGAAGAAGAAAGTCATATACACCTAGGATGACTTCAGGGTTAGTAAATAATGGGCTAATTTTCATTTTTGGGTGAACTATCCCTTTCAGAAATCACCCAGAACACACCATAAATCTCATATCATCAAAGTATACTAACAATACACATAGCAACATGCTAAGACCTTTAGCAACTTCATATCAACACTGTCAATTACCCAAAACAGCCTAAGCATTGAAATTTTCTTTAGAACATATAAAACTTTAACTTTCAACACTGTAACTTTGATTTGTCAAATGTAGACTTTGAAAAAACTAGTAATTTTATTCCATATATGCTTGCAAATCATTCAGACTAGTGCCATAAGAGTTTATTTATTCAAATGCCCTAGACGCTCATTACATTGAATATTGCAGTATTACATAATGAATGGTTCAGCTTCAGGGTGATGTGTTTGGGTGTTAAATTGCTTGACAGTAGAAAAACATAAAATGCACAAATCTGACATTCATTATCAGAGCCTTATAATAGTTCATGTTGTGTAACAGCCATTTCTGTTAAAATGTCCCTGGTGTGGGTGACTGAGGTAAAAGTAGGTAGGTATGTTTCATAATACTTACGCATTTTGCATATTTTAATAAAAATTCACATTTTGTGGGTGTGCGTGAACATTGCGTGAATGATTGTTATTCTATGTGCAAAAAGTTTTATGGTAAATAGCATGATGCTGCACATAATTCTCATTCAAGACATGTGCATCATTCTTGCATCCAGTAATTCCTTAAATGGTCCAATGAATTATTTATAAAATGTCTATATGCACAGAAAAATAGCTAAACAGAATGAAATATGTAACAAAGCTGTTGTCTGTATGCCACATTACATTCCCAGATTAAGAATTAGTCTGTATGTTTCTTAAACAAACACAAGCATACTATTTCAGAATATAATTTGCTAATGCAAACATTTTTGATCTGTTAACAGTTGTTGAGTTGATGAATTAAACATATGTCAGTATATCCGAGTGAACTGGCTTCCGGAACAAGAAAAAATGTGGGGCTGGATTTTGTCCATGGGGAATTGATTGGATGGTTGTGGTTTGCTATTGGTGGATGTCATGTGAGTGACAGGTTGCCCCGCCTTCACGCCAGTAAACACATCATCAGAGAAGAGTATTTACATACTCATAAAACTCCATATACTAAATGAGGCAAGGGTGTAGAGTTACATTCAAGCTATTTTAAGGCATGAATAATTTTTTTTCAAGGAAAAAAACATTTAAATATGTAATTTTGGTGATAGGATAGAGGGATAAGATTATTGACTACAGGGGGATTTTAATAAATCCTGATTTGTTCCTCATTTCATAAACATATAACTGAATGAGATTGTACATGTATTCAAAGCAGGAAAACTGTCAAGTATTCATTTTCTCAATCAGTCTAATGGCTTTCAGGATAAAGACAACTCAAAAACAAGCAGACACATGTGGCGTCATTTTACGCCCAGAGTAATGAAGGATGACCTATCAAGATGTTCCCACCATATGACTAATGTGTTACAGCATGATCCTAATCTGCTGAGAAACACAACCAATTAAAGGAGAACTCCGGGCAATTTTTAAGTTAATCTTGATCGTTAGACCTTTGTGAGTACTGACTATAGAAAAAAAAACCGAACCGGATTAGTGCTTGCTACTCGGAGCTGCGACCGCGAATGCCCAGAGCTCCCACCCAGCTAAAACGGCAGCTATGGGGGCATGGACATAAAGAGCGTTTTTGAGCCTCTTAACAGACACAAAATGCAATTAAAATGTCTGTCCAACATGAACAGGGACCCTACATGTGAACAAGATACATTTAGTATCTACATTTAGCAACATCGTTTCAACTCACCTAAATAGTCTTTTAGACGGCAAGCTGTAGTCTCGCGCTGCAGTCCCGTGCTGTAGCCGGAAAAGGTAAACAATGTCCAGGTGGGAGGAGCGTTGATCATGTGCGACGAGTTAAGATCAGAGTTGCTTGCAAGTGAAGAAGAAATGGTTCGTGTTTGTGCCTTTCCGAATTGTGGCAACAGAATGCGAAAATATAAGAGCTTAAATTTTCATCGTCTTCCTTTTCATGACCTCGAGATTCTGCAGTTGTGGCTAGTTGTACTTCAACTTGATGTGCTAACTCCCGTAGAAGTACTACGCGCTAAAGATTACCGCATTTGCAGCGAACACTTTGACAAGGATGACTACACACACTCAACACAGCGGGGCCGTTTGAAGAAACATGCCATTCCATGTACGAAGACGGGTGCAACCACTGTGGAGGTAATGTAAACTTTATTTACATTATTGTTGCCACTTGGTTTCTGCTGCCTGCCTCAATGTTATGTCCAGTATGTGCCTTAATGTGCCTTAATGTGGCCTCTGTATGATTATTGTTTGTGTCTTGTATTGTTTTACTGTATGAATTGTTATTGTGTCTTTGCAATCTGTGTCTGCTTGATTATTTGTTTGAATTGTGTGTCACATGTTTAGTATGTCTGTCCCCTTTTTGATAAGTCCTGCTGTAAATATAATTGTAACATATTTTACTGATGTTTGCCCATTGACAACTGTCCGGGGACTACAGCTGGAAATTAGCCGTAGAGGCTAAAGCTGCTCTTTTTCTTTCAAAAAGGGACTGTCCACGTTATTAAAAACTAAATAAACTAAACTAAACTAATTTATCCTTCCATTTGGGCACACACGGCATGAGGAGAGATGTGCATGAATGTTTTTGTAGTCTTATTTACATTATTTAATTATAGTAGTAATAATAGTAAATTATTTAATCTTTAATTATTTCACTAGCTTCTTCGACTTGAATTGTAATTGTATTGTAATTGTATTCGCTGCAAATGCGGTAATCTTTAGCGCGTAGTACTTCTACGGGAGTTTGCACATCAAGTTGAAGTACAACTAGCCACAACTGCAGAATCTCGAGGTCATGAAAAGGAAGACAATGAAAATTTAAGCTCTTATATTTTCGCATTCTGTTGCCACAATTCGGAAAGGCACAAACACGAACCATTTCTTCTTCACTTGTAAGCAACTCTAATCTTAACTCGTCGCACATGATCAACGCTCCTCCCACCTGGACATTGTTTACCTTTTCCGGCTACAGCACGGGACTGCAGCGCGAGACTACATCTTGCCGTCTAAAAGACTATTTAGGTGAGTTGAAACAATGGCTAAGTTGCTAAACGTATCTTGTTTACATGTAGGGTCCCTGTTCATGTTGGACAGACATTTTAATTGCATTTTGTGTCTGTTAAGAGGCTCAAAAACGCTCTTTATGTCCATGCCCCCATAGCTGCCGTTTTAGCTGGGTGGGAGCTCTGGGCATTCGCGGTCGCAGCTCCGAGTAGCAAGCACCAATCCGGTTCGTTTTTTTTTTCTATAGTCAGTACTCACAAAGGTCTAACGATCAAGATTAACTTAAAAATTGCACGGAGTTCACCTTTAAGTACAAAGACTTTACACATTTATATCCGTCCATAAGACACTTTGGAAACGCTTAATTTTACAGTACAGTACTTACAGTGTACTTACCTAGAAAGTACTGGGTAATATAATGTAAGTACATTTACATTTACACTTTCTAATGGCAGGACATGTTCGGTGTCTTCTTACTGTGATGAAATTAATCCTTTTTATTGGGTTTGATTTGTTTGAACAGGCATGTTTCCATTAATGTTTGCCGGATAAAACTGTCAGTGGTGGTAGATGTAAACTGTAGAGGTTTTGTAATTATTTAAACCAGTTGTTTCAAAAATGTTATACATTTATAATACATTTTAAAATTAAAGTTGATGAATAACGATTTGTTTGTGAAAAAGCCTGTACACAGATTTCCAACCCACATTTTTGTAGTGAACAAGACCTATTGTCAGAACTGATGTGGTAGTTCAGAATCATGACAATGAAGATCAAATACTAACTTGTTTAATGAACACGACGAGAATACATTGACAAAGGCATAGAGACACATAACATTAACTACACACACTAAAGACGAGAAACGACCATAAGCTGAATGAAACGGAGTATAAATACCACCTGCCCTCTAGACCCCATCCCCTCACACCTTCGTCAAGCCATCTCTCCCACACTTCTACCAGCACTCACACACATCATCAACTCATCCCTCCATACTGGCATTTTTCCTACAGCATTTAAGCAGGCTCGGGTAACCCCACTGCTTAAAAAAACAACATTAAACACATCACTTCTAGAGAATTATAGACCTGTCTCTCTCCTACCTTTCATTGCAAAAACACTTGAACGAGTTGCTTTCAACCAAGTATCATCTTTCCTGTCTCTGAATAACCAGCTGGATGTTAACCAATCTGGCTTCAAGAAAGGGCATTCGACCGAGACCGCATTACTTTCAGTCACAGAAACCCTGCGGATCGCCAAAGCTGCTTCCAAATCATCAGTTCTCATTCTCCTAGACCTGTCAGCTGTCTTTGACAATGTGAATCATCAGATCCTTCTGTCCACCCTCTCATCACTGGGCATCACTGGATCTTCCCTCCACTGGTTTGAGTCCTATCTCACAGGTAGGTCATTCAGGGTCGCATGGAGAGGCGAGGTATCCAAAGCACATCAACTGACCACAGGGGTTCCCCAGGGGTCAGTCCTTGGACCCCTCCTCTTCTCCATTTACACCAGATCACTGGGACCCATCATACAGGCACATGGTTTCTCTTACCATTGCTATGCTGATGACACCCAGCTCTACCTCTCATTTCAACCAGACGATCCCACAGTAGCTGCACGTATCTCTAGCTGTCTGGCGGACATCTCGGCATGGATGAAGGAACATCACCTGCAGCTCAATCTGGCAAAGACTGAGCTTCTCGTTCTCCCTGCCAATCCGTCTCTACAGCACGACTTCACTATCCAGTTAGACTCATCCTCAATCACCCCATCAAGGCCAGTCAGAAATCTTGGAGTAATCTTTGATGACCAGCTAACCTTCACAGACCACATTTCAAAGACAGCTCGATCATGCAGGTTTGCAATGCACAACATCAGGAAGATCAGGCCTTTCCTAACTGAGCATGCAACACAACTTCTTGTCCAGGCCCTGGTTATTTCTAGGCTTGATTACTGCAATGCTCTTCTAGCTGGTCTTCCATCATGTGCAACTAAACCCTTACAAATGATCCAGAATGCTGCTGCTCGTCTTGTCTTCAACGAGCCCAAAAGGGCCCACGTCACTCCGCTGTTCATCTCCCTGCATTGGCTACCACTCGCTGCTCGAATCAAGTTCAAGGCGCTGACACTTGCTTACAGATTGTCCACCGGCTCAGCTCCCTCCTACTTTCACTCGCTCCTACGGGTCTACATCCCTACCAGAAGCCTACGATCGGCCAAGGAGCGACGGCTCGTGGTGCCTTCACAGCAAGGCACAAAATCACTGTCCAGAACATTCTCATTCACGGTTCCATGCTGGTGGAATGACCTACCCACCCTCGTCCGGAATGCAGAATCCCTGACAGCATGAATGAAACTAAGGGTACGTTAACACGACAACGATATGCTTAAATTCAGCTTACAGATGACACCATTGTCAAAACTATTCCCATTCACACGGACCGCGAAAACAACTAAACCCTGTATTCTTCTTCCAGACCATTAGATGGCGATGAAACACGATTGAACACGTAATACACATGTGCATGACGTCATTGTCTTCAGAGGTGTGCGTTTTTGTTGTTTACACTGAGATCTTTTTCAAAAACTTGCATTTTGAAACCCGTTTTCAAAAGTTTACGTTCCAGGCACCCAAAACGCTGTTGTTGTTTAAATAACCGGCCAAAAAGCATACAAACTTATAAATTTTTAGTTGAAAACGGTGTCGTGTTAACAGCCCCTAACACACAACACAACTAATCCTGACACCCATAAATCAGTAGTTTTATATTTTTTATATTTTTATTCCATTCACATTATTTGCAATACTCTTTGGGATCAGTGGTTCATTCCCCCATCAAAAAAGTACACATTCTTGTGTACAATTTTGGCTTAAAAGTTGGCGAAAAAGTTCAAATTTTGTGATTATTATTGTCGTTGGTGTTTGTCTCAAGACTCTTTATTAAATATTTTTTTAATCTCTGGAAAAAATAATGAGGAAATACTGAAAAAGTGGGCGGTCACTAGCTATGTTTCCATCACCCTGTTTTATGCGCATCTTGAGGTATTGCATCAGAAACGATTAATTCTTTAGAATTCCTTAAAAACGAGTATTAGCTTTCCTGTAGCTCAAACAGTGTTGGGGCTTGCAACGCCAAGGTCATGGGTTTGGTTCCAAGGGAAAGCAAGAACTGATAAGAATGTAAATGTGTACCTTGAATTGCAATGTAAGTCACTTTGCATAAAAGCATCTGCCATAATTCATAAATGTAATTCAGCGCATATAAAAAGCTGCATTTTTGACTGTGAAGTGACTGACACATCGATCGGATCAAAGACTTTTCCAGCTGAGTGTAAGAGGGTCTTTCAAGGGCTCCGGGTGCTCCTTTCCCAATTCTGCTCTCATATGAGCCAGTGACTCCCCATTTCCTTTGTTTCCCTTTGTCTCTGAAAATGCTTTTCAGAACCTGCATGTTGCTGGTGATTTTGGGGAATTGTATTACTGCTGAGCGTCGATGCACACCGCTGGAGAGAAATTGGATTGCCTGAACACAGTCATAGTAATTTACTGGTACTGGGCATGGATAAAAATGAGCAGTGCACATGCACAAAAGCACAGGATGGGAGGATAGACTGAGTTCACAATGCATCCTATCTGCCTAAACATAGTATAAATTATGCTTAAATAACAGGAAAAAATAGCTTTTTGTGTACTAGGTCCAGTTACATGGTCTTAATAATAATGGCTTGGCTTCCACAGTAATATTGGCTGTAAATTGCTACTTTGAAGTCCTTGGCACAATGTCAACCTCAGAGCGTATTTGCACAGAGCCAAAGGGAAGGTAGATGTCTCAGTAGATAAGTTTGAGTTATTAAAGTCGATACTCATGTGCATGGTATGAATACCAGGGAAGCCAGAACCGAATAGTGAAAAACGTGAGTTGTGCTGGTCTAAACTAAATTTACCACCACAATGCACAAAGGGAGTTGTGGGAGGTTGCCAGGAGATTTCAAGATTTAAAGGTGAAAAAAACGAAAATTCACTCATTTACTTACCCTAATACCATCCTAGATGTATATGACTTTCTTTTACAGAAAACAAATGAATATTAGTCAATGCAAAGTCATACAATGCAAGTGAATGGTGATCAAAATCTCAAAAGGACATACCAAAATGTCCCTTGTGAAAAAGAAATGCACTTAATGTATTGAATGTCTCAAAAGTATATATGTAACTTGCTATTTGCTAAATATGTTTTTGCAATATTTTATTGCAAAATAACATTTGCTATTTAAACAATGTGGCGCAGTACATGAAAATAATAACTGTGTTGGGGTGAAGATAGCAAAAATGCCCTTGCGTTGCGCCTGGCTCTGCATTGCACTAAATGTATGATATGGCCGTAAGTCTAGCGCGAATCCCATAATGTTTATGCGTTAGGTCAGTAGGTGGAGAGTAGGATGGTCTTTTGTTGCTGTTCAAACATATTTGACCACATGAGTGTTTACACTACGAAAGCAATCTGGAAGTGCTTCCTCTGGAAGTGGTCAAAAGTGGACAAGCTCAAAAAGTTTTAGACCCCGTTTACACCTGTATTTAGCTTCATCCACTTGTGATCCGATCAACTAAAACACATCAGATCAGGTTAAATATGGTTGGGTTCTTCCTCCCTCTGTGTTCCTTTTGTATACAACTAAACAAAGTAATGCTTTTTATGGTTTTGTTTGTTATTCATTTCCTTTCAAACTTCCCCTGAAGTGAATGTACGACCAGCAGGGAGGGCCAGCGGACAGGGTCCCTAGAGGATTTCCAAGCCCTGCTGGCTGGGGGAGTAATTGGGTTAGCCAGGTTACAGCTGTTTGGATTGCTAGTGTCAGAGACAGGCCATTTGCACTGGCAGGAGGATTGGCTAATGATGGATGCAGCAGGACTGCTAATGAAACGATGACCCACGACTGCAACACACTTCCAATTTGTAACATCTCTGGTGCGAACTAGTGAATTCTCATTCTCATTCAATCACTTCTGTTTTTATTGGATGGATATGAAAGGAAGAATGCTGTACGATCAGCAACATTGTCCTTACTTGTTAATAATCTGTTTAGGAGAGAAAATAGCTTAAAGAGTTTTAGGCTACGTCTACATTAGTCCGGATACATTTGAAAACAGCGTTTTTAAACGAAAACCGTCCACACTTAGCGTTTTCAGGCATTTTCCGAAGTGTGGATGAGAAACTTTTGGAAAAAACCTGAAAACACTAAATTCACCTTAGCGCATGCGTAAAACCTCAAAAAAGCTCACTGAGATGATACAGACGGGAAAATAAATAAAGTTATCGCGCAATTCTTCTGACAGGATAATTTTATTTAGCAAAATATCTCAGCATTCACTGATGTGTCCAGGTCGCTCTCAGTCACCATTATATATTTGGTCTAAAACACTGTATTGCCGCAGGACAGCAAATGGGAGTAAAATTTTCTGTCATCTTTGCAATTGCAGGACTGTGATATAAAGAGTTAGCAAAGTAACATTGTGTGTGTAACACAGAGCGTGCCATTTACCATTTACCAACATATTTTAGCAACAGTGTGAAAGTCAATAGCGCATAACAGGCACAATACCCAGTATAAACTTGGATCTATGGATACAATATGCGTCACATGACTAAACTTACGTCATCGTTTTTAAATACCTCCGTTTTCAAAGTCCACACTACAACGCGAAAACGGCGTTTTCAAATTGATCTACTTTGGAGAGCGTTTTCAAAAAGCTTAGTTTGCATGAATAAAAACACCGTCTCAGTGTGGATGGAAGGCAAAATCGGAGAGAAAAAGATGCGTTTTCCAACAAAAACGTATTAGTGTGGACAAGGCCTGAGATAAAAGCAGACCAAAATTGGTCAAATATAAGAACAAAGACCTAGAGAGGCACGAGGAATTTTAATAACATAATAAAAAAGAGAAATATGCATTTCTCGTCTTCTTCATTATGTTCATTTGTCAGACTTTCAGTCAGTGTCTAATAACAGGCTGCAGTCAGCAGTGAAACTATAATTTCATCACCTGTCCTGACCTGCTCCTGATCACAATCAATGTGACATCACTGTTTTTATGAACGCGTTAAATTACACTCGACACAAGACGCTGAAAATATGGAGAACAGCAGACGCACAGTGAGCGATGCCTTTGTTTCTGCCATGCAAATGGGACACAGGGGCTGTGCTGCAAACAGGACATTTTGTGAAACAGCAGCCATATTATGAAATCACTGGAGCAATTCTTGATATGGGCTGAATCGAGGAGACAAATAACTATACACTGAGTCCAGGTTTGTGTCCAAACAAACCCTCCTACACAAAAACACAATATTTGTCAACAAAGCATCTTTTGTATAGCTTTAATATTCCTGTTAACAGTGCGTTTAGAAGATTATACCTGAAGCAGTGAAATATAAAAAGGCTAAACCACTCCTCTGGCATATTTTTGAAATGTTTTTATAATAAAGGTAATAAAGTAAAACAATTTAATAATAATGAAATGTAAAATCGAATGGTTGCAGAAAACAGGACATGATTTTTAATAGGTTATTATTCATATTATACTAGAAATGGGAATGTTGTTTGTTTCATACAAATCTTGAATTACTACCAAGATCTGGGAAGTAAATGTGTTTTGTTGACTACTTTCATTACTTTCATATACAATGTCACTTTTCTCATAATCAAGATGTTGGTTGTGTTGATGTATATGGTTATATTGGTGGTTTATGTAATGTCTCATACTTTGGTGGTACTTTTATGTATTGTACAACCCTGAGTTGTTTTTAAGTGATTTATATTATACAGCAATTATGAATGAACTCATACTTGGACACAAGTGGATGATGCTAAAATTTGGTTGACAAAAATGTTGGTGGATGACAGCTTATAAAATACAGGTGTAAACATGGTCTAAAACACTAAGAATGACAGTTGACAAAAGACCGCCCTACTCTCCGCCTACTGACTCAAACATAATTCGAATCGCGCTAGCCAGCCAAGATTTAAACTTTGTCGGCTGAAGACCCAAGTTTGGTTTGAAGACGAAAAACGTACCAAGCACAGTTTTTTCTCACCTTTCTTGATTTCCAGACGAAATTTTTTGAATTCGAATTTCGGAAACGAAAGCTGCTGCTCTCTGTATTTGTCATCTACATGAGTCATCTCCGTGCATGTTCATATGTAAACTGTGCAAGCTTATTGTGTCCAGTATATTGAAAGATCTGAAAAACCCATATACCCTCCCCTCAAAGAAATCAGGATAGAAGTGGTTGAAAGTGTCTCTTTCATATGTCTCCCTTGTCTTCTTGTGATCCGATCAACCAAAGCGTATCTTAAAACCAGCTGTAAACAGGGCCTTAGACTTATTGGACTCAACAAGGTGGACTCAGACCCAACACTAATAAACAAGGAGCATTTCTAATTTCTAATTAAGATGTAAGATTATTTTATGATATAATTGGCATATACCTTCCAAATAACACATTGAGTGAACTGAATTTAAATTCACATTTAAATTCGCGATAAAAGCGAAAACAAAAGTTATTCTAAAGGTACGGTCACATGCAGGCAAATGTTAATGGGCGAAATCCAGTCATTTCAACACTATTGACAATGAAACATGTCGCTAATGTCACTGCACCATTCTTTTAATTGTAAACATGTCATTTTATTTAAAATAGGCTGATTAGAGGGTGCCCATTCACAAAAGTCAGTGCTGTTTTCCTGTCGCACTGTGGCTATTTTACTCTCTGTTGAAAACAGGAAAACCTTTTGTTTCAAATTCATATTTTGTACTTTTTCCTAGTGATCATGACAGCAATAATAAACCAAAGATGATCAAATAATAAAATATATACTGTTATGACCTCATATATCCAGGCGCGCCGTGTTGTTGAGAACAATTTCAGCTTTTTAAATAGCAAATTCAGTGACTAGGACAACATTGGTAGAGAGACGCTGTGCAGTCCCAATAAAATATGCCTGTGTGTTTGGGCTGTTACTTGATTTGCATAATTCCTTTTAGTGAATTGGGTTCTAAAACAATGTAGACAGTGTCCGTAGTTCATTCTTGGTGATTTGCCTCCACAGTGTTCCAGTCTGCTCTGGATATCATGACACCAGCGAACACCATCGCTATTATCCAGAGAGATACTTCAGCAGGTCTCGTGTAATTGGAGGAAATCGAGTAATTGAAAGGCAGAGCACAACACTGACTCTCTTCATTACTACCAGTCTGGAGGAGTTTCTGGCATCCTCTAAAATGATTTTTACTCTCCCTGACTTGCATATTTGTGGCAAGAAATGTGGATTCATAATAGCTGCTTCTGGTGTGTGCAGATACTTCAGCGTAATCTCTGTTTTTATCTATGTTGGCTGGTATTAGGATGTCTTAAAGGTGATATAAGACAGAAGAGTAATTGCTGGGAAGAGGATAATGAAGTAATCAATGTACTCAAGGACTACATCTGAGAATATCTTCGCTCTATAGCACTCCAGAGATTTGATGACTAGCCCAGACACACCACCACAATGTTTACCGAACTCCCATGGAGAGGCTCTGCCTTGATGTGTCTGTTGTGTCAATGTTTGCCGCTAATTAGTAGTCATAAGAAAGAAATAGAGATCTCTGGAGAGAACGTTCAAGCCTTTGAGACATCACATACCTCCACTCAAAACACACATGCACACACTTTTCCTGATGCTCCAGTTATACAGTTTCTTATGGCAGCAGCATTTTAGCTTGATCCACTGATTTATGCTTACCAATGGATTGTGCCAGTAATGACTTAACATTTAAATTCATTAGTCATATTTTTAGTCCAACAGTGTTAGGAGTTTGTTCTGAAGCCCTAAACCTAAGTATCCTATCGTCCTCCTGGGAAGTGCGTGTTTATGAGTTGAGGAGTCTTAACTTGGTGTGTTAAAATCATTTTGGTTGGAGCAAGATGGCGATGAACCTTCTCGACACTTTTTATTAGGTGTCTTTAACTACTATGTACTTACATACAAATAATAACTGTTAGGTACAATGTAGTTACTGTTTTCATATTGTATTGCAAAACACATGAGATGGGATACAGGTGAGGTTAAGGACAGGTTTGGTGGTATGGGTACGTTTAAGAGTGTGTTAAGCTGTAAAAATTATGACATTGTGGTGGCCTTCATGTGTGTTCAACTCGCAAATAATCTTTCCGATATGAACACACCTCTACACTGTTTATGATATGGACATGAATTATATGTCAAAGTGTGTCTCTTATTGAGGTGAGGTGTCCTATCAAACGGACGGGTGAAGGCAGAGGAATTAGGGCGATGGGCCGAGGTGGATTTATGGGGACAGCGGACAGAGGCGGAGCCAGGGAATCCATGAAGCTGGAAGAGGAGGAGGATGGGACCAAACGTGTCATATCCAGTCCAGCAGACACTCCCTCACTGGGGTGTTGATGTGAGCGGGGAACTCCTCCATTCTCTCCTCCATAACACTCCCTCCACCATGGGCGATGGGACTGGCAGGTCAGACTCGCGGGACTCTGGGATGATGGTTGGCTCAATCGCATTTCTTAGCGCTGGCAGCTCCATCGCGGTAGGCACTGGCACTCTGTCTGCCGGGGCCCCTGGCTGTCGGTCAGTGTCGTGAGGTGGCTGTGGGCTGGGATCTTTTGGCGAGATAGCAGATATACAGAGTGTAGTCCAAAAAATCACTGCCACTTCGGGCCAAGGCAGCGATCTGAGCTGCCATTTCCATATTGAGGTCGGTTATTCTGTCACATTCAGTCAGGTCCAAAGATGAAGGAGATTCCAAATTTCCAAAACAAAAGTATTTAATAAACAAAATAAAAACAGGTAATCCACAAAGACGATAGAAATTTAACAGCGTGTCTAGCACAAGCTCAAACAATAATCGACAATGAAGGCAGGGAAACTAGGAACTTAAATATACACAGATACGAACTAAAGAACTAACAGGTGTAATGATTAAATGAATCACCATACTAGCTAATGATAATGGGAACAAAGACAACAGTAAACAAAGAGAAGCAAACTAAAAGTCCACAAAATAAAGCTAAGCTAACAAATAACTGAATATAACGAACGGCCCCTAAAAGTGAACATACATTTACTCATCTCACTTCTCAAATACACATTCAGTATCCCTGAAAATGAATAAAAACAGTGAAATGCAAACCCAAATTATTATTCAAACATGCTGTCATGAAACGGAAGGACACAAACAGGTAAAGTAGCAGTGGTCTTTATTGAAAGCACTCAGGGACAGTTGCGGCAGTAGTGGATGATGGTGGAGAGTAGAAACAGTGAACGTGGATGGTTTGGTAATTGAAGTGTCTCTTATCTGATGTAGAATGAAGATGACGGGAAGGCCGAAGAGAGCAGACAGGTTGGAGACTGGAAGACTGGGATCGCTGGACGGGATAGCAGCAAGCAGGTAGAATTCGTCAGGTAAGTAGCAGGTTCAGGTTGAGAGAGTCAGGAAGTCGATGGAGTGTCGACGAGACCAGACAACTGAGTGAGTGAACTGGTGTGGTTTTTAAGGTGTGAGCGAAGTGAGTGCTGATTGCTGACAGGTGAAGATGACAGGTGCTGGTGATTAGTATTCTGGTGAGGCTGAACGAGTGGGCGGAGTGTAGAGGTCTGGCGCTGATGCTGGTGTATCCGTGACACATGCAATAATGATTTACTAATAACTAATTGATGCAATGAGTTACTTTTTTTAGGGAGTAACGCAATATTGTATTGCATTACTTTGAAAAGTAACGTTCCCCTGCCCTGTTTGCCAGTCACACAGTAATGCTCTGAAAACATCCAGAAGACAGAAAAGCACCACTCACATTTTTTAAAAAGAAATGTTTTTTTATTCAGTACCAACAATACGCTACCCACAAATCCTTTTGATATAAATGTCAGATGACTGTGGCACTTCTAAATAAGAAGGCTTGCCAAAACAGTAATGATGAAACATGAATGGCAGAGTTGTAGAATTGAATCAGGATTATTACAGGATTAAAGAGGGAATGCACAGACGGGAATCAGCTGTGCTCAGCATTTTCCTTTTGTAATCAAACTATTTTTCAAGCTCACTGGGCCTGATTGCATTGGACAAGTATGTAGAGAAGAGGTTCTTAACTGGAGGGTTGCAGGCTTGTCCTGATAGAGTGGTGGAGAACGTGGGTAAATACTATGCAAGATGCTGATAATAAAATGGGATTATTATGCAGTGTTTTTGTTGTTTACATTAAAGGTTGTGTGTCCAATCGAAGTCTATGGTATTTTGGTTCAAATTCACCTCTCACTGTTAATCTGGCTAATACTAATACGGTATTTGGCCCAGAGTTTCTTCGATATGTAAACTGGGGAACCATACTTCCGGTGTTGTCTATGTATTTACAAAATAGTCAGTTTTCATATTCAATAAATGTAATCTTAATAATTTTGCACATTTTTTGGGCCTATGCGGTTACTTTTGTATGATAAAAATGTTGGTACTGTTGAGTCACCACTTGATCTCCAATAGCCGTGTTTCCACTGTCGGGCCAAAAGAGAGCAGGCTAGTGCGTTTCAGTGCGTTAGCGTTTCCACTGTCACTTTCGGGGCTTAATCGGGCCTCATCTGGAATTCCTTGAGGCCAACGGGCAGGAGTTTTCGGTCCAAAGCGGGCCTACTGGGGCTTGTGAAGTGGTCATGAACAAACAGAGTTTATATGAGTAAGGAAAGGGTCAACACTGGTGTTCATTCCCCATAGTTTCATATCAGGCTACCAGCTAGCCTCAACATTTAAGACTCAAAGACTTTTCTGCTCAAAACTCACTTTCAGACACCAGCGAGTTTGCAATCCTTCCGATTGTAATCCGATGGGGATCTGACCACCATATGAGGCAGAAATATATTTATATGTGATGGTAAAGGCTACTATAATAAATACACATATGATTGTGGAAAATACCAGAGACTGCTTGAAGAACATGAAGACAAATCATATACACTGAAGAAAACATTTTGCCAGTTCTACTTAGAAAATGTACTAGTGCGTTCGCGTTTCCACTGTCACTTTCGGGGCTTAATCGGGCCTCATCTGGAATTCCTTGAGGCCAACGGGCAGGAGTTTTCGGTCCAAAGTGGGCCTACTGGGGCTTGTGGAGTGGTCATGAACAAACAGAGTTTATATGAGTAAGGAAAGGGTCAACACTGGTGTTCATTCCCCATAGTTTCATATCAGGCTACCAGCTAGCCTCAACATTTAAGACTCAAAGACTTTTCTGCTCAAAACTCACTTTCAGACACCAGCGAGTTTGCAATCCTTCCGATTGTAATCCGATGGGGATCTGACCACCGTATGAGGCAGAAATATATTTATATGTGATGGTAAAGGCTACTATAATAAATACACATATGATTGTGGAAAATACCAGAGACTGCTTGAAGAACATGAAGACAAATCATATACACTGAAGAAAACATTTTGCCAGTTTTGTTGAAATGAAATACATTATTTAAGATAACTCATTATAACTGAATTCAACCAACCTGAAAAAAAAACAAGGTTTTACTGAAGCATAAATGTCAGTAGACATGAAATAATTTCTCCAGCAAGGTAAAATTACTTAATACGTTTGATAAAATCTTTTTTGTTTTATATGATGAAAGTCCTTTTCAAGCTTGATGTAAATACACTCAAAAATGTATTCATTACCCTTACTTAATTTAATTGAACAATTTCTTTCACACTATTTAATTTAGTTCATTAAAAATAAATAATTTTAGTTGAGTCAATACAATTTAGTTGATTTAGATAAAATGAAATTACTTGACTAATGCAAGTAAGTTAAATATGCTAATGTAATTATAACCTACATTTTGAAATAATTTATTGAGGTTTAATTTTCAATCAAGTTGTTCATCATTATATACAATGTATATGCTAAACCACTAAGTAAAGACCATCCCAGAGCTGCCCGCTTTCACCACCTCCCCGTGACAGATATTTTATTAATATTTTTCCTAAATGTGTAAACCTTTAGACTTAAAGGGCCTTTCACACTGAGCGCAATTACCCAACGTCAATGTATGTCGTGATGACGCTCTTGAAACAAAACAATATATCCCTATGGAGCCATTCAGACCAGGCACGATCAAGCGAAGCGACAAAGGGAGAATTTTTTTTCCAACCAGTGTATTGATTTTTTTCCTGTAGTCCCACGATGAAACGGGCCGTCCAATTTGATGTGAGCTCAAAACCGCGTGCCCGGAGCCGCTGCTGTTGCACAAAAGGTCCATAATTCTGGCGCAGTTTTGAAAAGTTTGCTGGAAGAGAGAGGAGAATGGATGCTGTTATCTTGGTGTCTGCAAACAGATTAATTCTCAAATGTTCTTTATACAGAATATCATTTCTATTCATTTGATGTGATTTGATGAGCTTGAATCATATTACGTGATCATAAATCCTGCCCTTCCGGAAGACGACGCCCTGTACACTTCCTCGTTCTGAACATAAACAACTGAGAGAAACGTTGCTACAGATGAAACATAATAAGATAAATAAGATAACACAACATAACACAAAATAAGATAAATGATTATCCAAAATGATACGTGTTTTGTATGGGTTTTATACGGCTATTTTTTATAACAATAAAGGATGTTTACATGAGAAATGGTAAGCAGGTGTCTGCCTATTATATGGTCAAAATTAACTTTAAATCGCAATCGGAAGTTTATTACAAGCACTCGATGTTTTAAAGAGGGGTTTGAGCAAACACATAGAAATAATCTCAGAAATTGTGAAGTGTAGCTTGATGCTAATTGCAGCTCTAATGCACCTGTCACCAATCTTCGATTTTATTATGTATTTGGATTTTGGTCAAAATTATTCTCGTAAGCATTATAGATAGTTTGTGTTTCTGGTGTAGCACCAAACTTTATTCATCTTAATTTGTTGTATGTCATGCAGCGGATGAGCCAAATGGAAAAACATACGAGATACATACACAAGGAAAATGCATTTTCGGTCAGTGCCACCTATCCTGCAAGCCTGAATTAGTCGAAGGTGATCAATCATTTCGCGTTTGGTGTGAAAGCATGTTTTTCAGGAATTCATTATTGTCCCGCTCAGTGTGAAAGAGCCTTAATGGAGTTGATTTGTGCATTCTTGTGATCACAAATAACTAAAAAGAATATTATAACTTTATTTTACCAGGAAAAGAAGCACATTGAGATTAAGAATCTCTTTTACAAGAGCGTCCTGGCTATGACTCACAGACACAGCTCGTTTGAGTTTAACAGTTAACATCCATTAATACATACGCAAGAAAATCCAATCAAATTTCAATATCAATTCATAACTAGTTAAACCATCTACAGCCGATGCTTCATTCTCCAAATCGTCTAAAACTACTTTGAAAATGTCCAATGAAACCAGCTCCCTAAGTTTCAACGTACTTTGCAAATTACTAGGCAGAGGGAGCAGCAAATTTAAATGCCCTTTTCCCCAATTCAGTAGTTACCACTGGAACAGACAGTAAGAACAATTCCTGGGACCGAAGGCTATAGCTACAAACATACTATTTATAGATGTAGGTATAAAGATATGAAGGAAGTAGACCCAGGATAGATTTATATATAAAATTTGCCAGTGATTTTGTCTTCGGATGGACAATGTAGACAATCCAACCCGAGCATACAACACACAAGGATGAGTGAGGGTTTTAAGATTTGTTATGTACCTCAGTGCACCATGATAAACAGTGTCTAAAGCATGTAAACACTGTGAAGATGCATGCATACATATAGAATCATTATAGTCCAGTACAGACATAAAAGTGGCTGCAACAAGCCTCTTTTTTGCCCCAAAGGAAAGACAGGATTTGATTCCAATGTAAAAACCCAATTTCACTTTCAATATTTTAACCAGTTGCTGAACATGAGGGCCAAAGGAGAGAGCGTCATCAATTAAAATCCAAAGATAACTACTGAGACACTAACTCAATCTCCGAACCTTGGGAAGTAGTAATAGGCAGAAGATTATGAGGGATTGATTTTGATTTAGAAGCATGAATTTTGTTTTATCAGCATTTAAAAATAGTTTTAATTCAAATAAGTTATGCTGAACAATATTAAATGCATGCTGTAACTGAGAGAGAGCCAGATTTGGTGTGGATACTGAACTATATATAACTGTATCATCAGCGTAATAATGAAAATTTACATTCTTAACATTTGGATCAAAATTATTTATATATAGAGTAAATAGGAGTGGTCCTAGGACTGACCCCTGTGGCACACCTTTAGTTACATTGAGTGAACCAGAGATAAAAACTTCTGCATTTACACACTGAGATCTGTTTGAGAGATAGTTATTAAACCAACCAATAGTATGTTTAGAGAATCCAATACTTATAAGTCGTTGTATCAGTAAGGCTTGATCAACAGTATCCAATGCTTTTGATAGATCGATGAATAAGGCTGCACACTGTTTTTTGTTATCAACAGATTCAATAAAATCATTTAGTACTTTTAAGGCTGCCGTAGTTGTGCTATGTTGTTTTCTAAAACCAGATTGAAAATCAGACAGGGTATTATTAACAGACAGAAAGTCTTTTAATTGATTGTTGACAAATGTTTCGAGGACTTTAGCCAAGATTGACAGCTTGGAAATGGACCTGGAATTATTTGGGTGTATGGGATCTCTCTCTGTTCCTGAACAATCGAAGGGTTCACATGAGCACCATTAATAAAAAAAAACAAAAAAAAAACAAAAACAGAAGCTATAAAGTGTTCATTGAAACAATTAAGCATTTTTACTTTATCAATGATTGTATGAGAGCCCTTTGTAACAATGTTCAGGGAAGAAGGAGGCGGGAACCGGCGAACAATCAAAATAATCTTTATTTAAAATAAACCAAACAAACTAAAATACCGCCAGCAGCCCCTCGCGGACGACTGCTGGCTTACCCAAAATAAACATAACGGCCAACAGCCCCTCGTGGACGACTGCTTGCTAAAATAAAACACAAATACAAAAACCAAAACTCAACTAAAATACAGGCCTGTTCCTCTCTCGATCATCAACGTCGTCGCTCCTCCTTTATGCTTCCGCTCCTCCGTGAGAGATGCGAGACCGGTGTACTCACAGGTGTTGCTCATTATCAATCGCACCACCGGCCTCGCGCCGTTCTCTCACTTCCCTCGGCCGTCCTGTTCGCCACATGCCCCCATCGCCCCTCACAGGCCGGGGGGTACCCACGAGCCTGTGCCTACTGCCCCCCGGCGGCGATCCCTGGGGGGTATGGACCGACAAGCCGAGGGAAACGGAGACGGAAGCATGAGGAGCGACAGATCGAGAGAGGGGGGCGAGGAAAAAAATAAAAAGCAGAAAATGGGGAGCGACGACAGTGGAGATCGAGAGAGGCCAGGCCTGGATTTTATTTAATGTTTTGTTTTATTGTGTATTTTACCTTCATTTTTTATTTGTTTTATTTTGTTATTAAATTGATTAAATGTTCGCCGGTTCCCGCCCCTTTCTTCCCATAACATCTGAACTACGTTACATTCAGCTTTAGCTTTTCTGACTGCAACCATGCATGCATTGCGCAATCGCCTGGAATCAAGCCAGTCTGAATTTAAATCAGTTTTCCTAGCTTTTGCCCATGCCAGGTTGCGCTCATGAAGCATATTTGATAAAGCATGAGAAAACCATGAATAATTCCGACCCTTCACCCTGTACCCTTTGAGAGGAGCATGTTTGTTGATTAAAGCAGAAAAATATGCATACAAAAAATTCCCAGGCTATTTCTAGGTCAGGAATTAAATTAATTTGTTCCCACTCCAAATTATTCAAATTGTGTAGGAACTCTTGTTCTGAGAAATGTTTCATGTCACGGCTGGTTATGATGCGTGGTTTGGTTTTAGGAATGTTTGTGTTTCTAACCGTTGTGATGACAGAGTGGTCACTGATGTCATTCACAAATATGGATGCAGTTGAATACTTATGGGGAGTGTTTGTTAAGATTAGATCTATAAGTGATGATTTTTCTGGATATTTTAGGTTCGGTCTAGTGGGCTTGTCAACAACCGGAAAAAGATTCAATGCATTGCAATAGGTTTTAAATTCATCAGTTGCTGAATGCAACCGATTCCAATTTAAATCACCAAGAAATGAAAGCTTTAGCTTAATTTCTGCCAGGAAGACTCAATCGTTACGTCACTCATTACCTTCACATCTAACCAATCATGTTCTAATACTTGCAGTATAAAAGATCGGTACTTGCAGTATTAAGATCGGTACTTACACATGTCTGAGTTTGCAGCTGCTGATGCAAACAATTACCTCCATCCTCCCCACCACCACCAGGATGGTCCCTTCCCTTCAATCCTCCCCACCACCACCAGGATGGTCCCTTCCCCTCCATCCTCCCCACAACCACCAGGATGGTCCCTTCCCATACCTCCCGGGGGGTCGGCTGTGCCCCTGCCTTCATCTTCAGGCAGGAAATGCAGATTCCGTACCCTCGGATTGCTCGCTACGGATGGGGCCTACGCCAAAGAACTATACATTTTTGCATGCTGGGCTGTTAATAAATATATGCTTTTGTTACATAATTTTATCTCCTGAGCCTTTTTGGTAGAAATACCAATTTTTTAGCATCAAGAGCTGAAAGAGCTGAAATAAAAAAGGGAGAGCACTACTATCAGCAGATGGTGTCCTATAGCAACCAACAACTGTTATGCTGAGAGATTTAGAAACCACAAGATAGAGAGCTAAAAATTCAAATTGTTTACTCACCGATTTAAAAAGCAATACTTTAACATAAAACCTTTTTTTAATAAAAATTGCTAAGCCCCCACCACGTTTTGGTCAGTCAGACCTATATACAATATAACCATAATATAAATATCCTTGTCTAAAACGGATTTGTTTATCCAAGTTTCAGTTAGAACAATCACACCCGCATCAGTTGACTGTGCCCAAATATGAACCATATCCATTTTAGCGATTAAACTCTGAACATTCAAATGAATAAAACCAACTCTAGACCTTGATTTAAAATCTGCAGGTGTTTCTGAACTTGATGCAGAGGCAGAAACTGGGTCTGGATTAGGTTTAATATTTCCAGAAATCAAAAGTAATAAAACAATCAAGCACCTCTGCCTAAATTATTTAATATTATAATTTTTAGCATTTGTCTCTACTATTTTAAAATTCCAGTGAGCACTTATAAAGATTGTAAAATTATCCTGAAGAGCCATTACACTGGACAAACAGACCAGGTCTACTGTGCAAAAACAGGACTGGAGTATAGAAGACAGTCTGGCACACGACACCTCTAGTGCAAAGCCTAGAGGATTTGTCATACCCATGAAAAACACCTTTAGTACTGTAATGGTTAGATAGGCACAGTGCAATGAAAAACCACAGCATTCGATTCAACCCCTTCATCTTTTCTCCAAAAGCACCAATAAAGCCCTCCATAATAAAGTAGGCGAGTGCAGCAGTGGAACTCAAATCCACTTTGTAGGAAATCCACTCCAGTTATTCGCTCTCCTGGGACGGATGAAAATCGGTACTTGAGGGGCTTATAAGTGGCTTTCGCACCGGATGAAAATTTTCAGGACATAAACCTCACGGCATATGCTAATACCTTTTCATATACTGTCTACTTTCTATGTATAACAGTTCTATTTAATAATGTATTAGACAGGACTGTTAGACACATCGTAAACTAATGAACACGGAGAACAGTGTTGCCAGATCTCGCGAGACAAATCAGCAACCAGGCCCGTGAAAACAAGCCCAAAACAAGCGACTTTTTCTCATAGACAGTAAAAGAGCTTTTTCTACGGAGCCCCCCTAGGTTCCGGGAAGAGAAAAATAAATAAACTGTGTGCACAGTTTTACAATCCGTGGGGACGGATAGTTTTAAACTGTGGGTACAGATTGTCAATTTACATCCATGTGAACAGATTGGTAAACTGTGCCCAGTTTTGTAAAACTGTGCACACGGTAAAGTTTATTTTTCTTCTGTAATGAAGCTTGGCTGTCCATCTAGTGAAAAATGTTGGTACTGCGGCCAAATAAAATCTTACCCAAAGCTAATTTTTTGAGATATCAACCTAAAATTTGGAACACAACTTCTTCAGATTTTTGGCTTTAATTTTCTTTCAGTTTTAGAGTAAAATATATTTTGTAATATATATTTCATATAAAATATAAATAATTATATTTTTACATTGTTCATTTTCATAAACTCAAACTTGTATAACTTTTTGTCTGTTTCACTTTCATAATTTCATAATACTTCACTTCAACAATAATCTGGTAAATGTCTTCTTTAAAACAAGACCAACCATAGGTCTATATTCCAACGCATTCTTGAATTACAACTATTTAAGTTTGAATAGTAATTTTCATGTCTATGCGAAAAAAGGGGAAGTCACAGTTAAAGGGTTAAACGGGTTAAATTATTCTAGATATAGATATAATATCTATATCTAGAATATCTAAAATATAGTTAATATATAAAAACTCTCCTACAGTCCAGTCACCATCAGTCGCGACGATCGCGACTCGCACGTATTTTCATTTTAACGTCACTCACTGACGTTTTCCTAACCAGAAAAAAAAAACGATTGCCCTGCTCTGCCTCTGATTGGCTAGTACTCATTGCCATCTGGGTCAGAGCCAATTAGAAGCAGGATGTGGGTGGGAAAAAACTCTGTATATAGGGAAAGGGGAGAGACAGAGGGAACAGGCAAGACAAACTCCTACGCTTAAATAACATATAGAAAATATCTGCTTGACAACGAGCTGAGAACAAGCCCAAATAAGCAACTACACTTTAGAAACAAGCCCAAAGAAACGCGACCCGCGACTACCAATATTTGTAAGTGACTTTACAGAAAAACAAGCCCAAAGTCGCTTATAATAAGCGGACTTGGCAACACTGACGGAGAACGCAAGCTCTGTTTCCTCGTGCTCTGCCGTTCTCAGCACGTCAAAATAAAGGTCTGCCGCGCTGTCAAAATAAAAGTAACAACAACAAGCGCGGCTTATGTCACTTCAGAGTTCCTACTGGCGGTGCGAATGCAACCAGGAAAAGTTTGAACTTTTCCTAGAACTACCTGGTGTGAAAGCCCCATATATACCCCTTTTCCACCAAAAAAGAACTGGTTCGGAACTGGTGCTGGTTCAAAGTTAGTTCGGAGTTGGTTCAACTTGCGAACCTTCTCAGAACCGGTTTGTTTTCCCACTGACTAGAGCGCCCAGCGAACGACGTCGTTACGTCACTGTGTACGTCGCCATACAGAAACGCTAGCAAGTACATTATTTTGGGATTATCTCTAACTTGTGTACCATGAAGGCTTTAAAAACAATTGAAATAAGTAAGTCTTTTAATATTTTCCTTTGATATGTAATCATTTCTTATTAGTTATGTACCTCTGTCTTGTGTCTTTTTTTCTTTCCGTTTATTTGTTCTATATTTTGACTGTTTTCTTCTTTGCTTACATAATGTTTTCAATAAAAAAATAAAATTTAAAAAAAGCTAGAAACGCTTGCGCCAACTTCAAGCATAATAATTACAATGGTGGACTACATCGTGTTTCTGCAAATGTTTCTCCTGGCTTTGCGGTCATAAAATATGTTTAGGACACATCTAAACCCGCCTCCAGCCCCGCCTTAAGCATGACACGGTGGTAAAAGAACGGTTCTCTGGTTCTAGTCCAGCAAAGAGTTGGTGCCGCTTTGGAACCAGTTTTCCTGGCCGAGAACCGGTTCTTTGGCTGTCGAAACACAAAGAACCGGTTCGCGAGTAGGCACCGGCTCCGAACCGGCTCTCAAAATGCTTTGGTGGAAAAGGGGTAATAGATGCTTAAGTCTTTAAGTAAGACAAAATGTTTGGTTCTGTCATGCTCATTTTGCGATCTGGCTAGTTGTCAGTCAGGTAGCTTGCGGCTCAGGGTCAGAAGATATTGACCACCGCCCGTCACACTGTTAGCCCTGGCTCGCACTGGCCCGACAGTGGAAACGCAGCTAATGCAACTCCTGAAAGGAAACCAGTTTAGGAACATTGAAATAAACAATGCTCTACAAAATATACAAACAAAAAGGTCTTAAATTTATATGTTCGATCAAAGTAATGGAAATATGTTGGGATCTATAGTGGATGGCTTTAATCTGCAGTTTTTGATGAACGATGAATTAAACATGCTGCTATCCTGTCCAACAATCCATTATTAATTGTGCCTTGTTAATCTGATAAAACACAACCCGAGCATAACGGTGAGACAAGACAGCGGAAAAAAAGTTCTGTGCAAATGGATGAAGCAGGGAGTGTTATACACTGAGGGAAAGAGAATGAAGGACAGAATAAAGTCAGAGAAAGGAATAAAATAAAGAAGAAGAGGAAAGACATGACCAGAGACAACAATTTAATTATAATTTAAGATAATATTGAGTGAATGCTCTCCGTCTCCGCACATAGTATACGTTCATCAAATACTATCACATTAAACTCACTAAATCCCAGCCTCAGCCCATTCAGAAATGCAGATACTTGGGTAGAAACCTATACATAGGAGCCTGATAAAAAATGTTAATATTAAACAAAAACTTCAGATGGACTTAGAGGCTTTTGCATCTGAAGTCTAAATATATATTTATATATAGTCTAGTTTTGTTTGGAGTTTTATCGGTCTGTGGAAAGACACTCTGATGATATTTCAGTAAACTTTTTTCAGTGCATGAGTAAAACTTACCAATATGAAATAATATCAAATCGACAATATTTCTGGCATAGACTGTACCACATTAACACACTTATAATAGTAAGTGGAGCCAAAGTTCAAATTTTAAAATATAAAATAAGATATATAAATATAAACAAAAGACATAAACAACATGAATGTTAACATATTTTTAGTGTGAAAAAATATGTGCTTTCTAACATTTTCATTATATTTTACAATTTCACTGCAACGACAACGTACTAATTATTTTCGGTGGTAATCATCATTATGCCAATGATGTAGATTGAGCTTAACTTGTATGGAAGCCGGAATATTCCTTTAATTTGAGTCAACAGGTGCATCTTTAAATATCAGTTGACTGGATGTGGGCTGAAAATGGGGGATCATGCCACTGCTGCCAACACCTCCAGTTCTGCGGCCTTGTATTGGTATTTTCTATGAAGGTGACAGATGTGCTGAGGTGATTTGGTGCAATCTTTGAGCACTAATGAGGAAAATAAAATCCAAGCATTTAACCACAGCGCATGCAGTGAATAGGGTCATTCAGCTGGACCTCATCCTGTCTGCTAAACCCAGCCTCATTAAAAGGCCGCTAACATAAACTATTCAGGACAGCCTATCTGTGTATATTCATAACAAACATTGTATTTTTTTTTTTTTAGAGATCAGCACAGGTACAACCAGGTTAAAAGTAAACTTTGTGAAATGACATTGTCAAATGGATTTCTGTGCTAACAAGCCTTCATTTCCTTTCAAAATCACAATTATTTTTATAGCCCCAAGAGCCATTAGATGTTTAGCGTGCGTATGCACACACAGCCCAACACAGTTAATTAAATGGCTTATTATCTCAGGGGAGAAGCTTTTTTTTCTGTTTGCATGACAAACAGGCACATGCTCTCAAACTACCCACCAGTTAGTCATGAAAAGGGGAGAGCATGGGCAGAAAGAAGGAGAAGTCGAATACATTTTTTATTTTGAGAGATAGAACAGGGTAACCCATGGGAGGACTGGAGAGCCGTAAAAGAGGAACACAGTGACCCCTGTTCTATTTCACAGATCCACAGTTGAAATGAAGATTTGCATCACATTTCTATTGGCACCAAATTCACAGACAAGCTCAGAGAAGATTCTGTGTTATGTATTCAGAGGAGAAAATATCTGAGAAACAGAGGTAGAAAGACAGTGCTGAATTGAAAAAGTGAGATTTCAGAGAGGTTTACTAAAATCACAAGCTAAACCAAATCTCATTGTGTGACTTTTTAAGACAACTCAAGATAAAAATTGAATTTTAGCCTGTTAGCTTTGGGATCAACTGTTAGTGTACTCCTAAAAGTTAATCTTTTAGCAGACACAGTAGTATCCAGTTTAAAGTCTTTCTCTTCCTGGATGAAAAATGTATAAAAAATATTAATGACATATGTTGTCTTCAGGGGCATATGCAAAAAAATAAAAAATAATTAAGTCAAATGAAATGCTTTCTTGAAGGACAATGTGTTCTGCCCTTTAAAGGGATAGTTCACCCAAAAATGAAACTTCTGTCAGTATTTACTCACCCTCACGTTGTTCCAACCCCATAAGACCTTCGTTCATCTTCGGAACACGAATTAAGATATTTTTGATTAAATATGAAAGCTGGATCACTCCTCCATAGGCTTCTAAGGGATTGAAACTTGTTCCTCGAAATGTTATTAAAGACATTGTTAACCCTCTGGGGACTAAGCTCTTTTTGGTCCGTTTTCTCTATTTTTACATTTGGGGTTATAAACTATATGTAATGGAGATGGAACACTGTGTGTTTGGTATCTATGGATGCAGAAGACCCTAAGCTAGCATAGGCATGCATGCAATATGTTTATTAAGGAAGTATGAATGAAAATGTACAATAAACTAGAGAATTTCAAAAACAGAAATTCAATTTTTGGCATTTATTTCTGAAAATCACACATCACACAACAATAGTGAACAGTTTTTGAACAAAAAATATATTTGTCAAAGCCTTTGCTTGACAGACATGTGTAATTGTTAAATAAAATGTGTAAAGAACAATGAAAAATGTAACTTTATTTACAAATAGTCCCAGGCGTTTTTCTTAGGAATGTTCAGAATTTTCTAAGAAATGCTTTCTCCTCGTCACTCTCCAGTAACTGTTCCAGAGCTTGTTCCACCGTAAACCGTTTACTGCTTGCCATCATAAAAGTGCTAAAACAATAAATAATGCTATAATTGTATGTGTATATATAAATATATTATAATTGTTCTGTCTCTCTCTCATATCTCTGTCCACTCTCTCTCCGTAAAGCCCTGTTTATACTCGACGGCGCGTCCGTTCGCTTTCTGTCATCTCTGCCACTCAACGTTGTGTGCGTAATAGTATATCACCCCTTGCAAGGCTACAGAGTCCTCCGATTTGCTAGAATATGTCATGATAACCTTCCTCTGATTGGGTAAGAAAAATATTCCTCCATCGGCAATTTTTCTATTGGTTGTTGCTCGTGAATCTGCCAAACAACATCGATTTCATTGGCCTTTGACGTAGTGGCATTGCGAAACAAGGAAGTGTGTATACAAGCCGGGTAAGTTTGTTATCACTGTTTTCAGTGGAATCTGAGGAAGACGGCAAAAAAGACCGCATCTCTCTATCATTAATAGTTTTTAAGACAATTGCACATTTGTAAAAGTATGCCATTTTGGGCGGTACCGCCCAATCGGTCCCCAGAGGGTTAAAATAGTCCAAGTGACTACAGTAGCTCAATCTTAAGTTCTTTATTTCAACTATTCATTTCCTTCTCTGTGGGCCTCGAGTCAGTTCACTAGTGTAACAGCGTAAGCTTCTGTTGTTGTACGTCACACGCATCACATACTGTACATGACCAGCGTCGGCCAATAGTGAGCCTACGTGTGACGTACAACACAGAAGCACTACGCTATCACACTACATTAACTGACTCAAGGCCCACAGAGAAGGAAATGAATAGTTGAAATAAAGTTATTTTTGTTTGGTTTTGTGCACAAAAAGTATTCTCGTCGTTTGATAAACTTAAGATTGAGCCACTGTAGCCACTTGGACTATTTTAACAATGTCTTTAATAACTTTTCTGGGCCGGCAAGTTTCAATCCCTTAGAAGCCTATGGAGGAGTGATCCAGCTCTCAGATTAATCAAAAATATCTTAATTCGTGTTCCGAAGATGAACGAAAGTCTTACGGGGTTGGAACAACATGAGGGTGAGTAATTACTGACAGAATTTTCATTTTTGGGTGAACTATCCCTTTAAAGGGAAGAACACATTGTCCTTCAAGAGAGCATTTCATTTGATTTTTTTTTTGTTGCATAAGCTCCTGCAGACAACATAATATCATTAATATTTTTTAATACATTTTTCATCCAGGAAGAGAAAGATTTTAAACTGGATACTACTGTGTCTGCTAAAATATTAACTTTTAGGAGTACACTAACAGTTGATCCCAAAGCTAAAAGGCTAAAATTCAATTTTTATGACAGAATTTACATTTTTGGGTGAACTATCCCTTTAACTATTAATAATACTTTTACCTGTGCTAAAGCCACAAAAACAAGCAAACAACAGTTTAAAAATACAAACTCGGTAGCAAATAATTTGATAGAGTGCCATTTGGACCACTCCCAATGACAGCCATGGTCCTCTTTATCAGAACCATCACCCTTAGATCTTGGCTCAAATAGATATGGCATTAGTTCAAACAAATGCAGGTTTCATCAGAGCTTTGACTTCTGGCAGGTCTACAGGTGTAGATGAAGGTAATGGCGAAAACTCATCCACAATTCCTCCGACATTTTCATAAATGGTGCAAGCGGTCAAGTGTGGTTTTGCCAAGCACCAAGCACTAATATGCCTCAATTTACTGTTTTAGTAGGATACACATCAGCATAGACAAAAAACGGATAAGTATGCCATCCCATTTGATGGGGCCTTTAACATCAAATTTAGATTTTTTTGGCATAAAAAATGGTAACACTTTAGTTTAGGGTCAACTTCTCACTATTATCTAGTTGCTTATTAGTGTGAAAATTACGTAAATAATGTTTTTGGCTGTTTATTACTACTCATAAAGCACATATTAATACCTTAATCCTACACAATACCTAATCTTAAGAACTTCCTTAATAATATTTATAAGCAGCTAGGTGTTTGAGGCAAAAATTATAGTTAATAGTGAGAATTGGACCCTAATCTAAAGTGTGACATAAAAAATATATATATCATAACATTGCAAAATGAAACAATGGACCTCTATGAACTCCTTTCCCCAGTTCTTGCTAAGGTATCCATGTCAAAGAATGACAGTTTGTCTTGTGTAAATAGTTCTGGCAAAAAACGGTTTTATACTTTTGTGTTTTTTTCCCTGACTTGCTGTAAATAGACCTTCAATCTCTAAACACCTTTTGATCTAATTGTTTTTTATAGACCAAAAGATTCAACATTTTATTCTGGTGTCCTCAGTGGTCCCATGACCTTGAGGTACAGATGTTTAAAAGAGTACACAGTGTGAGATGAGACACAACAGACCTCCTCACAACAGGCCAGCTAGGTGAGTTGGAGCATCACCTATGGTTGTTGCACCATCATAAAATCTGAAGAATTACCTCAACTTGCAAGTTATCTGTAGCAAAAGAGAAAATGTCCAAGAATTCCATGAATCTGAATGGCTACATAACAACTGTCCGATGTGGCTCGATGTTGTTTTTGGACCAACAGATCTTGGCATGGGTGTTACCGGGCCTGGTATTGGTCAAAATGTGATTCTTAGGGTAACTGGTACTGGTTTGGGTTTTGTAGCGTCTGGTATTTGTCTGGATCTTGGATAGTGTGGTCTTTAGGCTACGTTTACACATAGCTGGGTATTTAGAGAAACGAATACCCCCCCCCCCTCCCCCCGTTTTCAATAATAACATTGTGCACACAACCCACATTAATACGCCGTGAGCGCCATCATAACTATGCCAAACCTATGGGCGGCAGTGTAGGGAGAAGGATAAAGCCATGCAAGCCAATCAGAATCGACAAGAGAGAACCTAAAACCCCGTTTCTCCCAGTTGAAAACGCTCAATCCATATATCAACTGTTTCCTTTTATTTAACAATGCCTCAAAATGACACTCAAATCACTCCCACTTGACAGAAGCGAGATGTTCTGAGAGATTTCAGCAGGGTTTGGAGAGATTAACTGTTCTCTTGCAGGCTCCCCTGATGTTTTAAGGTCATCAGACTCATGTTCTCACTCGGCTCGTTCACTTGATTAAGGGAAACAGAGATGAGGCATGTGAAGCTCCTTCAGTGTTTATGCAATTGTGTTTCTGCTGTCCAATTGAATTTAGATGACATGCCTGATGAATAATTTAGAGTACTTCTCACACTGTACAAGTAGGCTAGTTTTGGTGCATATGTGAAGGGCAACTCACAATGAGTTTACATAATAGGAAATATTTGAAAACCTCAGTCTCAACTGGAGTTCTTTGTCACTCTAAATCAAATACTAGTAGCTTGTGTTCCTGTTAAAGTTTTGATGTAATGGACGTATGGACAGATCTTTTGAAGATGAATCCGAGTGAAGCGGATTATCGATTGATGGATTATGCGGTAACACTTTAGAATAATGGTCTGTCATTATTAAGTAACTATGCAGGAAGTAATGCAGGACTAATGAGTAGTACTACATTAACACTTCAGCTACTACTATTAACTACTGCAGTATAGAAACAAGCTCAACTATTCAGTAAGGAAAATCAAATTTTATTAGGTATAGGTAACCCTTATTAGGTTACCAACAATAACTTAATGAGATTAGCCTCATTAATAACAATTAACTAAATGACAAATTATAAAGAACATTATTGTGTCTCTGAGACATAATCAGTCATGATTTTTACACTTAATATTATCATAAAATGCATCACTAATTACTAGAGTGTTACCTAGTCACTGTGCAGGAACTACTAGTGAGGAACTACTTACCTAGTGGCTAGGTAACACTTAAGTGATGCATTTTACGACCACATTGAGAGTAAAACAAGACAATTGCTAACTTCTCAGACACAATAATGTTGTGATTAGTAATTAATCAGTAATTCTTTATAATTTGTCATAATTACCTGTTCTTAATGATGCCAAGCTCATTAAGTAATAATTGATTACCTAATAAGGAACTATATTAGTCCTAAATATTACTTACTGATTAGTAAAACTTGTTTCCATATTAGTTAAAAGTAGTAGCTGAAGTGTTAATGTAGTACTACTCATTAGTCATAGTTACTTATTAATGTAAGGGATCGTTATTCTAAAGTGATACAGATTATGCTACTACATTATCTGGAGAAGATTTCTAAAGGGACAAAGGGTGCAAATTTGCCAATGCAAATATAAGACTGAATTATAAAACGTAAAAAAAAATTAAAAAAAATCTCTGTCTAAATAAGATATATTGCTTGACCATTTCCAGCTTGTGCAGTCAGTAATTGTACTTGAGATTGGCAGGCTGCCTCAAGGAAGAAGCTGTCGTGTTGACAGGAGGTCCTTGAACGAATGGACTTCGTCTTCTAAACATTGTGTGCCTGAGGGGAATAAGCTGAAGAGATAATACTCAGGATATGATGGGTCCACGGTGATCTTGCAAGCTCCATTTGAAGTTAATAGGGTTTAAAGCTCCTCAGCTGATGCTCAGTGACATCCAGTGATCTTCCCAGCAGAGCGAATCATCTGCTGTATTCTGGTCTAGCAGCAGGACAGAGCCAGAAGAAAACCACACTGTGATGGATGAGGTGTGGATCCTCTCAATGACTGATCTGTAACATTAAGTCCATATGTTGCTGGGGAATGTCGTTAAATAATTACATTTTAGGAGTTCAGAGTTTGAATTTATTTAAATGCAATTTTAGAAAAAATAAATTGTGCATGAGACGAGTAAAAGAGCAACTTTACAGCAATACATCTCACAGATCAGTGTCTTTATATTCATGTTAATTTATTTTTAGAATTAGGCTTTGCATGTGGGTTCACAAACTTTGACCCCTTAACCTAAATTTCTAATTTTCAAGGTAAAGTTTGTGTAGCCAGGCCAGCATTATTTGTCATTTTAACAAAAGTTTTATGGCCCCCAGAATATTTTGTTGTTTGTAAATCTGAATATGCAATATATCAAAAGAAAGAACAGACCCTCTGCTTTTAAACAAAACTAAAAAACAACAACAACAACAACAACAACAACAACAACAACAACAACAAAAAACATTTTATTTACAGTTCATGCATTCATTTTTTATCAACACTTGAATGGGTGTTTCATTAAAAAAGCAGCATTTTGAGCAGAAAGCTGAGAAAATCGCATTTTTCACAAAGACTACATCCAGATTCAGAACAATGGCAAAAACAAAGATGGAGTAGATCGAGTCCATCAACACCCCAAAGCTTCAGTCTTCAGTCAAAGCAAAGATTCTGTACAGGAGTTGACCTTCTCTTGTCTCTGATCTAGATTAGACAGTCTCCAGAAGGTGGAGGAGACCCTCACAGATTCATCTCCACCCACAGCTTTCCCTGCTCCAGCTCACACTGTGACAGAGGAAGACTTTAATCACCAGAGCGCACATACCACGCGGGGCCAGGCCAAAAGTGGCAGTAGAGGGCTAAACAACAGTTGTTGTTGCAGGGACGATGATAAACGGCTAAACAAACGGCTCCAACTTACTGCACACCATTGATGGAGATGTGTTTCAGTCAGGAATCTAAACAGAGCCACTGATAAGCAGTTCTCTGTATTCGTTTGATTTAATTTGATTCAATCACAATAGCAAAATCATAATCTTCATCATTATCATTGGCAGCACATTTATTGTCATAAGCTGCACTGAAATGCTCAACATATTCTAAGGGGTTTTCGCAAAGTTTCTTTTTAACTTTAGTCACACTTGTCCAGGGAAATGATCCCCGACCAAGGATTTCATTTACTTGCTTTTTGTAAAGCACAAGTATTCATAAATAGTTCCATAAATTCTATCTGAAATTTTATTTCCATAACATTATTTTTTCTCCTATATTTCTTTTCATCTATCAAATTGCTTGGTCTGCAGATACATACAACAAGCAATATCATTATTGTCTCATGTCCCACTTATCTCTACTGTTTTGAAGAAACCAAAATAATATATTACTCATACCTCAATCCCCAAGTCGCAAAGACAGCCTTACAGCTGCTTACTCCTTCAGTCCTTATCATATACATTTAAGTTCTCTAGACATCTAAAGTCACGCATCCATTTACTGGATGAAAAAGTAAAAACTGTATTTCTCCTTACAGTTCGACTTTTTTCTTTGCACTCTGCCTCCTCTAACCAGCACAATAATGTTGGCTTATAATCCACACACGTTTAACACAACAAGCCCTTGTGTTATTCACTTCCCTCTACAACAGTGTCTTTAACTGCTGTCAGCCTATTGACACTTAAAGTTCTTTCTCTAGGAAAATCATGGTATTTAATTAATCCATCAATACATACATACATGCATAACTCTCCTCATCTGACAAAACACCGGTGTATCATTTTGATCATTTTTACTCTGGGACTTCCAAATTAGGGCCAGTTACTTTCTGTGATTCTTTCGGCGCACCTATAACTCTTGACGTCTCTAGAGCGATCCAATTTTCACCTTAATTGGGAAAGGGGAGCTCCTGCTCGGTTTAGTCAGCCAGATCCTCGGTGTCTCCCCCACTACAGTGTAGTCCTGGACTACCGTGGATTAACTAAACCCACCAGACTAGTTTCCCCGTATAGTCACCACAGTGTTACCTCGAACCATCATCCCAGTCAATCATCCGAGTCAATCCCTCTGGTACCTATTATAATTTAAATTTAGTGTCTTACCAGTCTAAAATGCCACTTCAGTTCTTTTTATGATTCCAGTGGTGTCTCTTTTGGACCCTGGCGGTCGGCCCCTCGTCTCTTAAGTTTACGAGGTAGGGCTGGAACTGCCAAACTGTCCTGGTGGCCAAACACCGTCCGCTCTCGGGTCTAAGAGGCACATCCAAGGAATCCTAAAGGAGGCCTAAATAAATTAACGGCAGAGGAGAGGGTTGTTAAAGCGACTCGTGGTCTGTAATAAACCATGCAGTCTAGAGGGCTGAAGGTTGGCTGTATATCTGCAAGGTAAGTAGATGCGTCTCAGATTTACAGGACGGGCAAGTTCATTGCACATGCAGCGCGTGTAGTGGTGCAGTGAACAGTGGAGTGTAGAGAAGTATAAATCAGAGGCAAGGCTTGGAGGCCAAGGACGGGGAAGAGCGCAGTCACCTATCTTGCATAAACACCACACTACCCTCTCAGAACACACAGAGAGAAGACAATATACCAGGAGTTCTCAACCAATTTTGATCCACAACCCATTCTGTAGGGTGTACAATTCTTCTGGCCCCACAAGCACTACAGGATTTGAGGAATATTCTGGGTTCAATATCAGATAAACTCAACCGACAGTATCTGGGACTTATGTTGATTACCACAGAAAGTATTTCCACCCTTCCCAACTTTTCTTTTAATAGAGAAAAAAATCTGGATTGTCAGTGAGGCACTTACAATGGAAGTGAATGGGGTCAATTCATAAATCTTACTCACTATAATTCCAAAATCCTCAAATGACAGAATACATCATTATTTAAACTACTTTACAGTTAAAATAGTATGCAAGGTATTACAAGTAAGTAATTGTAGTAAGGCACAGTAAGTGCCTTAATTTTTGCAAACAAGTGACAAGTCAAAATTACATTTTGTGATAATCAACATTATGCTATAAGCAGTGGTGTAGTCTAGTTTTTTGTAGTGAGTATACTGTTATATACCAGCCCAAGCCCCCCGTACCCCCTCGCCCCCTCTCCATCCAACCCCCACCGCCAACACCACCCATTTTCTACTGTTTAGTGTTAATCACCATCTAACTCAGCCAGTAAAGAGCTACATTTCGCCTTAGATGTGATATGAATATGGTCCCTGAAGCACAGGTTTTATCAGCTGACAATTAAAAGACTTAAACATTATAAGCACAAATAAAAATTTACTTTTTAAAAACTTGTGTGATATTCCTTTAAATTTATGTTTAAATAGATTTGATTATTATTATTTTAAAAAGTAGCCTACATCTTACTGTGCAATTTCTTTCATAATTCCCTCGAGTTACTTTATTTATCTCTACAAACTTTTATTTTGGTGGGTTGTAAATTAAAGACATTTGAGCTTCTGTGTGTTTAAATAAACTATTATTATTATTATTAGGCCTACTTGAAGTATACTCTACTGTGCAATAGTAATATATTTCTGTTATATTTTCTTCAAGTTATACAAAACTTTGATTTTGACAGGTTGTAATGAAGACTTTAAAGTTTGTGAGTGTGTATATGATACGAATGAATGACGATAGTTTTATCAATTGAAATGGTAAAATTCTTGTGAAGTGACTCATAAAAGCTCTGCAATGAAGTTCAAATGTGTGCATGTCCTCCTCATAGACGCTGAAAACACCACGAGTGTCACGCGCGCGTCAGTGTGTAGGAGAGCACACATTGAGCGCTCATTCACAGAAACACGCAGAACATTCAGAGTTTATTTCAATAAAGCAGTCTTTTTGAGCTTTAATATTCATAGACACATAGTACATATCGATATTTGATTCATTGTATCATTACTTTTGATTTATTCATTCAAAAATGGCCAAATTGCGTGACGTTCCGCTTTACAGAAGTTACATTTGTTGCTGGATTCCGCGATTCGATCCGTGTCGCTGCGCAAACACAAACGTCACGGCGGGGTGAATTTATGAATGAAAGTTCTTTCACAAAATGATGTTGTATGTTGATGTTGTAAGTGGGTATACGGAGATCTTTGACATTTCCTAGTGGGCATACGGAAATCCTTGACATTTTCAAGTTTCAAGTTTCAAGTTTATGGGCGAATGTGTAACTAATTACAGCAATATTCTTTTATTAGGGGATTTTAATATTCATGTGTGCTGTCAGTCAAAGCCTCTAACAATGGAGTTTTTAAATCTCATTGACTCATTTAACATGGTTCAGTGGGTGAAAGATCCCACACATATTCATGGACATACTCTGGACCTGGTACTCTCTCATGGCGTTTGCATTACTGATGTTCAGGTTTTTAACACTCTGATCTCTGATCACATGCCTGTACTGTTTTCTATGTCCCTTCCTCCTACAAGATCGCACATTTCATCTATTGCACAATGGACTCGTTCCTTTTCTCCCTGTTTCCAAGAGGAATTCACTAACTCTTTTAATGAGGTGTGTCTGTCTCTGTCCCTGGAGTCACCCTTACCCGACTTGGATGCTGAAGAACATCTTAGTCTGTTTAATACTGTATGCTCTGAGGTTTTAAATACCACTGCTCCTTTAAAAGCTAAGAAGTCAAAACCTAAGACTGAACCATGGCTCAATGATACCATCCGTTCTCTGAGACGAACGTGTAGAAGAGCAGAACGTAAATGGAAAAGTGATAAGCTACAAATCTCTTATGAAATGCTGAAAAACTCCCTCAGTGCTTTTCAGAAAGCTATGATATCTGCTAAGTCTAAGTATTTTTCTAATTTAATTTGAAAAAATCATCATAGTTCAAAAGCCTTGTTTTCTGTGTTAAAGTCTGCTCTCAATCCTCCTATAGTTGTGATTTCAAATCCTTCAGTATCATTATGTGAAGGTTTCTCAAGGTTTTTCTGTGAGAAGATCACCTCTCTAAGATCTCAGTTGCAATCATCTGCTAATGTCGCGCATGAACTGAGTTGTTCTTCACCCATATGGAGTGTGTTGGACCCTGTTTCTCTTCTATCTCTCAGAGAAATTGTTGATCATTTGAAACCTTCCTTCTGCTCTCTTGATGTTCTCTCTCCGCGTATCTTGAAATAAACTTTGGATTCGGTTGGAACATGTTTGGTGTCTCTAATGAATAAATTCTTGAGCACAGGGACTATCCCTGATATACTAAAACAAGCTACTGTTACACATTTGCTCAAGAAACCTTCACTTGATGTTAGGGATTTTAATAACTTTCGACCTATTTCTACCCTTCCTTTTATTACAAAAGCATTGGAGAAAACGGTTCTGAATCAACTCCAATCTCATCTTAGCGCAAATCAAATTCTTGAAACTTTCCAGTCTGGTTTTAAGCCTCTGCACAGCACAGAGTCTGCTCTTTTAAGGGTTTCTAATGATATACTGTTAGCAACCGATGCTGGTGACTCTGTGATCCTAATACTGTTAGACTTAACCTCGGCCTTTGATACAGTTGATCATAAAACGTCTCGGTTACGTATGTAACCCTCGTTCCCTGAGTACAGGGAACGGAGACGTGTCGTCGGGGGAGTTCCCTGACGAATTGGGATCACGCTAGGGAGACCAATTGCCTTCGAGTGAATTAAAACGAGCCAATGAAAATTGGCATGCAAGATTTGCATTCCGCGACCCGCCTACCAGCGCGGGTATAAAAGGCGGAAGTAAACATTGCGCAATGCTTTTCGCTGAGGAGCCGAACAGTGTCCAGTCCTCCGCGAAGGTACAGCGACATGGCGAAGGGACGACACGTCTCCGTTCCCTGTACTCAGGGAACGAGGGTTACATACGTAACCGAGACGTTCCCTTTCGTCCTGGGAACTCCGACGTGTCGTCGGGGGAGTTCCCTGACGAATTGGGATCCCTAATAAAGCGCCATGGTGCTGGCCCCTTCCAGCGCCCGGCTAAGCTACCCTGCAGCAGTTTCTTGAAATAAGTTGCGGGAGCTAGCACGGGAACCACACTGCTGTTCCGCAAGACCCGCACAGTGGACATTGGATAACACTGGGAAAGCGTTCCCCAAGAGAGGGGGAAAGCTGCGGAAGGCACAGCCTGACTGACCAGGAATACACATATGTACTAGCCCAATGGGGTAGTGAAACATATGGCAGTCCCTGAGGTGGTCCCAATCCAAGGGAAATGGGAGCGCACTCAACAGGGATGACGAACGAGTCCGTCAAGGGGAAGACACGGCTAAACTGCACGTGGCATGATGGTTCACAGTAGAGATCACTGGAGCACCCAGTCTACTAACAACTCCTCACTAGAGGTAGCAGACCTGGCGCCGGGCGGTCCGCCACGCCCAGCACCGGAGGGGTGAAGGAGGAACTCACGAGGCTCACCAACGTAGGGCGCCATACGGAGCAAGAAAGCACGTATCCGCTGTTCGAGGCGGAGTGGCGTAGCAAGCCGACACAACTTATTCCCTCGACCCACTGGCCGTAGCCAGAACTCGGGAGGAAACAGGTTCCACACGAAGGCTATAGAACCTAGCGAACGTGTTCGGTGTCGCCCAGCCCGCAGCTCTACAGATGTCTGTCAGCGAGGCGCCTTGAGCCAAAGCCCAGGAAGCGGCAGCACCTCTAGAGGAGTGAGCGCGCAACCTGGGAGGACAAGGCTCACTCAGAGACTCATATGCTCGGGTGATAGCATCCACTAACCAGTGGGCTAACTTCTGCTTGGAGACGGCCTTCCCCTTCTGCCGGCCTCCGTAACAGACAAAGAGCTGATCTGAGGTTCTGAAGCTTTGCGTTCTGTCAATATAAACCCGCAGGGCGCGGACAGGACAGAGAAAAGCTAGGGCTGGGTCTGCCTCCTCCTGGGGCAGCGCTTGCAGGTTCACTACCTGGTCCACGAAGGGAGTGGTAGGAACCTTGGGCACATATCCGAGCCGGGGTCTCAACACAACGTGAGAAAGGCCTGGCCCGAACTCTAGGCACGATTCGTCGACCGAAAAAGCCTGCAGATCCCCGACCCTCTTGAAAGAGGCCAATGCCAACAGGAGCGCTGTCTTAATGGACAGGATATTAAGCTCTACCGTCAGCAAAGGCTCAAAGGGAGGACTTTGAAGAGCTCTAAGTACCAAAGCAAGGTCCCAAGAGGGAACCGAGTGCAAAACACGAGGTGGATTTAACCTCCTGGCACCCTTAAGGAATCTGATGACCAGGTCGTGCTTCCCCAAGACTTACCTTCCAGTGCATCGTGATGCGCGGCTATTGCGGCGACATACACTTTGAGGGTGGAGGGAGACAGCCTTCGCTCCAACCCATCTTGCAGGAAGGAAAGCACGACTCCGATCGGGCAAGTTCGGGGGTCCTCCTGACAGGAGAAACACCAATCGACGAACAGGTTCCACTTCAACGCATAGAGGCGCCTCGTAGAGGGGGCTCTAGCGGAAGTGATGGTGTCTACCACTGCCTGTGGCAGACCACCTAGAACCTCCGCGTCCCGTCCAGGGACCAGACATGGAGTTTCCAGAGGTCTGGACGCGGGTGCCATAGAGTGCCCCGTCTCTGAGGAAGAAGGTCCTTCCTCAAAGGAATCGGCCAGGGAGGGGCTGTCGCGAGGAGCATGAGTTCGGTGAACCAAGTCCTGGTGGGCCAAAATGGCGCCACAAGAAGGACCTGCTCCTCGTCCTCCCAGACCTTGCACAGAGTCTGTGCAAGAAGGCTCACTGGGGGAAACGCATACTTGCGCAGGTCCCGGGGCCAGCTGTGAGCCAGGGCGTCCGTGCCGAGGGTCCCCTCGGACAGGGAATAAAACCACTGGCAATGGGTCGTGTCCGGAGAGGCAAACAGGTCTACCTGTGCGACTCCGAAGACACTCCAAATCAGCTGGACCGACTGGGGATGGAGTCGCCATTCTCCTGGCAGGGGAGGCAGCCGTGAGAGCTCGTCTGCCACACGGTTGAGCTCCCCTGGAATGTGAATGGCACGAAGCGACCTCAGATGCTTCTGACTCCATAGGAGGAGGTGGGAGGCGAGTCGCGACATACGACAGGAGCGTAGACCACCTTGATGGTTGATGTACGCAACGGTCGCAGTGCTGTCCGTACGGACCAGTACGTGCTTGTGTCTGAGAACCCCTTTGAGGCGACGCAAGGCTAAGCGTACTGCTTGCAACTCTAGGCAGTTGATATGCCAATGCAGTTGAGGCCCCGTCCACAGACCTGAAACTGCATGCCCGTTGTACGTGGCCCCCCATCCGGTGGCAGAGGCATCTGTGAAAACCACAGCATGCCTGGAAACCTGGACTAAGGGCACTCCGGCCCGTAGAAACGCAGGATCCGACCACGGGGAGAAGGTTTGGCGACAGTGCGGGGTCACTTTGACCCGGAACGTGCCGCTGTGCCACGCCCACCTCGGGACTCGATCGTGAAGCCAGCGCTGAAGCGGTCTCATATGTAACAGGCCGAGCGGCGTTACTGCGGCTGCGGCTGCCATATGCCCCAGGAGCCTCTGAAATTGTTTCAGTGGAACCGCTGTCCTGCCTCGAAAAGACCTGAGGCAGGTGAGCACTGACTGGACGCGTTCCTCCGTGAGGCGCGCAGTCCGGGCGACCGAGTCCAGCTCCATACCGAGATAAGAGATCCTCTGCACGGGGCAGAGTTTGCTCTTGTCCCAGTTGACCTGAAGCCCCAACCGGCTGAGGTGCCGAAGCACCATGTCCCTGTGATCGCACAACACATCTCGCGAGTGAGCTAAAATGAGCCAGTCGTCGAGGTAGTTTAGGATGCGAACGCCTTGTTCTCTCATGGGAACAAAGGCCGCCTCCGCGACTTTCGTGAAGACGCGGGGTGACAGGGCCAGCCCGAAGGGTAGGACTTTGTACTGATACGCCCGACCCTCGAAAGCAAACCGAAGAAACGGTCTGTGTCGAAGGAGAATCGAGACGTGAAAGTACGCGTCCTTCAGGTCGATCGCTGCAAACCAATCCTGGGGACGGATGCATTCGAAAATGCGCTTCTGCGTGAGCATCTTGAACGGGAGTTTGTGCAGGGCCCGATTCAAGACCCGCAGGTCCAGGATTGGCCGTAACCCACCGCCTTTCTTGGGTACAATGAAGTAGGGGCTGTAAAACCCGGACCTCATCTCGGCAGGAGGGACCGGCTCGATCGCGTCCTTCGCCAGCAGGACATCGATCTCTTTCCGCAAGACAGGGGCGTCCACCGACCGCACACGGGTAAAGTGGACACGCCTGAACTTGGGAGGCCGGCGTGCAAACTGAATTGCATAGCCGAACCGGATGGTGCGGATGAGCCATCGGGACGGACCCGGAAGCGCTTCTAGCCAGGCTTCCAGATACCGTCCCAATGAACCCACCCGAACCACCGGCGTACCCGCAGAGGGGCAGCGAGGTGGAAGACAGGGACCCGGCTCTGGTGGCGTTGTAGCGACCGAGAGCGGGGGTCTGGGTGCGCCTGACACCAACCTGCTTCCACCGAGGGGCAGACGGCAGAGAAGGCTCGTGGGCGTTCTGCTGCGGACTGCCCGGTGGCGAGGGGAGGGGGAGAGACGAGGAACGAGGCCCTGACTCCTCGTATGCTGGTCTCTGCGCCTCCGGGCCCAGCTGCAGACCGGAGCGACGCAGCTGAGGCTGCGTCACTGCTATCTGCAAGCTGGGGAGAGGGGAACGGGAGTGGTGCAGCTCGGGAGCGGCACGCACTGCCATTCTGACCCTCTCGGATGGAGGAAACTGGTCTTATTATACTGCCAGTCTCGACCGTGAGGGGAAACGAGGGACGAGGCCCGGGGGCATCGAGTCCTGGTTTCCCCTCACCCAGCGAGAGACGAGAGTGACAAGGCCGTAGCCCTCACTGCCATCTGAGCGCTGGGGCCCGTGAACGACTCAGAGGAAGTGGACTGCTCAAACTTTGGGTACCGCTGATTACTGGATAACCAGCGGCGGAACAGAAACTAAATTCTCCACCCGGCCCTCCCCCGGGGGAAGGAGTGGTGATGACACGCACTCCCAAAGAGCAGATCGTCACATACTCTGGGTCGCTCCTCTCAGGGTTGCTTCCCTTCCCTTGGGAAAAACAAACTCCGAGCGGGCTGGTTTTGAGGTGCTTCTGGACCACCAGTGTGGACATCGTCTAACCGAGGGCCAGCGCTGTGACTAATCACGGTCAGTCACTAAGCACAGCTCAACCCCGAGTTAGAACTACGCACGTGCAGTGGTAGTGAGAGAGGAAAAACTTCTGCAGATTTAGGCATGTTTGGCTTGCCATATTGGCACCAAAACGCTTCCATACTGCCAAAATTCTTCACACACATCCAGGCGCTTTAGAACAGCCCAGGAAAGTGTGGCTGTTAAGTCTGAATCTTCAGCATGAGAACACGACATTATAGTAGGAACTCAGCATCATTTTCAGAGTATAACAGCCCTCTCTCCGATGTAGCGATCGACATCTGTCCTCCCTGGGGCCCCGAATGAAATGCTTGGTCCCTCATGAGAAGGACCAGAATCCCATCCGAAAGCCTCGACGGCACACGGCACGCTGAGCGGCTCAAGCCTTTACGAGAAAGGGGAGACGAGCAGCACGCCGACGTGGTCATGCACTCCTGAGAGAACATGAACCACCCACGAACGCAGTCTCAACACACTGATTAGGCATGTGAAACAGTGATCGTGGCCGTCAACCAGGCATGCAAGATAGTGAACGTGGCCATCGCTTCGATGACACACGGCACGCTGGGCGCTCAAGCCTTCAGGCAAGGCGAACAACGTGCCGACGTGGTCATGCTCTCATAAGAAAGCATAAACCACCCACGAACACAGTCTCTGCATGTTTGCGATGCGCTAGAGGAGTGAGTGGTTCGTGCTCACTGAAACCCTCAGATCACCAATGTTATTCGCCAAAGTAGCCCTCCTCTGGTGCACCAGAAGAGAAACTAGATCGGGAAATAAGCAAAGGGACTCACCTCATAGAGGCACGCGAGTCTTGATCTTGACCACGCATCTTGAGCGCCGAATGACGCGCGCTGGGTTGCCGTGACAACCCGCGCTGTCAGCCGGCGCTCGACGGCACACGGCACGCTGAGCGGCTCAAGCCTTTACGAGAAAGGGGAGACGAACAACGTGCCGACGTGGTCATGCACCCCTGAGAGAACATGAACCACCCACGAACGTAGTCTCACACACGGATTAGGCATGTGAAACAATGAACGTGGCCGTCAAATAAGGACAGGGAACGAACGCATCCAGAAACACACGAGTGAAACGTCATCCTGAAAAGGACGCGATCTTCACTCGTGTTGCTCTTTCAGGAAGAAAGTACTCTCTCTCTATCGTGCTGAAGCACACAGGGACCCAACGCGGCAACACAGCGGGGAAACTGCAAGCCCGCTGTGCGCACTCAACCGTTTACCAGCTGTGAAAACAGCTTTTGAATTAACAGCATATAGACGCAGCCGGCAGACAGGAACCGCGCGGTCGCTGAAACGCCATCTCACCAACACAGAGAGATCCCCTCCCGAAACAGCAGACTCGTAGCAGTAAGAAAAATACAATCTTAAAGCTCACTCACTCAGAGAGGACACAATCGGTCGGCTCCGAAGCTAAAAGCATTGCGCAATGTTTACTTCCGCCTTTTATACCCGCGCTGGTAGGCGGGTCGCGGAATGCAAATCTTGCATGCCAATTTTCATTGGCTCGTTTTAATTCACTCGAAGGCAATTGGTCTCCCTAGCGTGATCCCAATTCGTCAGGGAACTCCCCCGACGACACGTCGGAGTTCCCAGGACGAAAGGGAACTCTATTATCCCGACTAGAATGCTCTGTGGGCATCCAGGGAACCGTCCTCAGCTGGTTTAGATCTTATCTAACAAATAGAAGTTTCTCTGTTAAACTGGGTAATTTTTCTTCCTCGCCAGCTCAACTCTCCTGTGGAGTGCCGCAGGGGTCTATTCTCGCACCCATTCTTTTTTCCATATATTTACTTCCTCTGGGCTCCATTTTCAGAAAGCATGGCGTATCATTTCACTGCTATGCAGATGATACACAAATTTATTTCCCTCTGAAACGCAACAAAGATACTGCACTAAAATGTCTTTTTGCATGCATAGAGGAAGTAAAAATGTGGTTTTCTCAAAACTTCTTATTTATGAATGAATCCAAGACCGAGGTTATAGTCTTTGGCCCCCATGACAACTATAATAGCAGCAACATTGATCTGGACTATCTTGATCCAAAGTCATCTTGCATTAAGAACCTAGGTGTTCTCTGGGATCAAAACCTGAAATTTGAAAAACAAATCAATGCGGTGATTAGTTCTTGCTTTTTTCAGTTACGTCTTCTCTCTAAAATTAAATCCTCCCTTTCTGAGAAAACACTAGAGATTGCAATCCATGCGCTCATTACATCGCGGTTGGACTATTGCAACTCTCTCTACTTCGGCATACCCAAACAGTCTATTGCGCGTCTCCAATTAGTACAGAACGCTGCTGCAAAGTTCCTCAAAAGAAAACGCAAATTTGATCATGTTTCACCTATCTTAAAATCTCTGCATTGGCTACCTGTGCATTTTAGAATCGAGTTTAAAATTCTTTTATTTGTTTTTAAATCCGTAAATAATCTGGCACCGAGCTATTTGTCTGAGCTACTCTGTCCACACAACCCCACACGAAACCTGAGGTCTGGTGATCAGAGACTTCTGTCTGTCCCCAGATCTAGGTTAAAGAATAGAGGGGACAGAGCCTTTGCTGTTACTGGCCCTAGGCTGTGGAACAGCCTTCCGGTTTACATCAGAGCTGCTCAATCTGTAACTGTTTTTAAATCCTCTCTTAAAACCTATTTTTTTTCTTTAGCTTTTAATTCATTGTGAGCTTCTGTCATGATTGTGTGGTTTGTCTTTGTTCTTTATCTTGTGTATTGTTCAGCACTTTGGTCAGCCCTGTTTGCTGTTTTTAAATGTGCTATATAAATAAATACAAACTTGAAACTTGACATTTTCTAGTGGGTATACGGCGTATACCTGCGTATCACGTAGACTACACCACTGGCTATAAGTTCTACTGTTTGTAGAATACAGTCATGTGGAAAAAAATAGGACATCCCATTAAATATTAATTTTTTTGTTAACCCTTAAACACATACCTCAGGTCTTTAGTGACCCGGGATGTCATTCACTACTCTCCTACTCAAAGTTAGACATAAACCTTCTTAGTATTTCTCAATCAATTCATTATAAACAATATAAAAAAAATATAAAAAAATTAGTTTATAAAAGAATGCCTATTTTCCCATTCATTTTTTGTAAAAAATAAAAATTTGCTTACGACCCGAGTCGAGGTGTATAACAGTATAAGTATATTTTTTTCTGCACAATAATAATTTAATCTTTGATGACTGATTTGAGGTCACATTTATTCCACAAGGTGGCAATATCTGAAACACAATGATAAAGTGACGTTTCAATTATTCAACCCCCATTGCAAATCAGATTAATTGGCAAAATGTACAGACTTTCAGCTGTTTGCAATGAACAAATCAAACAAAAATAATTGAAATAGCTCAGCACAACACATTTTTTAATTGGTTTCCCTAAATTCAACTGAAAATGCAACTTTTAATGACTTATGCAGTCTCAAAATTAATCAATGCCCTGAATAGAATCCCTCACATCTACAAAACAGGTGTTGTCTCAAGCACACCTGATGCAACTAATCAAGGGCTTCATTAGTTGCACCAGGTGTGCTTGAGCTAGAACACATAACATATCTGAACTGGCTAGGTTAACAAATTTCACAGAGCTTCACAAAACTCAAAAGAGTGTCACAATTGACTGCATGTTAAAAATATGGCTAAGTCAAAAGAATGGTTCACAAAGTTAAGAGAAGATATCATCCCCCTTTACAAACAAGGAACAGGATACAAAAAGATAGCGAAGGCACTAACTGATCATAGAGACACCAGTGGAAGCATAGTTCACAAGTTCAAAGTTAAGGAATAGTGGTTACTCCACCTGGATGGGGCAGACAAAGGAAGCTATCAACGGCTACAACCAGATTTCTGAGAAAGCAGGTTCAGAAAAAAACCTCTGGCAACAGGCACTGAGGTTTCAGCTTGCACAGTAAGGCGTGTACTAAACGCATACCAGAACTCCAAGACGTACTCCACTGCTGACCCAAAAGCACAAGCAAAGTCAGCTGCAATTTTCTCAAAATCATATAAATTAGCCACAGAAGTTTTAAGATTCTGTTCTGTGAAGAGATGAAACAAAGCTGGAACTTTTCGGCCCTATGGATCAGTGGTATGTCTGGAGGAAGAAGAATGAAGTATATATTGAATAGAACTCTGTCTACAGTTAAGCATGGTGAAGCTCGGTGATGCTCTGGGGCTGCTTTACATCCTCTGGCACTGGAAACCTGCAGCGTGTGGAAGGCATTCATTGAACTATCAGGAAACCCTATGAGAAAACATCATGCCATCAGTGAGGAAGCTCATTGCTTATGCAGAATTGGCTAAGATTCCTCAGAAACACTGCCAGAAGCTGGTGTCTGGTTATACATCTTGTTTGCAGTAGGTCATAACAGCAAAAGGGTGTTCTACTAAGTACTAAAGATGCTTACCATGAAAGGGTTGAATAAATTTGACACGGCAGGAATCATCAAAAGTAGCATTTTCAGTTGAATTTGGGGAAACAACTTGAAACATTTGTTGTGTTGAGCTATTTCAGTTACTTTTGCTTGATTTGTTCATTGCAAACAGCTGAAAGTCTGTACATTTTGCCAATAAACCTGCAATGGGGGTTGAATAATATTTGAGTATTTGCAATGTGGGTTGAATCATTTCGATTACAACTGTAGATCCGGGTCGTTAAAAACCTGAATATGTAGGGGAGAGCAGGGGCGAAAGTACCATTTGTCAGGAAAACATAATTTTAAAAGATATTGTTTTGGACAGAGATATATTTTTGCTGTGGTTAATAACTCACAAGTGTGGTCTATTAATACCAGGTGGTATTTTGTACAAATGTCGAATGACTTCAGTATAATTTCACTTTGAACATAAGTTGCACATTGTTACTTTCGACCCCGCAAGTTGGGACGAAAGTAACACACAGTTGGGTCAAAAGTAACAACAATACATGTGTTCCTCTGGTTTTCATTAACTATGACTCTGTTCATATAACTGCAAACATATTTTGTAATTTATCTTTGCAAAAAAATTAACGTTACATTTTAATTTAAAATTTCAGTTTCATCAAATGTTTCAAAAATAACCAGAGAGTACAAACTTGATTTGCTTAAAATATTTTTGTATTGTGAATGTCAATCCATTTTATAAAACATTCAACATAATGAACAATATGACAATTTAAACTAAATAAGATAAATTCATGAATTATGTTTCCATACAGCTGTTTCTATGCGTAAACAAAGCAGCGGGACAAAAGTAACAAGTGTTACTTTCGTCCCGACTGGAACTCCTGACACTTAAACCCGAATTACTTGTATACCGAAAAACTCTGACAAGGTTAACTTTATCATGTGTTTGCAGCACTAAATAACATGTAGATTGATCATTACTGTGACACATGAAACGAGAAACACAACTTGTAAATAGAAAAAAAGTACCGCTACAGTAATTTACTTGCCGTACTTGAAAATAGCTTTCCGGACCTAACCGCGGGAAACGATGATGAAATCACGTGATATTTAGCAGCTTTGTCACTGGCTGCATGCTGAACATGCTGTCATAGCTTGAAACGCAAATGTAGTCAGGGCTCAGAGAAAATCGCTTTGTTACTTTCGTCCCGTGTTACTTTCGCCCCGGTTCTCCCATAATAATGATTTGCGAAACATTCATGCATTTAAGGGTTAAGAAATGTCAGCATATCGATTTCTGATATAGTTTTAATTTGTACCTATAGGTGAAGGTGATGTAATTGCATGTAAAAAACAAAATAACCACTTTGTTTTCACTTATTGAACAAAATAAATCAACAATAAGGCGCATTTCAACCGAGGAACAATTTAGGACACCATATGCCCTTATAGCTGGTGCTTCCTCTTTTGGCTGAAATAACCTCAATGAGAAATTTCTTGTAGCCATCTACCAGTCTCTGACATCAACTGGAAGAAAGTTTCCCACACTTCTCAAAGCAAATTTCTTTCAGCTGTGTGATGTTTGAGGGGTTTCTTGCATACACAGTCTGTTTCAAATGACCCCTCAGCATCTTAATAGGATTTAGATTTGGGCTTTGACTTGGCTATTCCAGAACTCTTCATTTTTTTTACTTTTCAGCCAGTCCTTGGTGAATTTACTGGTATGTTTTGGGTCATTGTCATGTTGCAAGGTACAGTTCTGCTTACATTTCTTGATAGATGGTCTCACATGTCCCTCAAGCACCTTCTGATGCAATGTAGAATTCATAGTGGATTCAATGATGGTGAGCTGGCCAGGTGCTGCTGCAGCAAAGCATCCCCAAACCGTGACACTTTCCCTACATGCTTTACAATTGGTAAGATGTTCTTTTGCTGAAATTATGTATTTGGTTTATGCCTAACATGCCAATGATACAACACACCTCCAATGATAATTAAAGTTGTGCAGTCTCTTTCTGATGCTAGATACATTCACTTTGATATAAACTGTAGCAAGAGCTTGCTGCAATTTCAAATCAATTCAAGCGTGATTCAGACTTAAGAATGTTAACAAACAAGAGGATCATCCAGAACTGATTTCACAGGACATTTCAGAGTGGTATATGTTTTTTTTCTTTTTCTTGTACATTTTAGATGTGATGTTATACACCATTTAATCATATTTAAGGGGAAACTATGGTAATACAAATAGTAAAAACCAATGTTAATTTTCCTAAGGGGCAGTGAACAGTCTTACAAAATCAAGAGCTTACAAAAGCTACAGTAAAAAGCTACAGCCTGCCCTGGGGTTCTGGAAGCTGTTCTCTGTAAAATGTGCAGCACACAGATAAACGCTGGGATTATAATGTTCAGGAACAGTGTTTAAAATAAATTTAAACCACTCTAAGTTCGTCAGCCTTAGGAAGGTCAAACATTTTTGGAAACGGGGTGGACAAAACAGTGTCTCTTTGACATAGCAGCAGCTCAACCAGTCAAAGGTCCCCTTTTTTGCGTATTTCATATGCAGGGATTATCAAATGAGGAACATTATGACTTTGTGAAGCCCTGAAAAAAATGCATTGTAGTCCATACGAGCCATTCGCTGTAGATCTTGAAAAGTCCCCCTGTGGTGAAAATCAAGCTTTTAATGTTGTTCATATGTGGTGGTTTTAATATGCTTTAAGACAAACCATGTATAAATTAATAAGTCAACACCATTGCTGAGTATTTTCTACTTAAAACTGCAGTGAACCAAAAACAGTCTCAAAAACGCGGTTTGAAATTGCTGGTGTTTCTGACGTCACAAACTACCTTGTAACCAATCAGATCAACGTGCGATCGTCAACGAGTGGATCTTTGATCTGCTGAGTGAGTGGAGGCGGGGCTAATTTGCATATTCATAGAACTTCATATACTAAATGAGGCAAGGGTGTAGAGTTACATTCAAGCAATTTAAGGCATGAAGAATTTTTTTTCAAGGAAAAAACGTTTAAAATATAATTTTGGTGACAAAATATGAGTTTTAAGGGATACAATTATTGACTACAGGGGGACTTTAAATAAAATATCTACGTTTGTACTTTGAACTTTGTAACCTTGCAGATCTTTTTGTATGCTCAAACAGCAACATTGCACACTAATTCAAGTTGCAAAAGGGAAAAGACTTTAAGTGAACGTAAACAGTAGAGAAAGACAACACAAGTGTATCAGTATATTCGATCCGTGCATTAGTCTTTAAGTGACTTCAGCCTAATTTTCCAGCTGCTGTCTCTTTTTAATGTTAATCAAACTACAAAAGACTAATTTTTTTGGAACTTTAATAAGGACAAACCTTTATTTCATTTGTAGAGTGAAGATTATTCAATTTCTGTACCTGAAAACCACTGTTAGACCTACCTGAAAAACCTTAAAAGCACTGATTATTTCATTTGTATCTTTGTTCTATTGTATTTATTATTGTGCTATTGCTTGTAGTTTAACTAACTGTTTACTTGTGTTTAATAATCTTTGAAATTGATATTAGTTAGTAGTTTTAGCTGTGGAATCAAAATTGGAATCAAGAATTGTTGAATTTCTCGGGTATCTAAAATGTTGGTGTCATAACCCTATTTATAAGAATACAAGGAAACATGGGTCAAAAACAATAACTTTTTTATTCTTTTATTACTTTGTTTTGTGGTGGGGCAGGCATAAATTGAATCATTGAATTCATTGAATCGAAAATCGAATTGAGATCTTGTGAATCGGAATCGAATCGACACCCAGCCATACTAACACTTTTGGATGAGAACCGAACTGATGACATCACTGTTTTCTCCAGAGCTCCTTCATAAATTAAATCATTCCATAACTGATGACCTTTACACAGAGGTGGAAAGTCCAGGGGTCAGAAAGTAAAAGTCCTGCCATAAGTTTATTCCACCCATGAACTCAGCCAGCTGATCTCACTAATTAGTTCTACCTACTGGCTGAAAAACTGCTAATTAGCAAATCCAGGTGATTGGAATTAACTACTGAGGAGGACTTTTACTTTCTGAACCTGGACTTTCCATCTCTGCGTTTCTATAGAATAACTCACTTTAGTTTTTGGCCTTTTGACACTTTTATTGATAGGAGTCTACCGTGATGACAGGAAATGACACGAGCCTGAAAACTCATTCACCTTCATGGCATGTGACACATACAGTATGTTAACCGCTATGCCACAGCTCCATTCTTGTCTTTTCAACATGTCACCCAGCACCCACGCATCATTATTCTTTGCGAGGGTTAATGAATTTCGGGCCAGAAACAGCTCTTTTTATATCTTGGAATAATCTTTTCCCAGTGAATTGCAGTGATAGAACCAAACACAAAAACTGAAACTCGATGTGAAATAAAAGGAAAGGAAAGGTATATCTCTATGTATCATTTGAAGGATCTGCTAAGATGAATAGGACTGTGATTTGACATGTTCCACATTTCTGGTTACTTATAGTGGTATAAAATAACCATAAATCTCCTCAGATAAGTGAGCGTTAAAGAGAGAGAGACTGATAAATGGGAACAATGGCTTTGCAAAGAGCCTTTCAGAATGTCTCTGATATTATCAAGTATTTAAAACACATCTGCCAAACAATTCCATGTTTATTCAAGGTCACACCAACATTAAGAGACTTACACCCTGGATTTGCCAAAGTTTGCCAAGCTTGCCAAGGACACCAGATAAGAATGAGCAAAACTGTATTCTGATTTGTTTTCTGAGTTACACTAGTCAAAAGGCTGGCTATGCAAAACACTTCATGACTGTCAGAAAACGGGCCGTCAGGAATTCTATGAAGTAGACAGGTGCATGATGTAAGTGCATAATGTAATTTCTTCACAAATGTTTTCAGACAGTCATCAAGGCTAACATTTGACTTTGCAACTGCAGACTGACTAATTGCAGAAGGTTTCCGTCATCAAGACTAACAGCTTAACCCAAATGTTTAATGTCATTATTGTTACCATCTATTTGCATTAGTTTATGTCCAGCTGGTCGCTTTTATCCATTCGTTATGCAGCAAAGTTTTATATTTAAAGCTAGTGACGTGAGAAAGCAAATTGATATCAAACATATTAACAAATCAGAAATGCATCCAATTTCAGTCCTTTCTTTATCATCACTGAAATACATATTTTGTTATTTTCATTATATAGCTATTCATCAAGCAAATTAAGTGTGAGAATTTATGTATACAATATACATGTGTCTGATTTCAATGCTATGGCCTCTGTGTAGATATTTAAAGATGGCCATCTTTAAGCACGACTGTTTGGATTTATATGAAATGGTAACACTTTACAAGCTGTGGGTGCTTGAGAGCGTTTTGGCAAAGCAGCGTTTTTTTCAGTTGAGACCAAGCGTGCCGCACAAGCCCTGAAAAGTGAAGCCAAAGCATCTTGATCACCCCCAGCTGAATGGTCCTAGTATAGATCATAAACCCCACCCTCTCCATGTCATTTAATTGGACATGAGACAAAGTAAACAATTAAATTACACTTCAAATATCTTTTTTTTCAAAGATGGTTTCTGTCATTTGCTGTAGTTTTTATCACACTGATGAAAGTTCAAGTGTATGTTTTTAAAATAAGTTTGTTTTTAGTTAGTTACTTGATGCTATAAAAACTCTGGTGTGACGTCATGATTGACAGCTGTCATGGTAACACTTTATTTCGATAGTCCAGTTTAGACGATCTACTAACTATAAGTAACTTTGCAGCTATATGTCAACTAACTCTCATTAGAGTATTAATAGACTGTCTGCTTAATATCTGCTAACACTTTATTTTGTTGATCCAGCAACAGATATTCTACTGACTATAAGTAACTTGGCAACTACAAGTCAACTTATTCTCCTAACCTGAACCCTAACACCGAACCATAACCTAACAGTCTACTGACAGTCTACTACAGCCTACTAATACTCTAATTACAGTTACTTGACATGTAGTTGAAAAGTTACTTATACTGTAGTCAGTAGAATGTCTAAAGTGGACTATCGAAATAAAGTGTAACCGCTGTGATTGACAGGTTCTCTGAGCGAAGTAGTCACTGAAGCACCAACAGACTTTTTGCGGGATCTTCGGAGGACTGAGGAGATTGGAGCTTTAAATTTAATATCTAAATTTCCATAACTAATTATTTCACACTGACATAATGGGTTGTTCTGCAGTAGATTGTGTTAACTGCTAACCAATCTGGCATATGCGGGAAAAAGTGCAGGGCCGTGTGTTTGCGATTGATTCTGTGAGAGTGAAGGCGGGGCCATAATTTTGCAGCTTTACTTCCTGCTCACTACTGCGCAGACGCAGGTCCCAAGATCACTACTGCGTTATATGGGCAGATCACTGGACGAGATATTGGACGAGATCACTACTGCGCAGACTCAGGTCCCGAGATCATTACTGCGCAAACACAGGTCCCGAGATCACTACTGCGCAGATGCAGGTCCCGAGATCACTACTGCGCAGATGCAGGTCCCGAGATCACTACTGCGCAGACGCAGGTCCCAAGATGTCATCGACATATCGCGACACTGGCGGCTTCACTATTCACCAATGGAAGAGAGTGAAGGGGCATCATCCATCGTTTTTTACAGTCTATGGTTGAGACGCTTTGCTTGCTATGATCAGGAATATCTGCGAAAGTTTTACTAGTATCTCATTCAGATTGTTTCTGTGTTGTTTCTATATAAAAAATGCCAATACAGTGCAAAGTATTTGCTCTGGCTCTTGTTTTAAATTAGTTTCTTCCATTATTATGCTTGTTGTTTTCATCTGTTGACGTTGTACAAGCAGAATGTGGCGGTTGGTTGGTGTGGTATTTGTCCCGCTCCTCCTCCAATGTGATTGGACGGCTTGGTAAAAAGTGACAGTGATGAGTGCTGTTTAAGCCAAAGTTGAAGATTCTTCAACTCTTGGCGACTGTTAAAAAACGCAGAGAGCTCAGCACTTCAGCGTCAAATAGACAATCAGCGCCTCGTTACACTCCTGCTGTTTTAAAAACGCTTTGCCTTACGCTCCAGCGTTTACAAGCCCATCAAACAGCTGTGGTAAGCCCGAAACATTCAACAAACACGGTGTGATATCTTCTCCTGTTACTGTTGCTTGCACTGCTTGCCACAGCTTTCTTACCCCAGGTAGGTGGCCAACTTACCCCAGTAGTGGGGTAGGATAGCCACTTTGAGTAATTTTACATTTTGTTTTATAACAACCATATTAGCAAATGTTTCTATTTATTTCCGATAATAACACATTGGCTGATGCATCATCATTATCCTTCACGAGCTAAACTTGCATCTAAATATGTTTTAAAAGTAAAACCGCATTGTTCTTAAGGGGGGCATCTTCCCCCATGTTACCCAACAGTAAGAAAAATGGATATTCATATTGAGATTTTGTAACAGAGAGGCAGGGATGAAGTGGAGAGAGAATCCAGAGGCAAGCACTGCTTTAATAACAATACAAACAAGTAATACAGGGCAAACAAAGAAACTCAGGACAGGAACATGATACAGCAAACAATGACTGACAAACCACAAGAGAAACACAAGGGCTATTTATACACAGGCTAACAAGGTAACAAGGGGGTGTGGTTGATTGACATGGGAACACTTGAGGGTAACCAAGGGAACTTAACAAGATACACCTGGGGGACTAATCAACATGAAAAACTACAAAACATGGCAAAAGGAAATAACACACAAGTCCTCACACAAGACATGAACACAGGTTGAGATTGTGACATATTTGCTGAAGATTACATTCACAGATTAAGTTTAAGTGATGATGGCAAAGGTATATATGAAAGATAAGCATGTACAATATGAAATGATACAGATATTTAAACAAATATCAGTTGATAAGCAATATTGTACTGATATATTTTGCCTTAACATTGTGCATGATCAAAATATACAGTAGGTTTGTAAATATGTACAGTAACTTACCATTATTAATCTCATACTCAGAGATTTCAGTTTACTCAATGATGATAAAAAAGAAAGGGAACATTGTTCTGAATATGGCACCTTGGATATTTTGATTTTGCCTGAAAAATTCTTAGACCAAAGTTAAAAAGTTGTGTGCAATGCTAACTCCTTGTTCAATTATTTGGATCTGAAAACACAAAGGATGTTTCCTTTTAACTTCAAGATGCCACTGTTGTAAACAAGCATTGAAAAAAATCCTTAAAATAGAACTTTAGCAATGAAATTCTGGACTGACATGTATCTAAGGCCATGGGACAGCTGAATCATTGTTTCGAGCAATCAGACACAGTCTAAAACACAAATCTCTTGCTGCCAGCTTGATATTTTTCATATCTGTTCATGTCTGTTTTAAAGACAGATACAAACCAAGGAACCACAAAAAAACATTAAAGAAACTTTATTAAATTGTAAATATGCTTCTCTCCTCTCATATTGATGAGGTAAAATTAGCTTTGTGCTAATGGATAGATTCTCTCTGGGTTTTGTACGTGCTCTGAATTAATTATAGCCTCCAAAATCACTTACAACTCATACCTCCGGCAAGCCTCTGGGAATAACTAACCTAACAAAGACTGTATTTCAGTTTATAAATTGCCTAGCATAAATTGAGGGGAAAAAATAGTCTATTTGTCCTGATTAGGTGAGTGTAATTCTGAAATTTAGGATGGGGCTATTGAGCTACTAAGATTGACCTGTATCAGGTGTTCTTGTGTGCAGCATGACAAAATACAGTTTTGCAGTATATGCTGAAACTGTGAAATGTTTTAACTTGCCTGAAATACTAACTAGCAGTGTTCTGAACATGCATAATTAGTGATATTTACTAATCACAATCATTCATTAATCTGAACCATAATATAATATACCTAAAAATTATAACGTTAAAGGAACGAAATGCATTTCCAGATGTTTATATTATTTCTTGAGATTAGCTAATTGTAGTGTAGTTCAATGTGGGTGTGATGGAAGAAGAAAAGGGTCGGCTTGACTGGAACTCGTACACTTTATTTACTTTTTAAATATAGAACGATAATGTTCGCGAGGTGCGCCTTCACCATAGAAAACTCTATAGCAACGTTCACAATATCCTCTTTCCAGTTATAAATAACTCAGTCCAGCAAGTTTCCTTTTCTCCAGTCACGGGTGGTGTACGAGTCCACAGTCCTTCTCCCTCTCTCCGCTCTCTCAGACCAGCCGGCTTTTAAACAGTCTCCCCAGCCCCCTGTCCGAGGTGTCAGTCTGTAGGATGAAAGGGAGAGTAAAAGTTAGGAGCCTGTAAGAGCGGTCCGCCACATAGAGCAGCCTTTATCTGGGTAAAGGCCCGCTGACACTGCTCTGTCCACTGGACGGTATCTGGTGCTTCCTTTTTAGTTAGGTCAGTCAGCGGGCTAGCGAGGTCCGAATAATTAGGCATAAACCTTCTATAATATCCCGCTTGCCCCAGGAACTGCCTAACCTCCTTTTTGGTCTTAGGTCTCTCGGACAGGTCGCAACTGCTGCCGTCTTATCAATTTGGGGACACACCTGTCCATGACCCAAGTGGAAGCCCAGATACCTAACCTCCACACGCCCAACCACACACTTCTTTGGGTTGGCCGTGAGCCCGGCCCCTCGCAGCGTCCCGAGGACAGCCCGCAAATGCTGCATATGACGCTGCCAGTCATTACTAAAGATGATAATATCATCCAAGTAAGCAGCGGCATATGCAGCAGGCGGCCGGAGAATTCTATCCATCAGGTGCTGAAAGGTCGCCGGAGCCCCGAACAAGCCGAAAGGAAGAGTGACAAATTGGTATAATCCAAACGGCGTTGTGAGGGCGTTTTTTTCTTTAGACATTGGAGTTAAGGGGATCTGCCAATATCCCTTCGTTAAATCCAGTGTCGAATAAAATCGAGCAGTGCCGAGCCGATCAAGCAATTCGTCAACCCGAGGTATTGGATATGCGTCGAATTTCGACACAGCATTCACCTTGCAATAATCCACACAGAACCGGACTGAGCCATCAGGTTTAGGTACCAAAACTATCAGGCTTGTCCAGTCACTGTTGGATTCTTCTATTACCCCCATGTCCAGCATAGCCTTCAATTCATCCGGAACTATTTTCTTTTTATGTTCAGGTAAGCGATATGGCCGGCTGCGCACTACTACACCCGGCTCGGTCTCAACGTGGTGCTGAATGAGGTCGGTTCGGCCGGGCAGGGGCGAGAAAACATCAGCAAACTCCGTTTGTAAATTACGTATATCAGTGAGCGATATACCAGAGCGAGAGATTGAGATTTTGAATTCGCTTCTGGACCAAGATCCTCCTCCCCACTCACTACCGTTGCCAACATCACTGATTCCGCCTCATTCCATTTTTTAAGGAGATTGAGGTGGTAAACCTGATGTGCTCCTCCCCTGTCTGTACGAATAACCTCATAGTTGAGATCCCTGACTCGCCGTGTGACCTCAAAGGGTCCTTGCCACTTCGCGAGTAATTTTGAACTGGATGTGGGAAGTAATACAAGTACTTTATCTCCCGGTGTAAATTCACGTAGTCTAGCCCCCCTGTTGTACAGCCGACTTTGTTTGTCCTGGGCCTGTAACAAATTCTCCATAGAAAGCCGCCCCAAGGTGTGGAGTTTTGTTCTCAGGTCCATGACATATTGAATTTAATTTTTACTATTCAAAGGTCCGTCCTCCCAAGTTTCTCTAAGCACGTCTAGCACCCCGCGGGGCTGACGCCCATAAAGAAGCTCGTCTTCTTGAACGAACTTACGAATCAAGGATTTCAACGTGCGATTAAAGCGTTCCACCAGTCCGTCTGTTTGTGGGTGATAAACGCTGGTGTGAATAGATTTAATGCCCAATAATTCGTAAAGTTCGTGAATTATCCGTGACATAAACGGCGTGCCTTGATTGGTGAGAATCTCTTTAGGGATTCCGACCCGGGATATTAAAGAAAACAGCGCGCTCGCCACGGTTTTCGCGGAAATATTGCGAAGCGGCACTGCTTCTGGATATCCCCGTGCAGATCGTTCTAATGGCCCGATGAGGTCCATGCCAATTCTTTCGAAGGGGACCTCTATTAAAGGAAGGGGGCACAATGGTGCTTTTGTATTGGCCGGTGGGTTCACCAACTGACATTCACTACAAGACGCGCACCACTTGCTCACATTCTCGTGAATGCCCGGCCAAAAAAATCGGGTCATTAAACGATTCAGTGTAGCTGCCTGCGCTAAATGCCCAGCCATCGGATTACAGTGAGCCGCCTGGAAAAGCATTTCACGGCAGCTTTTCGGAACTAATATTTGAGTTGTATCTTGCTTTGATTGAGGGTCCTGGGTAACCCGAAACAACTTATCTTTTATGATTGCGATAAGGATATGAGAGAGACCGATCTGGATGGAAAGGTTGTCCGTCGATTGTACGGACCTGATCGAACGCATTTTTGAGCGTCTCAAAAATTTTGAGGAAATTCATCGCGCTCTGAAAGAGACGTTCTTTCAATAGCACTCCGTCCCTCTGGTACAGGTTCCGATGGTCCCGGTACAACCTCTCCTACCTGAATGACGCTCTCTTCCCCCGCCTCCTTTTTCCCCCAGTGGCACCCGCACACAAATGTCCCAATAATGCTTTGAATCCTGGCCAATTGGTCCCCAAAATTAGCGGGTGCCGGAGGTGCGTAGTAACGGCCACCTCCACGCTATGCTTTTGGCCCCGAAATTGGATAATGACTGGCATTAAGGGATATTCGGTAACACTTTAGAATACGGTTCCTTCGTTAATGAATAACTACACAAGAACCAATAAGTAACACAATATTAACAATCTAGTAACTATTATTAACTAACAAGAAACTCTGATTAACGAACTAGTAAGTAATAGCGCACAGATGAAAGTGGTAGTTCACTATTAACTAATCAATAACTACTATTTTTTTAATGCTTCCCAGAGAACTACTGAAAAAGTTTATTAACAATCTAGTAACTACTATTAACCAAAAAGAAACTCAAAGTCATACTTCATACTTTTATGGGAATTACTAATTATTTGGATCTGTATTCTAAAGTGAAGATCATGGGAACTAACTAGTAATGACTCAAGTGTTACTAGATGATCTAGTCATGATTTGTGCAACCAAACACAAAAGTCATTTCAAGCGTTTGAGATTTTTGGTGAACTTTAGTATACTTTTAGAAAATTTCTTTAGAAGTATAGTAACACTTGAGTCATTACTAGTTAGTTACCATGATCTTCACTTTAGAATACGGATCCAAATAATTAGTAATTCCCATAGAACTATGTAGTAACACTTGAGTCATTACTAGTTTGTTCCCATGATTATTACAGTAGTTACTAATGAAAAGCCAATAAAGTGTAGAATCTTCTCACTCACAAGACACACACACACACACACACACACACACACACACACACACACACACACACACACACATATATGTATATATATATATATATATATATATATATATATATATATATATATATATATATGCTAGGAGACATACATAAAAACACATTTTTTTGTGAGGTAAGTTAAATAATAAATTCACTCTATATGGTACTTAGATGGCTGATGACTCAATATGTTCCAGTCGTCACCGTGACTCTAGTGATTCAATGCCAGTCCAAAGGAATGCCAGAAAATTGGCCACAGGACAAGTAACGTCCCGAGTCCCGACAACTGCATTTAAAAATCCATTTCTTTAAAATTATTCAGTCGATAAATAGACAACATAGGCCAATTATTAACAGCTTACATATTGATAATTTAAACAACCTTGTGTATTCGTTTACGGTAGCAGTTCAAATGTTAATGTAGTGCTAGTCATTTACCCTGCATTGGTTATTGATTAGTTTTGTATGAATTATGAAAATTTTCAGTAGTTCTCTGGGAAGCATAAAAGAATATAGTAGTTATTGAAGTACCACTTTCATCTGTGCACTATTACTTCCTAATTTGTTAATCAGAGTTTATTTTTGGTTAATAGTAGTTACTAGATTGTTAATAAACTTTTTCAGTAGTTCTCTGGGAAGCATAAAAAAATAGTAGTTATTGATTAGTTAATAGTGAACTACCACTTTCATCTGTGCGCTATTACTTACTAGTTCGTTAATCCGAGTTTCTTGTTAGTTAATAATAGTTACTAGATTGTTAATATTGTGTTACTCATTGGTTCTTGTGTAGTTATTCATTAACGAAGGAACCGTATTCTAAAGTGTTACCGGATATTCTACCACCTCCCCGTGCACACACCGTACCTTAACCATGCGGCTTTTATCCAATACCCCGGATTGAATCAGATTTTGATGAATAGAGGTCTGGTTACAACCTGAATCCACCAAAGCCTGATAGGTACCCCCCTTTATACTTACTGGTATCTGGTACAGCCCGGCTTGATCAGGGGCAGCCTGTGGTGTGTCAGGGACCCTGATCAGTGTCCCCACCTCCATCACAGGACACCGTTCGACAAAATGCCCAGGGTCCCCGCAACGCCAACAGGCCGGCCCGGGCCTTTGGTGGGTCAAGGGTCTGGCGTGCGGAGAGCATGGGCACGAGAGAGGGAGAGGATCCAGGGGCGGAGGATGTTTCCTTAGTCGGCGCTCTGGGAGCCGGGACAGGCTCTAACACCGGACGGGTCCTCCATCGGGGCGCCGGCCTGGGTACGAACCCCCCTCTGGACCTGGGAGAAGGGATAGGGCGAGGAAACAAAGAGGGAGGAGAGAGAGAGAGAGAAGCCGCTGGTAAGGGCTCGCCGACCCCTGGGCACGCCACCATTTCGTCCTCCGCCAGTTGGATGGCCTGGTACAGCGACGTCGGGCGGTGGCACTGGACCCACTGCGCGGTCTTCCGAGGAAGCCGCGCCACAAACTGCTCCAGTACCACTTGATCGATGATTCCCTCGACGTCGCGGTCTTCGGCCATCAACCACCTGCGGCACGCGTCCCGGAGCTGTTGCGCGAAGACGAAGGGTCGGCCGGATTCCCCCAACTCCAGGGACCGGAACCGCTATCGGCCCGCTGTAGAATAGCGCGTCTGAGGTCTTTATAGACCAGGAGATTCCGGACTGGCAGCTGTTGTGCGGCGACCTGAGCCTCTCCGGAGAGCAAAGGTATCAACCGCATTGGCCAGTCCGCGGCCGGCCAGCCCCAGGCCTCGGCCGACCTCTCAAAGAGGTCCAGAAAAGCCTCTGGGTCATCTTCCAGACCCATTTTGCTGAGAGGCACAGGTGGGGCCGAGGTCGTAGCTGGCGATGATGGAACGGGCCGAACCTCCCGGTCCATCCAGCTCCGGAACAGCTCGAGGTCCTGCTGCTGGGCCCGAAGGAGCGTCTCGAAACGACGTTCCTGTTGTTCCTCCATGGCCAGCAGCGCTTGATGTTGTTGTTGGTGTAGTCCCGCGAGCGCGTGGATGATATCCGCAAGTGGGGTCGGGGACTGTCTGGCGGCGGCCTCTTCTTCCATCCCGGGTTTCGACACCAGTGTAGCGTGGTTCAATGTGGGTGTGATGGAAGGGTCGGCTTGACTGGAACTCGTACACTTTATTTACTTTTTAAATATAGAACGATAATGTGCGCGAGGTGCGCCTTCACCATAGAAAACTCTATAGCAACGTTCACAATATACTCTTTCCACTTATAAATAACTGAGTCCAGCAAGTTTCCTTTTCTCCAGTCAAGGGTGGTGTACGAGTCCACAGTCCTTCTCTCTCTCTCCGCTCTCTCAGACCAGCCGGCTTTTAAACAGTCTCCCCACGCCAATCACTGCAATCAGAAACAGGTGTTCCTCATTTTGCACTTGACCCACTTACTCACTGCTCGGCTCCGCCCTCGCTCTCGCTACAGACTCCACTAAACCACGCCCCCCTTTCCACACTAATTAATTAAGCTTTTTTTAACTTTGAACTTTTACATATTTGTAAAAAGAATAATTGTCCATCGACATCTTCACTCAGTTTCAAGTGGCAGTTGTCTATGGCCAGTAGTATAGAGATGTAGGAAGCAGCTCACGCAGCAATCACTTTCAAACCAAGTAACAATTTTGTTGGTCAACAGATCAAATTCTACAAAGGTAAGCCAGAACACAATAGCGTCAGCTTTCAGAGAGTTTTCTTTAAGTCTCTCTTAGGCATTCAGGAGGTGTGGCAAAGGGACGCAGCGTGTCGTTCCATTCTCAGGGAACAATGGTTACATTTGTAACCTGAAACGTTCCCTTTTGAGGAAACTCACGCTGCATCGAATGACAACACTTTGGGGAAAGCTACCTTTAGAGTAAGGAACTTCTCCGGAACAGACCTTAATGAGTATGAAGGGTGCCAGGATAACCCTTCCAGAACCACAACCAGGTCCCAAGTCGGAACCCTGGCATGAGCCGCATGCCTCATCCTCAGCACACCACGAAGCAAATGGATAACCAAGTGGTGTTTCCTCAATGGTCCCTCGCTTAACGGTGCGTGGAAGGCAGCTATGGCAGGCACATAGACCTTAAGCTTGGACAGGGAAAGGCCGGCAGAGAAACGGCCTAGAAGGAATCCAGCACTGAAGCCACTGGGAAGTTAACTGGGTCCAACTGCACTTTCTGCACCATAAAGTGAATAGTCGCCAATTTAAAGGGAACAAAGTTGGAGGGAGCTCTAAAGTTTAGGATGGTCTGAACAACCTCGGTTGAGAGACCGAACCCTATGTAGCGAATTAGCTCTATGCAATAATAATAATCAATCAATGGCTCTTTGTTTCAAGGGTGCTCATTTGCATGTGCCCGTTCGAGGGGTGTTAGCCAATGAAGAAACTGAAAGATTCTTGTAATAATAATAATATGTTGTTGTTATTGACATATCATGTACACAGTCATTTCGATCTTCAAAGTACCAAGTTATAGAGACCAAATATGCCATATGATTTTGGCTAACCATAGTATGCAAAGTCTGAAACATTAACCCATTAGAGTTTACAAGAAAACATAGGCCAAAACAACATCAGAAGGAAAATCATGAGATGTGAAAATTAGATACATGTTATACATTTCTCAAGTGGTTATATATATATATACACTGTATATATATACATACTCATTTACCATTTATATATATATATATATATAATATATAGGATTAACAGGGTTTATTTCTCTTTCTCAGGAGAATTAAGTGAGTGTCACATCTCTCAGGAATTCCCTTTTAGAGGTCGTAAAATCCTTATCTATGTAACAGGACTCTGAGTTCTGCCAGTGGTGTTAGCTTCATTGGGATGTTAGTTTCGGGGGAAGTTACACTGGTCTTTGTTGGGAGAGTGAGTTTGCCGGACTATTCATTAGGTAAAATGAATAATTTGTGTGTGTGATTGGTCAAGACGCTACAACTCCCCCCTTTCGAACGATGTTGTCCGTGCTATAGACAACAACGAGCGACGTCAAAGGTGCAGAATGATCAGACACGCTTCCGGTTTGTGTCTCCTGGATTGATGGTTGTTCCACGGTGGGTGATGTAGACAATAGCCAAGTCCAGGTCTCTGCAGCAGGTGCTGAGGCAGCAGGTGCCTTGACAGCATGTCACCTGTCGCCTGAGGCAGGTGGTTGCTTGTGACTGCAGGGAGTGGTGGTGTTGTGTAGCGTGGAGAGAGTTTCAGACTGACCTAGTACTGGTAGCAAAAAGGGCAGCAGGTGGTTGTTCGCCCTTGGTTCTGCACCCAGTCACCAGGCGTCTGATGGTTCTGCACCCAGTCACCAGGCGTCTGAAGTCTGCAGTGTTACTCTGCTCTGGCAGCAGTGCTGACTTGAGCTTGCCTGAGTTGTGTTGGGTAAGAGTCAGAGGTTTGTTCGTCCCAGTATTTGTCAGGTGAGTTCTGTTCAAGGAGCTCTTGTGCTAGTGCTAGCAGCTCTTGTAACTCAGATCAGGTGTGTCCAGCTTTCTATGTGCAGCCTCTGTTTGACACCTGTTTGAAAGGTGTGGAGGAGGATGTTGTTGTAGACTGCTGTGGGACGTCCCGTGGTGTTTACTGGGTGAGGATGTCCTTTTCCATGGCTCCTCCCAGCGGTTGGTCTTGTGTCTGGGTCTATGGCCATGGTGACGGTTCTGCCCTCTGCTGGCTAGAAACTCTTTGTTGAAGGCTCTTGCATTGTGGCAATGCTGGGTGCCTTTTGGTGCCAGCTTTGGATTCTGGATTTTGCCATTCAGAATCACTGGGTTCTTAGAAACTCTTTTTGAGGAGGCCTTGTGTTTGTTAACCTGTTAACCGTTTCCAGAGCGTCGGCGCACTGAAGCGGTTTTTTTTTATTTAGTTCAAATTTACTATCAGATTTAATGTTATACCTTGACAAACTATACATCATTAAAAAGATATAATACTCAAGATTCAGTATTTGACCACTATTGTATTCTGAGAAACTTATAGTGACAGTTATGTCTTAATTTGTGTCAGGAGTTATGAAATGGAAAAATGAGTCGATACCTTTAATATGAATTATGAGCGTCAGCTGGTCCATTCATAAAAAACACTCCAAGCTGTCGTCATGACAGCGATTCGCAAAACATCGTCCCTCAGGGCTTTAGCTCAAAAATGTGCAGACTTGGAGAAATATTGATATATTCTCATAGATTCACATCATATTTCTATAGACAGGAATAATATTTGTTGAATTTATACCCAAATGCGTCGATGTAATCATTATGATCGCTTCTTACTGAGATGTGCTGTGTTTTCAATTCATACCAATAGCCTGAGGGCGCTATATGCACAATAACAGTCCATATATGGATCACGAAGAAGACCCATAGTCATGTGACATTCCAGGACGTCACTGATACAGAAAGTAGCTGACAGAGATCGCTGTAACATGCAGATAAAGATGTTTTGAAGACAATAAACATGATTGCAATGATATTTGAGTTACCTGTGTTCTTCAAGCCATGCCAGGTATTTCATAATAATAGATTATATTTATAATGCAATGCTAATCGATATAGATTTCATCATCGTGCAGAACACTATAAATAATAAATTTTCTGTCGGATTTTTTTTTATCTGAAGCCAAATTAGATCACAGAAGATTATTTAAAACACTCGACTTGCGTTATAAAGTAAGTTTGGAGCACAAACATGGTTTCAATCTCATAAATGGTCGTGTATTGATGGTGTGCTAAGCTAACATGCTAGCTAGCCCAGGTGCACCTGCCACCAGCAGTTATTGTTTTATGATTTTTTTCTAAATAGGAATGCTTACTGAAATGTTTCAGTGCATTTGATACCAGTTTCAAATATTTAGTGAGAACTTTGATAAAAGAAATTAGGGTTTGAAACCCTATGAATAGCCTGTGAATAGCCAGTCGTTAGTAGCTATAATGCAGACAAAAGAAATGCATATTTAGAGCCATAACCAGTCTGGAGAGGTGTAAATGTGTGCAGGGAGAGACTGACTCTGAATGGGGCTCGTTTGCACCACAAAATAATAGAGACAATAGACTGATTAGATGACTCAGAAGATGACTAAACATCAGTTTGCATTTTAGAGTCTAATCAAAATAAAGTAATTTGACATGATCTTGAAAAACATTTAACTAAATACAGAGTTTTAGACTTATCATTTTCAGATTTTAAATATAAAATGGTCACACATATGGCTTTAGCTGCAGTGCATTTCTAGATTGCTCCAGGGCCAACTTCAATTTTATTTTTATGAAGATGTTTCATAAAAGTAAATTTCTAATAACTTTACAAAACTTTGAAGCTATTTAAACATTTTTTTTTCATTATGACAATAATTATTTCACCATTTACAATAAACTACTAGGTGTCAGCTTTCAAATGAGATCATACTTGTGCTTTTAGTGCAAAGGGTTCATGAACTGTATCTGTTTAAGTTTGGGTATGCCATTTCTGGGGATTTTTCAAAAGTGGCCTTGAAGGTTAACAGGTTAAAGGCCTTCTGTGTCAGGTCACGCAGTTGTTGGATAGGCATTGTGTGGGGACAGGCCATAATGCCTAAATGGTGACTTACAATAGGATGGAGGTTTCTGAGGAAAATGCTCTTGAAGCTGCTGTCTTCCTCCATCCCAGGTTTGTTGCGAGCTCCGAAGTAAGCTCGTCTGAGTCTGTGATAGTAAATATAGGGAGTTTCATGCCGACCCTGTTTGATGTCTAGGGCAGCAATCAGTCCGTTTTTAGACACTGAGAATTCCTTTATGATGACTTGTTTTAGCTGCTGGTAGTTAGACTGGATGTCTTCTGGCTGCCGAGCCAGAAAGCGTTGCAACTCTGGGCTGGATGTGATCCAGATCAGATAGAGTCTATCTTGATGGTTCACACTCATCAAAGACTGCAGGTGAAAGTCAATGTCTCGCAGGTAAGCGTGGACGTCGTGGTCTCCTGCAAGCTCTGGTGTAAATGCAAGGACATGTCTGGCCATTCGGTTGAGTTCTTTGAGTGTCACTACACGCGTCGATTCAAGATTCGTCTGAGTCAATCCTTTCCCTTCCACGGCTGCAGAAGCTTTAATGGGACTGTCCAATGACATGTTAAGCAGAGGGGTTTGTCTCCCCCCTTTGTAACTCTGTGCTTGGCTGGGGGAGGTTTCTCTGCTGATTGCAAATGGGGGAGTGAGATATCTCCCCTGCTGTGGTTCCTTTTGCAGCAGGTAAGAGTGTCTCAGTTCTCGTTGGACCATGTCAAGTTCATCTTTGGTGTTGTCCAGCTGCTGGGTCAGCGCTTCAATTCCAGCTCGGGACACATTCAGTTGACCTTCACAGGCCATGATTCAGGCATCTTTGTCCAAGCGTTCAGAATTTGCTGCTTTTAACAGTGACTCTTTGTGAAAGAGTTCCTTTTCCAGGTCCTCTCTGGCTGTCTTTTCCAACTGCTCTTGTTGTTTTTTAGCAGCTGTCAGAGACGTTTGAGGTCCGTGTGTCTGTCCCGAGCCTCCATCTCTAGCTGGTCTTTGCAGCCTTTAGCATGTGTCAGCTCCTTTTGGGACTCGGTGATCTGCCGTTTGAGGTTGTTTACCTCCTGTTTCAAACCTGTGAGGTTGTGGGCCAGGAAGAAGATAACCTCAGTCAGATGTTTGTGGTCATAACTTTTTGGTTCTGGTGCTGAAGGTCGTCAGCAGCCATGGGTAAAAGGGTGTTCCTCAAAACACCTAGCCAGTCCTTTTGGCCTGCCATCCGGGCAGTTAGGCTGAGCATCTGCAACATTTTGGCACACTTGTGGTGAGAGTAAGGGCAAGAGACTTATGCACGATCAATTAGAATTTGAAGCTAAAGGCAAAGTGAGATAGCTAGGAGTATAATGTACAGCTAGGTTTAGACAGGTGTGGTTAACAAGTGAAATGTGTACCTGATTATTACTATCTTAGCTGCAAATAGCAGGATGCTCAGATTTGTGTGGATCTGAGTGGCTTTGCTAAAAGAGCGTAAGCCTAGATTTAATAAATGACTTAAGATGGTTCTTATGGTCAAATTATTTATCAGAACTTACTGATAGCATACAACAGGCTTGATCTCTGAACAAATAACGAGAAATGTAAGGCAGTATATCGCCTTGTCCACAAGATGTCCCCATAACGCTATAGTAATAAAACAGATTCAAGTGCCTTTAGCGCTTTTTGGGCCTCTTGAGATACCGTAGCGTTGATACGTGAGTGCGACATCTTTTCCTCAGTTCATGTCGTCAACGTTATAGGTAAGCCATGTTAATGGTAGTGGGGAAAAAGCAATGTAAAATATATTTGTTGTTATTGCACTAACATTCAGTGTATCGGGATATATTGTGTTTTAAACTGCTAAAGACCTGAATTCAGAGTAACATAGAGAGTTAAAATGTTTTGGTTTTTACTTAACATGATTAATGCATGTTGGCCAATGCAAAGCTATGTATGATAATATAAGCAGCACGAGCTTGCTGTTGAATTGCTTGTGTATTGAAATGTATTTTGCTAGCTTTAAACTTAAACTGAGTTCATGTCTTCAACGTTATACAGGTCCTTCTCAAAAAATTAGCATATTGTGATAAAGTTCATTATTTTCCATAATGTAATGATAAAAATTAAACTTTCATATATTTTAGATTCATTGCACATCAACTGAAATATTTCAGGTCTTTTATTGTTTTAATACTGATGATTTTGGCATACAGATCATGAAAACCCAAAATTCCTATCTCAAAAAATTAGCATATCATGAAAAGGGTCTCTAAACGAGCTATTAACCTAATCATCTGAATCAACTAATTAACTCTAAACACCTGCAAAAGATTCCTGAGGCTTTTAAAAACTCCCAGCCTGTTTCATTACTCAAAACCACAATCAAGGGTAAGACTGCCGACCTGACTGCTGTCCAGAAGGCCATCATTGACACCCTCAAGCAAGAGGGTAAGACACAGAAAGAAATTTCTGAACAAATAGGCTGTTCCCAGAGTGCTGTATCAAGGCAACTCAGTGGGAAGTCTGTGGGAAGGAAAAAGTGTGACAAAAAACGCTGCACAACGAGAAGAGGTGACCGGACCCTGAGGAAGATTGTGGAGAAGGACCGATTCCAGACCTTGGGGGACCTGCGGAAGCAGTGGACTGAGTCTGGAGTAGAAACATCCAGAGCCACCGTGCACAGGCGTGTGCAAGAAAAGGGCTACAAGTGCCGCATTCCCCAGGTCAAGCCACTTTTGAACCAGAAACAGTGGCAGAAGCGCCTGACCAGGGCTACAGAGAAGCAGCACTGGACTGTTGCTCAGTGGTCCAAAGTACTTTTTTCGGAAATCGGAAATCAAGGTGCCAGAGTCTGGAGGAAGACTGGGGAGAAGGAAATGCAAAAATGCCTGAAGTCCAGTACCCACAGTCATTGATGGTCTGGGGTGCCATGTCAGCTGCTGGTGTTGGTCCACTGTGTTTTATCAAGGGCAAGGTCAATGCAGCTAGCTATCAGGAGATTTTGGAGCACTTCATGCTTCCATCTGCTGAAAAGCTTTATGGAGATGAAGATTTCATTTTTCAGCACGACCTGGCACCTGCACACAGTGGCAAAACCACTGGTAAATGGTTTACTGACCATGGTATTACTGTGCTCAAGTGGCCTGCCAACTCTCCTGACCTGAACCCCATAGAGAATCTGTGGGATATTGTGAAGAGAAAGTTGAGAGACGCAAGACCCAACACTCTGGATGAGCTTAAGGCCGCTATCAAAGCATCCTGGGCCTCCATAACACCTCAGCAGTGCCACAGGCTGATTGCCTCCATGCCACGCCGCATTGAAGCAGTCATTTCTGCAAAAGGATTCCCGACCAAGTATTGAGTGCCTAACTGAACATAATTATTTGACGGTTGACTTTTTTTGTATTAAAAACACTTCTTTTATTGGTCGGATGAAATATGCTAATTTTTCATGAGCTGTATGCCAAAATCATCAGTATTAAAACTATAAAAGACCTGAAATATTTCAGTTGGTGTGCAATGAATCTAAAATATATGAAAGTTTAATTTTTATCATTACATTATGGAAAATAATTAACTTTATCACAATATGCTATTTTTTTGAGAAGGACCGGTATACGCTGTGTTCTGGAATAAACGGTAAAGCCACGATCCCGAACCCCTCTGTGTCTGAGTCCCCGCTTTCTACCACCACCCACGAACATTCATAACACAACGCAGAGCAGCAACGGCGGTGCTAGAGGCCTGTGAGCGCGCGGAGAGAGAGAAAGAAAAAGAGAAAAAAAGGAAGAGAATAGCTTTCCTATTAGATTGTGTTTATTAGTGGTGCTTAAAATTATGCCATAGCAATTGTCTAGATTACTTTTGAAGCTGGCTCATAAAATTTAAGCAATTGTTGAAAATAAACACAGAATCAAGAAGGAAAGTATGTCTAGTTACTTTTGCAGTTTTATGGGGAAATAAAACCACACTAGACCAAGAGGGTTAAATGAACAAAAAAAATGAATAGCTGAAATCTTTTGACCTGGTATTGGGAATAATCAATAGCACTTAATAAGATCAACCATTAGATTTGCTTTGGACATCATTCTATAGTTGGTCACAGCTGTTGCGTATTCAAGACCACACCATGTGTTCGTCCCTCCATAAAGTTAAGGCAACGTGCCATTGAAAGTTCCCAATAATTATAAAAAATCTTCTCTAGCTAAACAGTTTACATGTAATTAAGTTTAGATTTAATTAACAAAGTAACTGCAAATTTAGCTGAACAGCGTTCAGTAAGGGATGCACCTGAAAAGTGCAGGTGAAATTAGATGAGAAGAATTAAAGTTAAGGGAAGAGAAAGTGAGAATTCAGAAACCAGAAATGGGGTTAAAGGAAAATGGTTTAGATCACTTCACTCTGCATACACATAAGCTGTAGTTAAAGACTCCATGTAAATGATGCTAACAGCTAACTGTTGAAGCTAATAATTTTGCTTAGCCTAAGCTGAAGGGCTGCTAAATTGGGTTAGATTAGCCACCTAGGCTGGTTTGTTTACAAAATGGCGTCGGAAGGTAACACACGTGCTATCTGGAGTTGCACAGAAAAAGTTTAGATGAATGACATCAATCTAACTATAATTTGTAAGGCCTTTATACTGTGAAAAGGGGAGCATCGCTCAAATCTACATTTATAGAACACTGTACTGAGATTGTTTCATCAGAAACAGGTTCAGCAATCAATTCTGGTACAGTTTACATGCCGCTGAGCTGAGATTCCTTCGTCAGAACAGACTTACACTTTAATACTGAAATTAGGGTTTCTTCGCTAAAATCATATTACTCGTACACTGATACTATTTGAAAATATGCTTAAATGTGTTAAGACTCAATTACAGTAGAGATGTCAATTCAAGCGATCACTTTATCTGCATCCAAACAAGCCAGCAACTAGAGAACCAAATGCCGTTTTGCATGTCGTGTCCTATTCTGACCGGAATTATTCAATGCACACTTTTAGGTTGACAGTGGTTTAAGCTCATAACCTTTGTTTAATCATGCCTGCATTCTCCACCATTATGTAGTGAATTAGCTCTATGAAATATTAATAATCAATCGTAACTTGTTATAATCGATTATGAATATTTGGATCAGTTAATCGGGTTAACTTGATGTAGCTACATTAACATTACAACCAATTACTCGGTTCATCCCGTGAACACTCAATATTGGTTATTAATTAATTAATAGAAATTTACATTTCCGGGGCATGGGAAATGTATTTCTTACTTAGTACTACTAAGAGCAAGTAGTCAAAATCTATGATTAGAGCTAAGAGAAGCTCAGAGCGTGAAGTGGGTCCAGAGGGTCAAGAGAGACAAGAGAGAGGGGAGAGTCAAGAGATGCAATATAAACCCTTAGAAAGGTCCCACCTCTCAGGGTTGGCTCGGCCAATAAGAAAGGTGGAAGTCCCAGGCGGGAGAATTTGGTTTATGGCTCTTTGTTTCAAGGGTGCTTATTTGCATGTGCCCGCTGGAGGGGTGGTAGCCGATGAAGAAACTGAAAGATTCTTGTAATAATAATATGTTGTTGTTATCGACATATCATGTACACAGTCATTTCGATCTTCAAAGTACCAAGTTATAGAGACCAAATATGCCATATGATGTTGGCTAACCATAGTATGCAAAGTCTGAAACATTAACCCATTAGAGTTTACAAGAAAACATAGGCCAAACAACATCAGAAGGAAAATCACGAGATGTGAAAATTAGATACATGCCATAGATTTCTCAAGTGGTAATATATATATATATATATATATATATATATATAGGATTAACAGGGTTTATTTTTCCTTCTCAGGACAATTAAGTGAGTGTCACATCTCTCAGGAATTCACTTTTAGAGGTTGTACAAATCCTTATCTATGTAACAGGACCCCAAGTTCTGCCAGTGGTGTTAGCTTCATTGGGATGTTAGTTTCGGGCGAAGTTACACTGGTCTTTGTTGGGAGAGTGAGTTTGCCGGACTATTCATTAGGTAAAATGAATAATTTGTGTGTGTGTGTGATTGGTCCAGACGCTACAACTCTGAGCTTGTCCCCCTCAGGGGCCAGATCTATAGTTTCTCCAGCTTCAGCATATTAAGCCCCCGGCTTGAGACAGTGTGATCTCCAAGGAGGTCCTGCTAGGGATGTTATGAGGTCTGAAAACCAAACTCGAGCCAGCCAAAACGGTATTACCAAGAGTAGACTGACCCCGTCCCAGCAGACCCTCTCTAGAACTTCGGACAGCAGAACAATCGGGGAAAGAGCGTACAGGTGCCGCCTCACCCACGCCTGCACCATGACATCCAGCACCAGAGGAGCTGGATGGTGCGGGAAAACCACAGTGTTTTTTTGGCTATAAAAAGCTGGTGCAGCAGTTTGGATTTTACTTTCACTTTTAAATTAGTGTCAATTCACCCTTTGCTGGGAGTTTGATTGACAGGCGATCTGACCAATAATAATTCACCATTTTTTTTCAACAAAGTAGTCAGGAGAGTTAGAAGATTAACCTTGGTGGATTTGAACTTGAAAAACGGTGTGTAGGCTTCTGACGTCTTTCTGTGGTCAAAACAACAGTCCTTCTGATGTTCATTCATGTTTATTTGATGCTATAAATTAAATAAGGAAGAGATGATTAGTTCACGAGCAGCTTTAACTGAGGCAATTTGTCACGACACATTAAAGAGCCACAAAACATTAGGCCTATTTATGGTTTAATTTTCTTTGACTGACCAAATTTGAATTTGAAATATTTAGAAATTTGAATATTTTGCTTAAATATTTTTAACGCTTTAAACTGAATTTTTTTTTTCCGGTGGGCAAGTGATGAAACCGGTGTGTTGCGACTGAACACCCTGTAACACCGACTATCGTAGCAAGCCTAGTCTCCACCCTTATCTAGGGCAGGGAGGCATGAACTGCTTAAATGCCTTCTCACTTGCCCTTATTCTTGCTGAAGACATAGAAAACGGACACTATTGTGTGCCGGCTTACATTTGTAGCTTCCCAGGCGTCACATGCTATGTCACGATGCAATGCCAATCAAGATTGGATTAGTTTCACACATGCTTCAGACGCTGTCACGCTGAGGCATTCCCAAAAGTGTTGTCATTCGACGTAGTGTGAGTTCCCTCGAAAGGGAACAGTAATTCCTGCTTAAGAACCTTAAATTAAAAGAGGAATGAAGAGCAAAACAATTACATGGATACGTTTGTCATGTCAAACTTGTTGCTTCACTGTTAGGTAAAACAGTGTACTCTATATATTTCTACTACAGACATGAATCTTACATAAATCACAAAAGGAGTGCAATTATTAGTTCTGTTCTGTTACTGGGAGAGAGAAACAACCGAACAACCAGACAGAACACCTTAGATTTTCTTTTTCTTGTAAATATTATTCCTAAATTTTAATTTTTATTCCTAAATATTACTAAATTGGTGTTACAATAACTAAGTTATCACACCCAAAATGGCATAGCACAACAGAATAAATGCCAAATCCCTGTCTCCCAATTGTCTTCTCTTACACTCACACATTCACACTCTAGACAAATTCTAATGTGTTACTATTCGGCAGTCATACGGGTGTGAGGAAACTGCTGTGTTCAATCTAGACGAGTACTTACAGTCCGATGTTGAGGGACCACTGTCAGAAAATGAGCAGGGTGCCTCTGTTTACTCTGTCAGAACACTGGCATTTACTCTAATTACAGTTGGCCTTAGAAAACACGATGCAAAACATTACATCTCAAGCTCATAGCTTCCATGAGGAGTGTTGTGTATATCTCATTATTAATTTTTTTAAATTCGCCTTCTGATCTACCTTGTACTGCTGTGTTTGCGATTATGTATATTGATTCAAGTTTTCTTGATTGTTTCATGACTATTACTAGGCAGAGAGCAATAGTAAAACGTCATTACCTAGCACCAAAGCTGTAGCTTTATAACTTGAGAAAAGGCTCTCATTTTCACTCAAGGAACAAGAGAAGAATTTAATTTACTTCCGCATGCACAACATTTGTGCTTCTGAAGCCACTTACCTCTTGTAAAATGGCAAAATGCAAATTGACTCCTCTCGCTTTAGTTGTCTCAAGAGCTTAATTTGAGCCAGATCCTGGAAAATGCCAGATTTTGTATTTTTGCATTCAGATGTAATGCCAAATTCTATGACCATATTTGGCGCTTTATTGAGTGTAGGGTTAGGATTGGTAGGTCAGATTAGCTTAATACTGCACCAACTAGGCTCATACAGTTTGGTGGGTCCAGAATTTGGCACAACACTGGTATTTGTTTTTAAATGATTCAGCATTAACAAGTGCATTACATGGTGACTGTGTGTGCGCATGTGAGACTCTGAGTGACACAGAGTGAGCATAGGTTTATGGAGATATATTTGGAGGTTATGTTTTGCTATTGGCCCTCAACACAGAAAATGTTTTTCACCAATCAAATTTCTTAAGTTCAAAATCATTCTTGATGCTTACTGGTTGTTGTTTTTTTACGTGCAGTGAGCAGCGGGAAATTTGCACCAAAATATTAAAAAGACAGTCAAGCATATTACAACGCAATTCATATCCACAAGTAAAGATGATGTTGTTTCTGTAAAAAATAGATGTAGAGAAGATGTAACTGCACCGCTGGACAATTCTACTAATTAGGGGTGTTTCCCAAAAGCATCGTTAGCCAACCATGGTCGCAAGTTACATCTAATTGTGTTGGTAACGGAAATAGAAAAAGCATACCAGGATAACGGGAGACATGAGCAATGGGAGTTAGATCAGTCAAAAGTCTATGTAATGGAAGAGGAAACAATGTTGTCAGTGTGAGAGAATATGACTGATCAACTGAATGACATTTGGTCTAAATGTAGCTACAGTATATACGTGACAGTATAATAAACTAGGCTCTAGTTAGGGCAGTGCAGAAAATTGTGAATAAAGCTTTTATTTAGTTGTGCTACCTCCGTTTAGTGACGTCAATTTTTGTTCTGGGAACACTGAAGTTGTATGGTCAGTGTTGGTCACAGCGATTTTTAATTGTTGTTTTGGATCCGGCAAGTATTCTTTTACAAATTAAGCAGTGCTCAAGATTGACTGAGGGATAAACAAAACGCTGCGTCTCAGTTCAGAAGCTGCATCCTTCGAAGGCATTCAAAGGCTGATTGCATCAACGTTGCATGACGAAGGCTGCCCCAATTCAAAAGCTCCTTCAAATGCGGTCTCCAAATTTGTCTTCTTTGTTTTCCGTGAAATGAAACGTTACAACAGATGGATCCTTTGCGGCCTTGTCTAGCCCAGAATTCATTGCACGCCAGTGACAGTGATTTTTTGAAAGAAAATGCAGAATTACACTTTCAAATGTAAGTATTGGGTTTCAACTTGTAAATGTAAAAAACAAAAAAACAAAAACAAAAACTTTAAAGCAGTTCAAATGTTGACATATCTTAATAAGATGTGATACAGTATATAGTTTATATTCTTTATTATATGCAGAAATGGACCGTGGTGAACATATTTAGACAGCTTGTGAACCTGTTTGTTTTCAGACAGTTTAATATAACTTTCATAAAAGTCCAGTACAAACTGTCATTCATCAACGGCAGCTGTCACAGTTGCTTGGCGACAAGAACAATCCTCCATAGGCTAGACTGTCCCATTTAACAATGCTTGTTCTGCCCTTCGTGGCCTTTGAAGGATGCAGCCTCTGAATTGGGACACAGCAAGAGCTGAGCCCCCCACTGATATTAAAATTCTAAGGGTTGAAAGAGAAGTTGTCTGCAACAGTTTGCTCTATGGCACATTTTAGTCTGCTCACAGCAGGGGGTTTTGCCACTGAGAAGTATGATTTTCTGAAGTGTGGCTGAAGCCCTAATAGAGGAAGCTGCAAAGTCTGACACATTGACTTGACATTGAAATACCAAACAACTAAGTAGGTCAAAAAAAAAAAAAAAAAATGAATATCACAGTTGTACACAGCCCATTTAGTCCAAGTAAAAACCATGTAGAATTGACCTAGAAATTATTTTAATTTAGGTAGTGTCATGTCCCAATCCCATCTCCATGTTTCACCATACGCTCTCCTCATATCTACCTCATTTCTGTCAATATTTTTTTTTAAACTCAGCAAAAAGACAAGAATAAAGATTAAATAAATGCATATCTGCTATTTATTATTAATTATAATAATGCCCATTTAATCTACTTTTGCCATTCTCATGTTTTGTTTCTTTGTCTTGTCTTGTTCTGTTTAGTTTCTAGTCATGTCTCTTTTTGTCTTGTTCATTATTAGTCATTTTTAGGTTTCCAATTAGTGCTCACCTGTTCCCTGTTCTGTTAATGATCTTCCTCTGCTGCCAGTCTGGTATACAGCGCTCACTTTTTACAATCCAGTTAACAACAGATGGATAAAAACTAGTCCTGCTCTATGTTTCTTGTTTAATGGCTTCACTCGGAAATAGGTAGTAATACATCTACATTTATTTATTTAGCAGACGCTTTAATCCAAAGCGACTTACAAATGAGAACAATAGAAGCAGTGACTCTAACAATAGGACAACAATATGCAAGGGCTATGACCCTTCCCACTCTAATCTAACGCAGTGCATGTATTTTTGTTATAAAGATAATAGCTATAGAATAGAAGATAAAGTGTTAGTATTAATGGATCAGGTGTTGCTGAAAAAAAAGATCTTCAGCCGTTTCTTGAAAATGGTCATAGACTCAGCAGCTCTGGTTGAGTTAGGCAGATCATTCCACCAGCATGGAAAAGACCAGAAAAAGGTCTGAGAATTTTGTGCCTTTTGAGACGTCCCCTCAAGATGGCGTTCACTTACAGAGCGCAAGTTTCTGGATGGCATGTAAGTCTAAAGTATGATGGTGGTCATTTTATTTATGAAAAATGTGCCAAAATCGTCAGCTGTTAGGGTTGATGAAGGAGGAGGAGGAGGGTTGAGAAGAGAGGAGAAGGTTATGAAAAGCATGCGAGAGTCGGAAGAATTGTTGTAAAAGTATGTCTTTTTAGCAGTAGATATATTAGCAGAGAAGGAAGACAGGAGGGATTGATAAAGACCAAGGTCAGTAGGATCTTTCGATTTGTGCCACTTCCTCTCTGCACCCCCCTGAGTTTAGAACGATGTTCGCGGAGAACATAAGGTAACCAGGTTATCAATACAATACAATAGTAAAGTTGGTCGCAACTTCCCATTCATGCTGATTACATGAGCATCCTCATGCTACAGATAATCACTGAAGATGTTGTGCTTCTGATTTGGAAAAACAGCACAACAATGTGAGCGGGATATTGCTTTTATACATGAAATCAGAACTATGTTAATTCATTTATATTTTAGACGCAGGGTTGGGAGTTACTTTTTCAGATTTTGCTTCACCATAATCTATTCTGATTCTGTACAAAGACACTAAACCATTGCAACACAATGTGTTTAGTTGAATGAATGATTCAATGACTAATAAAAAGAAGCTGAGTGATACAAACAGTGAAAAAAGTCCCACTGCTGTTGTGGTCCTTTATCAGCACTCTTGAAACACCTCCGATTCGGAGACCAGAACTACCTGTTGTATAAAATGTATTAACTTTATAGGGAATTAAAAAATTACATCAAATAGAACCACAAAAAAAAAAAAAAAAAAAAAAAAAAAAATCATTTTTAGCAGAAAGTTTTAGATGTTGTTTTAGATGTTAGATGTTAGATACTGTCTGAACTTACTCCATCAATTTTGTTCTCCAACCAAGTTCGAAGTAAAGCTTTTGCTACTCCATTTATTACTTTCCATTCCGTTATGATTATAATTCACACTTCAACTTGTACCACAGCTGGACGTACTTTATCCTGAGCTGATGACATCAAAACACTTTGAGAGCATCTATGCCTTGCATTTAACAAGAGACCTTTAAGGCCCTGTCCACACGGAGACGCGTTTAGCTGTATACGTACAAATGTTTTATCGGATCGGCGTTTCGTCTAGACGGATCCGGCGTTTTGGGTAACTGAAACCGCTATTTTTTGAAACCGGGTCCCAGGGTGGATAAATCTGAAAACGACACCCTTGTGTTTTCGTGTGTCGGCTAGTCAGACACGCTAAATCAGTAACAACAACTGCGACTACTTGCTTGAGTTCATGCTTCAGAAGCTACTGAGCCTCTTTTATTTCTTTATTTATTATTTAGCCCTATTTTAATGTAGGCTATTTTTATTTTATTTATTTATTTTAGGCTACTTCTTTATTTATTTATGTTTCTTTCTTATGCTATGATGCTTGTATTTTGTCTGATTAAGACATTTCATATTTTGTTGGGATGGGCATTTCAAGCAAAAATAATATTCGACGATCGCTGGGAATTATTTTATTATTATTCAAAAAACGCACCTCTGCCCCCTCATGCTCACCGGTAACACGGCGTTCGCTCCGACATTTCATATATGTTGATTATATGAAAAGTGAACAGCGTGAGTAGCCTAATCATAAGATGCGCAATATCGAGACACATCATTTTGACCACCATTAAGTTTTGTTTTGTATAAAGCCTCTCTTTAAAGTGAATTTCATTTTGTATAAATTGTATCTTAATTTTAATCAATGTTTCATCAACCATTTTCCTGGATTTAATAAATAAGAAGCAAATATAGCAGACAACAGCCTTTAATCAGGACATGGAGGCGCCGACGCGATATAACTTGAATCGCACTTGAACTGGAGCTTTTCTCATAAATGAACAGAAACTCAGAAATATATCTAAGCTTGAAATGTCTACTTTTAAACAAAACAATTCAAAACGAAAAGAAACAGAAAACTCTAATATTCCGTATGAAGTACGCATTTCTCTCTATAGGCACCTTCACAAATACTGGGGTATAAAAAGGTGGCGAGTCAGCATCTTCACAGAAAACACTAGTTTATTAATAAACAATTAAAATGTCTCCTTGCTATATTTGACACATTCATAATGATTAGGCTATTTGCCGGTTCTTTGTGGCAAGCTTTATGCTTTAGCTAACTAATCGGATATTGTGACTCATCCCTATTTTGTACCAGGCCAATAATGGTTTTGGATATTGTTCAATAAAGTTCTTGGTAAAAAAGAAAAGAAGCTACTGTGCCTAACATTACATACATAATATTATTGTATACAGCGCGAAAGGTTTATGCGCAAGTCTTCTTCTGTTTTTAGTGTATCTGTGTCAGAAATACAGCACCTCATACTGGTCTGGCATGTATACTACACTGGTTTGAGTCAGTTTCAGTGGATTCGTGTGTACGCAGATATTTCTTGAGATGGCACCGTGTTTACAGAATTTTTTTTTAGAACAAGGAAAAAATAGATTGGATAGGGAAAGCTCTGGCTTCGTGTGGACGTGGCCTAAGCCTCTAATGTACCTAGTATAGCCACTACAGTATATACCAGGAGGAGAAGGAGTACATTAGAGGCCTCAGTTCCAGCAGCTTTTAAAAGTCGCTGTGTGACGCCTCACTTAACTAGCACTGGGGGGATTTTCCCCATGGTGGTTCATAGATGGCATGCAGGGAACTTTATTACACTGCCATGACGAATGCAGCTTGGTATCTAGAGTTAACCACAGGATTTTTCACGCAGAGCCCACAAACACGAAAAGCGTCAACTACGGCGTGTCATGTCCCCTTTTTTTTTTTTTTTTTTTGCCATGGGCGATTTTGTCCCTATCACTTTATGAAATAGCTTACATCAGGGATTTATCTAATACAGAGGAAGCATCTCCGGTTGTTGAGCAGTTTTCATTTCATTCATGATGAGTGGCAATAATGAGTGGCAGTAGCCTACAGAGACGATTTTTTTGTTTTTTATTTCTAATATTTCGTTGTTATGAGTCACGGAAAATAATCTATCCAACACACAGCTCTCTAAGCAGTCCAATACAGTCTGTCTTTTTGTCAAACATTCAGACTTTAATTGTGACGTTATGTGTATTTGCGATTTATATCTCACAATGTGCCTTTGTTTCTTTTAATTGCGAGTTTATTTCTCATAATTGCGAGTATATTTCTCGTGGTTTGCAACATCTTGTAATTGCGACTTTCCTTTTGTCCGAATATGCCTACTTCCACACAGTAGTATACCGGTAGTAAGTGTAAACAGCATGTTAAATGAGCAGTATGTCTGAATTCATAGTATTCATAAGACAGTAGGCAAAAAGTACCCAGGTGACCAACTACTACTAAAATGAGATTTTAAATTCGTACATTATAGACACTTTACCATCAAATGAGGCCATGGGAGAGGAATTGTGAATGGCAGTGAAGAATTAAAATTACACCACAGGTTAAATGACAAAAACAATGTGCTGATTTCATTCATACTATGTGGAAAATACTTTTTTAATGGTAGCAAAGTAAGTCAAATGTAGTAGCTATTCAAACAGTATGTGATTTCGGACGTAGCTTCTGTCTCGAAATTTTTACTAAATCTCGTAATTGGCAACTTAATATCTCACAATTGGATATCTCCCATTGTGACTATTTAGATGAACATATCTTGATTTCTGATTTTAAGCTTTATTTTTTAATAATTTTTTTTTAAAATACTAATTTAGGTAGAAGCATACCGATTCCCTAAAGGGACATGGTGAAAATATAAGATGGGAGAAAATAAATTATTTCAATGCTTTGGCGTTGCCTCGGAAAAAAGTTTCCCAAGTAACTTTTTTTTAAGGTTTTTTAATGCAAAGTTTCTCTGTGGACCCTTGTGAAAAATAAATATAGCAAAATTGATTTGAAATACATTTATTTTATGCTAAGGATACTACAAATACATTTACATATTTATGTACTTAATATAAATACCCTGACATTATACTTTTGGTATACTAAATTCATATACTTAAAGTCTGCTAAATTAGAACAACTAATTTTGTACTTAATGCACTTTAGTTATCCGGAAATAGTGCTGCGGTCCAACTAAATATATACTTAAGTACATTTGATTGTGCCAAAGTGGAACTATTGCAAGAATAATTTAAGTACTCTTTAAATATCTTGCATTTAACAACTGAAATTATACAGTATCCTTACTAATAGTGATATTAAAACATTTCAGGCTTAATATTAAGAAATGTGCATCGTGCAATAAAGAAGTTCTCCAAATAAAGTTTAATTATGATATTTACATCAGTAAGTCTCAAGCGATATATCAGTAAATATGTTAATGGATTTGTATACTTAGTATGAAATAAGTATTATTTTAAATACATTTTGGTACAGGTTTTTTTGTTCACTAGAGGCCTGCAAAACATTTTCGAGAGAACGCAAAAGCATTGACTCATTCTTTTTCCCTCCCATCTCATATTTTTTTTCCACATCCATGTCCCTTAAGGGGCTCCATAGAAGCAGGATTTAAGAGAATCATTTGAGTTTCTTCTGAAAATAATCTTTCATAAGAGGCCTTTTGTGATTTCTTGCAGCTCTACAACTTTGCTGTCAAATTGTATAACAAGAAGTTTTGGGCCTTCAACCAACATATTATATTATTGTATATAAAACTTTAACGAAGTTTTCATGAGCAATTTCCTGCCATGTGGAACTATATAAGAGAGATCTAAATAAGGGAGCTCTAAACTTTACCCTGAGTTTATATTTGTTGATTTACAATTACTTTTTTTAACTACTGACCCGTTTGTCATATTTCTCAGCAGCCTAGGAAAATAAAATCACATTGCTGATCACACATCTCTTTAAATTATATATTTCAGGCACAATTTGCTAATAAATTGCATTGATATTCATAAATCATTCCACATGGTTTCCCACCGCTGATCCATTGTCATTTTATTTCTCTTCCAAACCCCAGTGCCAGGAAGTTGCAATATATATATATTTTAAAAAGTGTCTTTACAAGACTACCAGACAAATCTTTCAAAAGCATGAAAATCGATGCCCTCCTTGTCCCCCCTCTGCATGAATTATTCACCATCTCACACCTTGCTTGGTGAGTGCAGAGGACTGATCTAATATGTCTTGACCCACTAATGTTAGAGCAACAAAAGTTGAAGGCTTTGCCAACATGGCATTAAATGTGTGTTTAGGAGAAATTGAGGCCCAGAGTAGCGCAAATAAGTGTAAGTGTAAAACAGAATGCAATGATTTGCAAATCTCACAAACCCATATGTTATTTACAATAGAACATAGAAAACATAAAATGTTTAAACTGAAGAAATGTACCATTTTAAGAAAATAATAAGTTACTTTTGAATTGGAACTGGGGCACAAAAGGCTGGAAAAGTAAGTGTTAGTAAAAAGAAACAGCTGGAGAAACATTTTGAAACTAATTAGGTTAATTGGCAACTGGTCAGTAACATGATTGAGTATAAAAAGACTGTCTTAGGCCTTGTCCACACTAATACATTTCCGTTTCCTTTTCTCTCCGTTTTGGCTTTCTGTCCACACTGAGACAATGTTTTTGTGAACAGAAATTAAGCTTTTTGAAAACACTCACCAAAGTGGATTAATTTGAAAACGCAGTTTTCGCGTTGAAGTGTGGACTGTGAAAATGGAGGTATTTGAAAACGATGGGCCCAATTTTAACGATCTAATCTCATGGTCTAAAGCGCACATTCTATTTCAGTTGCCTCAAAATAGCAATATGCCAACAATGCACCTGAACAAACCTCGTTTTCACACCTCACCACAGTTTGTTGGTGCAGAGTTTGCATGCTTTGCCTGTGTTCACACACATTTCCTCACAATATCCCCCAGTATTAATGATAGATATGACGTGAATACTCACTTCCTCTGAATATCATGTGGCACAGTGGCAGAAGATTTTCATTTCCAAAATTTCTGGATCATGAGGGGGGAAACACACACGCATGAATATTAATTTGTTTGATGAAACAATATTAATTATCGACTTACTGACAGAGACATGGGCTTGCAAGGATTTACTCACCAGCTCCATACAAAAACTTTACAGTAAATCCAAAATCGAGGTTTGCATTGTATTCTTCAGAGTCAAAGAATGGTGGTTTCGAGTGTACATGACCGTGTTCTCAGATTACTCATTTCAATTTTCCTTTACTTTTTATGGTAAGTTTAATCTTAAAACTAGCTGAAAGTAGGGGCGGCTCTCATATTCCACAATATGAGACATTTTATTTCACAATAATGATAAAGTTATTTTATGTTTATAGATATTTTATTTAACATGAATTAAGAAATACTACAAAATTATACAGCTTAGTCTTCGCTGTATGAAATTCTATGAATTAATATCAATTGCTTCTAAAAAACAAAATTTATTCATCAAGAGCATTGAGTGGTTTTCTCTTAGTCTTTTGTTTGATTACAATTATGACAGACTGTCACTTTGAGAAGGAATACACAGATCCAATATTCTGCACACACTCCAAATAACAAATGCCCATTTTGATCAGATAGCATATAACCAATACTTTAAAATGGCTGTATGCCATGAGCGTGTGTGTGAAAGTTAATGTTTTTTTTTGAGTATGAGCTGAAAGAATATGTGTGATTTTCTCATCTCTATTCACAATTTCCTTTGTAAAGCAATTTGCATCAACTGGTGTGTGGCAAGAGGCCTGAAACTTTCAACCTGCAGTGCAGCTTTGTACTCTTTAAAAACAGACTATGCATTGTTTGATATTTAGTTTGCTATATATACAGTAGTTTGCCATATTTGTATCCAGAATTACACAGTTTGGTTGTAAAAATACACCTAAATATAAAGCTAATTAGATTTACTTTAAAATGACAAAGAAGAATGTTAAATTGTTAGTATGGACATATACCTTTTGTTTGTAATTTTACAGAGTTTTGAATATAAATTAAAAAAAACAGAAAACGACTGGAAAAAAATTAGAATTATTTTCCATTATTTTAATTATTTTTCATAGTGTGAGGAACCTTGCAGTATAGTATAGAATCATCATGCAATTGCAGCTATAGCCTTCGTAGGGGGTGAATGTATTATATTTTATTTATCCAAAATCAACTCTCAGGTGATATCTGGAACTCAACAACTTGCTCACAGCAATCACGGGCCCCAAGATATAGAGCAGAAGAGGTTCATGAAATTAATGGAATGAAATACTCTGCATTTCCCCTTTTTATTATATATGTCATCAGTACGCACAGCAAGAGACCAACAATAAGTACATTTTATGAACCTCTACTTTCAACGAGTATCACTTTGACTATGCATTTCTTTTCATTTTTTGTTTCCTTCTTTGTTTATAATGGGGTGAATGAAAGCACAAATTCTCAAAGTGGCCCATACATGTGCTGGTCTGACAGAAATTGTCCATGTAAAACCAGCACATTCAACAATAAAAAAATATTCATGCATCTTATCAAAAAATGAATTTCTACATAAACCGCTGATTGCTAATTACAACTCAAAGTGATAGAATGTGTCACTGATTTGTTATATCAGTGGTCTAATTAAAGAGGCATAAGATGTGGGTTACTTCATTGGCAGCCATGTTGAGATCACATGACCTTCCGAATACTCACTTTTTCTTGGTATCCCATCTATTACCTGACTCTTTGCCTTATAAAATATAATTGAATGTTAACAATCTGCTAATAATGTATTTATACAATACAGTACAACAGTGCCCATCCATTTTCTTTTTCAGCAGCCTAGATATTTCCCATTCTTTTTTCCTATTGGGATTTTTTTTTTAAATGTTAAAGCATTATACGTTATAAATCAGGCCAACCAGCTATGAGATGAATCACTACATTACAAACAAGCAAAAAGTATTTGAAAATCAGACAATAAGAATCATGGGCAATGTAGTTTTTCATCAGGAATTCTGCAATTAAATGCGATTATTTTAAAAAGATGAAATAATGTGGGCTGATAGCTTCAACAGAAGCATACCATAAATTAACAACCTTGTAGCTCACAGAAATCTGTCTTCAATGGTTTATAAGTTATTGTTACAAAATCAATTTCGGTAACACTTTACAATACGGGTGCACTAATAAGCAGTAATTCATGCTTAACTAATGCACAGATAATATTGAATTAATGTGTAACTAATGATTGTCTAAGCTATTCATTAATGATTACCCCATTAGGAACTAATTAAGAGTCTGTATGGTTAATGTATTAGTTCATACATTAATTGTTATTAATTACATATGTAATTGTGAATAAATTCCCTAATAACTAATTTTTTTAACTAATAATGTTAATTAATATGTTAATTACCAGAATGAGCCAGAGCCTTGTATTTCAACTTCCAGATAATACAGGTACACATTAATACATGATTAATTACTTCATTGTTAGTGCAAATTCATGTGTAAATTACTACAATTACTAAATGACTAGTTAATAATGATGTGCCTCAACAAGTAAAGTCATAACATAATGATACCTTTGCGAATCATTAGCTAATGATTAATTAAAGCAGATAACTAGTAGTTGAAGTGCATAGCTTTTACCAAATGTGGTAATTAACACATTAATTTACACTATTAGTTAATAAAATATGTTATTAAGGAATTAATACACAATGACACATTGAATTAATATCAATTCATGTATTACTTAATCTATTAATCATATAAACTCTTTATTAGTTGCTGATGCAGCAAGAATGAATTAATGGTTTAGTTCTTCATGAATCATACATTAAATCATAATTATCTGTGCATTAGTTAATCATGAATTAATGCATAAATGCATATTAGTGCACCCGTATTGTAAAGTGTTACCTCAATTTCCTTATGGAGAAAATGAATGGCACTTTTTTACTGCAATCTATGGCATCGGCAGCAAAGACTATGAGGCCAAAACATTTTTAATATTTTTTTACTGATGTTTCTCAATACAGATCTTAGACAACAAATCATGAACATCTTATGATTTGTTGTCTAAGATCTGTATTGATAAACATCAGTAAAAAAAATATTAAAATGTTTTGTCCTCATGCATTTAGCAGGTAAGTCAAATTTTTTTTCCCCATATTATGACCTTTACTCACGACTTCACTTCAAAGTGTCTTTAAAAATAAACATTAAACTACTGAGACCTTTGTCATCTTTTCAGTGTTATTTTAGTATCATTGATATACTATTACAGTATTTGTTCATAATTTGAATTTAATTTAATTTATTTTTTTGTTAAAGCTTAAGTAATTTTGTAGTGTTTTTGTCATCTTTTATTTTAAATAATTGTTATTACTCAGGAAATATCACTCTCTCTCTCTCTCTCTCACACACACACACACACACACACACACACACACACACACACACACACACACACACACACACACACAAACACAAACACACACACACACACACACACACACACACACACACACACACACACACACACACACACACACACACACACACACACACACACACAGCACTCATAAGTGCTGTCGCATTGAATTTGCTTTTTGTAATGAGGATAAACTATAAATAAAGAATACAGCAAGGCATTGTGTGATTCTTCCAATCTGATCACTAACCCAAATACTTGTTTTTAGGACATATATAGGACCAAATTTGGGCCAGTGAATTGCCTGTAGCGTAAATCTTCCTTACTTTATTCTGTCAAAAGCAGAACGTCCAGTTATTTTGCTCTTGAGAGTCCTTTACAAGATAAGCACATTATAGTGCTCCAAAGAAAAGCAGAATGTTATCAGTCTCAAAGACAAATGGTTCATTTTAGCCCAAGTGGATGTTGGTGAATTAAGCAAGGTCACAAGGAACAGGGCTGTTCAGAGGGGTTCCATCAAAATTTAATTAGCAAAAATCTGACATTCCCTTTCAAAGGAACTCGAGTTGCGTCGAGATAATGCGGTGGGAACGCTCTATGTGATTGCGTTGTGAAGCACTTGTGAAATCAGTCCAATGGCGTATAGGCGGGTGACAGCAGGGCAGAAAGCTATAAAGGGCACCCAGACCAAACATTGTCTGCTTCTGTGTCTTCAGCAAGCGCTCTGTGTGAAACTGTCTCTGTCTATATATTGTTGTTTGTTGTTTAACCACAAGCATATTATATCTACACCGGAATATAATAGGGAGAAAACAGCATTTTGTATCGTGTGTTCCTCCCTGCCCTTGCTTCATTCCAAGTGGGGACACACGCCATTTATGCATTGTTTGTTTGGGAGAGGAGCATGCACGGGCAACTCTAGTGAAAAGGGGCTGACAGTGTTCATTCATAAATTTCCGCCATGTAACATACGCATTTTCACGAAATGCATAGATGCAGCTCTGGTGCCTCTGGCGCCTGCAGGGTATTCGCATCCTGAACTACATTGACGATTGGTTGATTCTGGCTGAGTCGCATTAGTTGGCTGTTCGGCATCGAGATGTCGTTCTCACCCAAGTGAAAGAGTTGGGGTTATGGCTAAACGCCAAAAAGAGTGTGGTTTCTCCACAACAGAGGACCACTTTTCTAGGCGTGGTTTGGGACTCAATGTCGATGCAGGCATACCTCTCACCTGCACGCATAAAGTACATCCTGACGGCTGTAAAAAGAGTAAAGCTAGGCCAGTCACTCACTGTGAAACAGTTTCATAGTACAAGAGACCCTTGCTTTGGTGACTCAGGACCAAAAGGTTATACCAGAGGGGCAACCTACATTTTTCACATGACAGAAATATTTGCAGATACACACACATGCTGTTGAAACATTATTTTTTTTTTTTTTTCACCAAACAAGTCAGTGCAACATATGCACAGCAGATATATTTACATTGGCCTGAACAAAAATATGCTCACAAAAAAACAGTAAACTGAAAAACAAAATTGCAGAAAAAATAAATATATAAAAAAGAGGCAAGAAAAATAATTAGGCAGCATCTTGCCGCACAGCTGGGTCAGGCCACATCACAGGCAATATCTTCCCTTGCCAGACAGGGAAGAAGCACCTTGAGTGCCTTATCCATCCCTGAATCACACCCACATCAATCTCCTCATGCCTCTTCTATAGCCTGCACAAGAGGCATGCGCACAAAGGGCTGCCGGTCGTATACCTTCCACCGCCATGCTGAAAATAACTCTTCTAGGGGCTCCTACTCTTCCTCTTCCTCCTCCTCTTTCTCTTCCCCCTCCTACTCCTCCTCCTCTTTCTCTTCCTCTTCCTCCTCTTTCTCTTCCTCCTCCTCTTTCTCTTCCTCTTCCTCCTCTTCCTCTTCCTCCTCCTCTTTCTCTTCCCCCTCCTCCTCCTCTTTCTCTTCCTCCTCCTCTTTCTCTTCCTCCTCCTATTCCTCGTCTTCCACTGTTGTTGTAAAAAAAAAAGGTGCTCACCTGTGGTCTTTTCATAGTACTTACATCCTGATTGAGGTGTTAACCATTAACCATTGAGGGGTTTGGCCAGCTGGCACATGTATTGGTCAATTAGCGCATGTAGTGTCATTTTAAATGGCAGTGTTTTGAAATGGCAAACATGTGACTTTATGTCAAATTGTTGTGTCTTATGCAGAGAACCGTGTTCAGTGCATTTAAAAAGTGCCATTTTGAATTGCAAAATGTGTGTAAAGCAGAAAATGTGTTTAGACTTTTGGAGACTTGAGAAGAGGTTTTGCTCTCTGTGTGTCAGTTTAAATAATTGAGCCGTGCATGTCAGTTTAGTGTGTTAGCAATTGGAAAAAACTGTAATCACCTGGTGATGATAGCTCAGGCTCTACATCCATGGGCACCAGATTCAGGTAGCAGACATCGAGACAGGGGCTAAGGCCCAGTGAAGGAAGACTCCACACCGAGGTGGTGGAGCTAATATAGAGTTGCAGACATGGCTGCACTGCATCTGTACATGGTTTCCCTGATTGTTCTACTTCCGGGAGTTCTGGAGAACATAGTTACCGTACGTTCACACCGCCACCGACTTGAGCGGCAAAGAAGTAAAAAGTACGGGGAAGCTTGTTGATGCTTTGGTTGCTCTGACGTAGCAGGGAGAAGATAAGTGTCACAACATGAAATGTCACATGAGATTGTTTTTTTTGCATTCCACTTCACTGCTTTTCTATTTAACTATGTAAACACGCGCTAGACTGTGTGCTCGAGCTTTGTGTCTTTTGGCGCGTCACGCGCATGTCGCAGCGTTTAAAAAAACGCGTCATTCAAGTTAAAATAAGTTCAACTTTAAGAACAAAAATGTAAACTATCCCAGCTATTTTATCTCATGCCTCGTTCTTTTGCAACTGGTCCCTATAAGCAAACAACGTCATATCATAAATGATAGGAAACCCAGCAACGGCGATTATTAGCTTCTCCTCCATTTTATCTGAACTAATGTTTTGGTAGGAACGAAAGTTTACATCGTGTTTCTCTCCGGAATCAGCCAGCGTGGAGGACGTCTATATTCCGATTGGTTGCTGGCTTTTGCCGCTGCTTGCCGCTGAACCGCGTCATAGCTCATTACCATAAAGTTGAGCTACTTTCAACTTTCTGCTTGATGCTCAAGACGCTCAAAACGCCCAAAACGCAACGCCGATGGATTTGACGCTCCTTGAAGCTGAGAGAAGCCGGCTTCCATTGAAAATGAATGACTTCCGGTAGCTTTGGAAGCTCAAGTCGGCGGCGGTGTGAATGTACAGTTATGGAACTGTGGGTTTGACCTCTGAGGGGATCCAACTTATAGACTCAGATCTCTCAACTGAGGTTGTTGAGGTCACGATCCCTCTAGAGCTCCCTGCACAGGAAACAAACCAGTTTCCTCCGTGTTGCACTGGAGCAGGAGGGGTATGATGGCATTTTAGCCTTGTATTAGGGGTATCCCTACAAGAGGTGTGTGATGTGGCGGTCTATTCCTTTCCGCACACACTCGTCGGGTTTACAACCTAGTTTTGGGCTTTACTCCTGGGTCCCAGGTGATTCTGGCTTTGTTGTGCTTGCCTGATTTCACACAAGAATTTCACACCTTGAAAGGAACGCCTCGGTTACGACTGTAATATCCTGGTTCAATGCAGACAAATGAAAAAAATCATAGAGTAGAATTAATCTAACCCAAAGCCTAAAAGAACACCTCCGTTACGATGGTAACCTCGGTTCCCTGAAGAGGGAACGATATGTCGCGTCAACCTGCCATAATTCCGGCGTGCCTGTGATAGACTTGCTTTGACCTATCAGAAGTTGACGTCACCTTCCTATACGCCATTGGACTGATTTCACTAATCACCCAGAGCGTTCCCATAGCATCATCTTGACGTAATGTCTCGTTCCCTCTTAAGGGAACCGAGGTTACCGTCGTAACCGTGGCGTTCTTTTAGGCTTTGGGTTAGATTAATTCTACTCTATGAATTTTTTCATTTGTCTGCATTGAACCAGGAGATTAATGTGTATTAGGCTCATGCTGAATACCCACTGTTTACCTCTGAGCTCTAGCATACCTTAATCATTTTCCTTTGAAAAGAAGAAAAAAGACAATGAGGCACACAATGGCCGTGCACCACTAATAATGATAATGCAGGACTATCCTTAGGCTCAAGATAAAAGGCAAAGATTACTGGATTTGTGTTGAGCTAAAACAGATTATTTCGAAAGCATGAGCTACTACCACCTTATCTCAACATAATAAACAGTGAATTCACACGTCTCTGCTTAGATCAAGGATGTCAAAGGAACGACCCACCTTTAACGTTTGTACGTGTTGCTCAGGAAACAATGACATGGACAGATACTAGAACAAATATTTCATGTAAAAAGGTAAATTTCACCTTTGTTTCTAAGTAATAAGGTGACATTTCCTCAAAGTGTAAATTGCAGGTTAACCACCTTTAACCACCAACTAAATTAAAGTGCTCAATATGTATATATCTAAACATTTCTATCTTAAAATGCGTTAAAATAACATTTATTGGGGTTTCTTCAAAGGTAGCATGTTTTTTACCGTAACTGGGTGATGACGTCATAAGAGGGAGTACTACTGTTTCGAGATTCCTACTTTTTGTGGCTTGACTATGGACAATTTTGAACCAGTCAGGCGTGAGAGAGCGGAGGAAATTGCCAGAAATCATGGCCCTCAAAGAGTTATCAATGCTTGTGAGGAAAATGAGTGGAGGGTTGGCCAGGTGTCCTGGTGGGTAACGTTTGCTAGAGCTAGCCTAGGTTAACGTGGTGCTAACCCGGATAACATTAGGGAACAAGCCAAAGTCTTTTCAAAATCTTGTCATCATGTAGAATAGGGACAAAGACTGAAGACATTATTTACTTACATGGTGTTAGTAGTCCTAATCAGAGCTGTAGAGATGCACACACTGCACAGGCACAATGGCACTTTTGCTGACATCTGCAGACAGAATGCGATATTGCATGTGCTAAATCGCAACTAATTAGCGATGCTCATTGTCGGAAAGAAAAAAAGAGATCGATGTCCCTATCGCTGTGTTTGACAGGTGTTTGTGTGGGCTATGCCACCCAATGGAATCAGCAGTGGAGAGTATGTGCTGCCGTGATGTTAATGCGTTATGGAGTTTAGTGGAGCAGCTCTACCCGCGACCGGCAAATCTGACGTGCCTCACGCAGCATCCTGGATTTGACGCATGCTGCCTGCCTGATTTCAGGCAGGATCACGGTCCTCTTGAAGCCAGCACACACGAGTATGTTTACAGTTGTGTTATTTCATTCATCAACACCATTTTTTCTAGCTGAGTTAGGTCTCCAATATAACTGCTAGCCTACTTGCCGTTACACTAACGGTAACTGTAAGCTTGGAGTCCCTTTTATGACGTCACGCCCAGCCTAGTGGAAGGGAGAGGTAGTGCTTAAAACCACTGTAAAAAGTACCAACTTTTCATATTATATTCAGCATTTTGGTATAAAAAAACATACAAAACAGTGGTGGGTGGTTCTTATCTTTATGTTTAATAAGCACATTGTATTATCTTCGTGAAAAATATAACACGCAATTTACACTTTAAATTAGTTTTGACACCCTTGTTTTAAAGGGTGTCTAGTGTAGCTTTTAGGTGATAATACAAATAGCTTCAAGTGGATTCATCAAAACTCATTCAAAAACATGAATGTTGCCTTCAGCAGTTTCTGAACAAGATAACCTTCATTTGGTTTGAGGATTACAATAATGCTCTGAAAGAAGGTTTTGTTATGTTCCTGTATGGATTAAACCGAGCTGATCCACTGATTGGCAAGCTCCAAAATAGTGAAATTGTTGGTAAATGTAAGGCGGGGTGGGGTGGCTGGCTTTAGCTAATGCTGCCTTACATGCGCTTCATGAGGCACACACGCACACTAGTACACACACGCAAAGTCTCTCGCTCTCTACCCCTCTGCCGTGCGTGCGTTACACGGTTTGAATATATATATTCACGTAGCCTTTCGAAAACCGGGACATATTCACATAGCCTTTCAAAAACCGGGACTTTCAGTGTCCCAGGAGAATGGATACATTTCCCGGGACAGGTTATTAAAAAGGACAATCCCGGAAAAACAGGGACGGGTGGCAACCCTAGTTATACCCTAAGCTGTACCTTATCGTTAATGCGTGTTTCCCGAAATGTTCTTAGTTAAGTATACCTTCTGTAAGTCATACGTTCGGAAGGTTGGTCTGGACCACTTTATACCTTATCACTGTTAACAGGTGGCCAGCACTGCAATACCTTCTTTACATCTCAGTCTATACGAATATAATTCTGAAGTTAATACACCCAGTGTACACCAATGTTCAATTAGGCTAATTCAAGTGTTTTCATGCACAGAATAAAGTTGTAATTACACTGATTGTTGTTAGCTTTTTAATTATATTAACCAAAGGTACATCAGCTAGCAAACCATTAGGTAGTAAAAGCTTAGGAGTCTATTTAAGAGGAATGATTGTGGTGGGCAGTTTGATCAAACTATAGCAGCGATACAGCGATAGTTTTTCTAAAAGACGGCGCTGTCCACGGAGCGCTTTCAAAGGCCAGTGAAAGCACTTCCAGTTAAGCCCTATCGGACAGTAATTGTTTCTAAGGGGGTCGTATGGTATTTTCAACATTTAAAGGGGCAATGCCCCCCCAAATGCCATGACTGCCCCCCCAAGCGTGATGGCATGCAAAGATCCAAAATTTAAAAAAATATTTCAAGAAAAATGGTCAGAGTGAACGCTCTCTGCTCTCTATCCCTCATTGAAATAAGCTACTGATTGGTAGATGCATAGGGAGGGCGTGGCCACTTCACCGGCTTGGTGAACCTGCTGAGCTTCACGTCTCAGTCAGTCACTGCAGAGCGGAGCACGCAGACACACTGTCGTCAGCTGAGCTCAGCCCCTGTTTTGAGTTTCCTTCGCCGTCAGTCATTGAAATTATTTGGTTACTCTTTCTTTAAGCGTGTTCTCATTCCCTCCATATCTCTCTATTGCTTTCTCTTGTAATTTGCACCAAGTGACGAGTCGAGTATGCGCCGATTTCTGGTTGCTAAAGCTAGCACTGGCAGCAGCAACGAGGCTGCTAGGGCATTAGCTGCAGCAGAGACCGAATCCCCCGTCGTTCCCAGCTAGAGCCCGAAGCCATTTGTTTTGAGAATAATGGCTGGCTGATGAAGTTATGGCTGGCTAGCCGGCTCAGCCAAAACCTAAATGGCTGCTGCAGCCGCCAAACTTTTCATAGCTGCAAATGGCTGAAGCTGCCACTTCATGTCTACAGTTGTCTATGTTATACTGATTTACTAGATCTCAATATTTCCAAGCAATGCATGGCTTACACTATATTTCTACAAAATGCAATACAATGTAATAAAGAAAACACCAGATTTTACTTTCACAACGTATGTACATATTTATTTTGTAGTCTGATCGCGGAGAAGTAACGTTATGTTGATTAAGAACGCAAACTTTTGTTGAATTTATGAGAAATCTACAGACGCAAACAGACTAAGTGTAGTAAAATAAAGACCTAAATGTGTATTTCGGACTTTTTTTCACCACAAGTCTGTAAGAAGACATGGAAGACAAATATCCAAAAATCTCAAAATTGACCAGTAAAAAAAAAAACGATGTTTTTGCCTGCCGTGTCTCGCCTTAATATAAACACACACTGTTATCAGTATTATTTTGGACAAAGTTTTGCACATTTCACTTCAATGTACACTGAAGCATGCGTCGTGAATTAGCAATGTGGAAACGGTGGTTTGTTAGCAGCTACTGCAGTAATATCACGTTCAGTGCTATAAATCTCTCCGTTCCAGAATATTTGGTTCATAACATCATATCTTTGATTCAGGTGTTTGTGCAACCGTGCCCTGAAGATTTAACAAAAGTCTGGCTAGGCCTAAGTTAAAAAAAAAAGTAAGTAGGAATTAGCAAAGTATGTGAGAAGTGAGATCCAAAATTACCTTGCTTGCTTCTTTCCGCCATTTCACCTCAGTGCGAGAAAAAAATGCATTGCTTCTTCTGTACGGAAAACGAGCAATTTTAATTGGTCGTCAATTCATTGTGAGTCTGTGTATCGTAGCAACGAGCACAAGACTGTGCTGTTATGAATCCAGTGGGAAAATAGATCTCGTGTATTGTTTATATATTCGTGTCGTGTGTGTATGTCTCTATGTGATAGAATTATTATTTGATGCAAATAATTCTAGCCAGCTCAGCCAAACTTTATCAGATGGCGGCTCAATTTGGCTTACGAAATTATTCGCTGGCGGCGGCTGAAATTCTAAATGGCGCAAATGGCGGCGCCTGGCGGCGGCTTCGGGGTCTATTCCCAGCCCATCCGTGGCTGTTGCGGATGAATACAACATGGGCTTAAACACTGAAGCACCGTCACAACCCATAGCTCTGGTCTTCCCCAAACGTAATTTTGGCAAGAGCTCCCGCTCATTCTGCCCAGGTTGGTATCGTGGGAGACCATGGCTCGAATATTCAGCAAAGCTTGATGCATGCTTTTGTTTCCCGTGTCAGAAATTTAGGGGGAACAATGATAGGGATTTGGTTTTCACAAAGGATTTACTGATTAGAAAACTGCATTGGAAAAGGACAAGGGACTCTCAAAGCACGCATCAAGTCAATGCCACATAAAAAATGCAAAAGCCTGGTCTGAAATGTCCCAAAGAGAGGCCACAGGGGAGACCATTTGTAATTTAATAGGGCCCACACAAATGGAAAAAAATAGGTATTATATTAAAACAATTGGAGAAGTATTTCAGTTCCTAGCAGTAAATGAACTTCCACTTCGTGGCAGTGTGGAAAGTTCAAATGATGATGATTTCTCTGCAGGACTGTTCTTAAAAATGGTTGACTAGACACTGGCAAAGGACCCCAAAATTAATGAAATTAACAAACACATCCCACCAAATGCAAAATACACCTCTCACAACATACAAAATGAAATTATTGAAACACTGGCCAAAATGGTATTAAATCAAATAAAAGGTAATTATGACAAAGCAGATTATGCTGGGTTTTGCGACAAAAGTGACGGAACGAGGGACAGATGTAATGTGGAGAATCTGTCAATCATGGTTAGATTTGTCTGTAAAGGCATTCCAGAGGAACACCTGATTGGCCTGCTTGACCTCAGTCAGTTAAATGCTGAATTTATTACCACACAAATTCTTGAGCATCTTTCTGACTCAGGCTATAGTGCAGCTGAAATTATCAGTCAGTGCTATGATGGAGCTTCTGTCATGAGTGGGGTCAGGGGTGGGGTTCAGGCCTTATTGCAAAAGAAGGTAGGGAAGGATATTCCTTATATCCACTGCTATAACCACCAGCTGCACTTGGCCGTGGTCCATGCAATGCAAGGAGAGCCGTGTGCAAAAATCTTTTTTGATCTATCAGGATCACTGCACTCTTTTTTTCACCGTCATTATGTGTCACAGAACTATAATGTTCCCTCCCTTAAACGACTCTTGGAGATCAGGTGGACAAGCCACCATGATGTGACCAAGTGTCTTGTGGAGAATCAGGATGCTATTCTGAGTATCCTGTCAGAGGTTACAGAGGACAGAGCCGCTGCTGTTGATATCTGTACAGAGGCATCAGGGCTGTTGATGAGGTTAAGGAGGCATCATTTCTTTGAAATAGGAAAATTCCTCCTTAAAGTTCTGGGTTCCTTGAAGTCTGCAAATGCTATGCTGCAGGCACATTCTGTTGACCTGTGCTGTGCTTCAGAAGTAGTCAGTGCATCTCTGCAGGCTCTGAAGCAGATGAGAGATGAGGAGAGAAATTAACCAGCATGCCTGCACCAGCTGCTAAAAGCAAAAGAACAATGAGCTCACTTGCTCGTAGGTAGCGTTGTTACGTCCACTGTAGGCCATGCAGAAGACTCCATGACTCCTAGCCAGGCTCTGAAGAGAGCTCTTAACATTTTGGACATCGCCATTGTAGAGATGGAGACAAGATTCTCCAAAAGCAATCTGGATCTCATGAAAGCAGTTAATTGCCTTCAACCACAATATCCCTCTTTTCTGGATGTTGCCATGTTAAGTCCTCTGCAAAAAATGGCAAAAAGTGACAGTGACGAACTTTCCAATGAGATTCTTGTCGCAAAAATGATGTTGGAAAAAGAATTAAAAAAGACTAATGATGATGAGAACGTAGAGTTTGTAGACCTCTCCACCATTTGCACATATCTACACGGGTATAAGAATGCCTTTCCTCAGCTCCATCGCATGTATGTGACCTCACTTGTGATTGGAATATCATCTGCATCATGCGAGAGCTCTTTCTCCACTTTGTCTCGTGTTCTTACCCCCTTCCGCCGCACTATGCTACATGAGAGAAAAAGAAATTTAGTTATTCTGGCTCACGAGAAGGCCATAACAACAGGTCTAGATATGGACGCATTTGTTAGGACTTTTGTACAGAAAAGCAGACGACTGATGCTATAATGACTGATATAAGCCATGCTGTGTACAGAGCTAAAGAAATGAAAACAAAACAAAAACCCAAAAAAGAAATAAAAAAGATTGAAATAAAAAACGAAAGGACAGACAGGAGAGACAGACAGGAAGACAAACAGACAGACAGACAGATAAAAAAATAAAAACAAAAGATAAAAAAAAAAACAAAAGATAAATGCAGCCTCAACAGGGCACAAGCCAGTGTCCTATTTGGTCCCAAGCCCGGGTAAATGCAGAGGGTAGTGTCAGGAAGGGCATCCAACATAAAACCTATAAGACAAATCAAATGGATCAAAGGAGCTGATAGATTAGAGCTGGGCGATATAGGATTTTTTCATTTCACAATATATTTTTTCATTTCTGGCCATATCGATATATATCACAATATAAATCAAATCACTATATTTGTCAAATTTAAATGTTCCGTTAAATGACTTGCCCCCCCTGATATTCTACCTGCACCCCCTAGTGGGGCTGGCTGAATCCGGCCCTGCTCCAAACTCACTTCGTAAGTGTTTGAAGTGATTTCCGTTTGGTATCTGAAGTGGCTTCTTGAAGTATTCTATATATAATTAATGCTATGTTGATTAGAATTGCAGCATAAATATACTTTATGAAAATAACTGAGATAGTTTCAAGAACACAAATAAACCATACATTGTCGCAGTCATGTGTTTATTGTGTTCATATTTAATACGTCAAAGTGTTTCTATCTTTTTATTCAGCTACAGCGATAGGGATAGGGATTTCCTGGAATGTCATGTAAATCACACTACTTCTGTGAGGCATTTCTGGGCTTTATGCGCGAGGGTGCCCTCCGGATTCCAGTATATTTAATTTCTAATGATTTATAGTTGTAAGCCGTCTGCATTTCCCCCCATAAATAAAAGTTTTCTGTAAACTACAATTATTATTTTATGCAGCCCTACAAATGGGTACACACCTGGTGTTATTTATATTTTTGGTGAATTTTAAATGAATTTTAAATCTCAGTTGTTTTGTTGTTTTATACAGGGACCAGATGCCACTAATGAGTCCTGCTGACTTAAACATTCACACGAGTCTCTTCAAACTGTTTTTCTCTGAGAGTGCTATACCAACATCAGTAAGCGTCTACATGAACATGGTAAAATAAAAAAAAGCAAACACCTTGGAAATGATAGGTGAACTGAATGAACGGTTTCAGTAGTGGCTAAAATGTGTGTGATTGTACAAATCTCTGTTTAGAAAAGTGTGCTCAATAATGTGTCTCTTTGTCCTTTGTTACGTATATTTGGATCGTGTTATGTTGTAAATAAAATCCAAACAATTAAAAAGCCATTCATTTATTCTCCTCACATTCTTTGTTCTAGTTCCATTCAGCTGATAGGGCCATTAGGAGAGAGGTATTTGTCTCCCAGATGTGAAACACATCAATGATCATCATGATCGTTCACACCCTCCCTCAGACCCCAGAGGGTTAACTTTGAACTTGCGAACGATGCTTCCAACAACTCTAGGAAAATCGCTCTTCTTTTTGTATCCTGTTCCTTGTTTGTGAAGGGCGATTATGTCTTCTCTTAACTTTTTGGACCATTGTTTTGACTTGGCCATATTTCTAACATGCAGTCAAATGTGACACTCAACAAACCCCTAGCCAGTTTAGATATTACATGTGTTCTAGCTCAAGCACACCTGGTGCAACTAATGAAGCCCTTGATTAGTTCCATCACGTGTGCTTGAGACAACACCTATTTTGCAAATGTGTGCTGTTGTGAGGGATTCTATTGTGAGGGATTCTATTCTATTAACAACATTAAATCAAGTCACATGCAAGAACCAATAAGGTTTGATGTTATTGACAAATTATCATACTTGATTTGGGCTTTGCATGCATAAGTTAATAAACAATTTGATTTGAAATATTGATAATGAATAAAATAACTAAGATTTAAGTTAGGGTGTTTATGTTAACAGGTAAAAATGTGTCTAAAAATGTCACGTTGTCATGTGTTTGTGTTATTCTGGTCTGTTGTGAGCACATGGCTGTCTTGTTATTTCTTGTGCCATGTGCTCTCCTGTCTATTGTCTAACCCGCCCATCTTGTTATCTCTTTATTGGTTAATTTCCCCCACCTGCCCGCCTTGTTACCTCTTTCGTTTGTTGGCCTATTTAATCTCCCTGTGTCTGCAGTCCTGTGCTGATTCGTTGTACATGTTACGTGTTTCGTGTGTACCTTCACGTTTGTTCTGAGCTTTGGAGTTTGTGCCTTACCTGTCTGTCATCCAAATAAATCACTCTGCAACTGAATCCACGTCTCTCGTCTCTCACCAGTGACAGAACGAATCAGCCCAGGACTGGAGACACAGGGAGATTAAATAGGCCAACAAACGAAAGAGGTAACAAGGCGGGCAGATGGGGGAAATTAGTGAGCATGTTCACTTTTTCTGGATTGAGCTTTGAAAGCCGAGGATCTGCCTCTGATTTTATTAGTGGCACAGAAACATACACTTTTATCTCAGCTTCAGTCTTTGACTTAATGATGCCTTCACCCTCCTGCTCCTCTGCACTCTGCTGCCTTGTGGAGGTGATTTTGTTAAGCTGGGTGGCCAAGCTTTGTTGCTGTTTCAGGGATGGGTGGGGGGTGTTGTGCTGATTTGCTCTGTCTAGGCAGCTCCCTCTCTTAGTGTTGTCATCTCTGCCAGTTTTGAGACTTCCTCAATGCAGCAGTTGACCGTGGCATCAAGGTCATCAGAAAAGCTTCCCTTAAACCGGGGACCATCAAAGCTTGTCAAGTCCATCACCTTCTTTGCATCAGCACAGGGTATCCGTGGGGTCTTAAAGTATTAAAAGGAGATTTTGGGAAAAATAAGACCCTTAAAAAGTCTTATCAAGGGTTTATAAAGTCTTACATTTTGAAAGTATTTTTTCTGAATTAGCTGTCCAACAGTGTGAGTCCCAAAAACATTGTAAAAGTGTGTGAATTTAGTCATTTTTATAAAAAAAACGAACAAGTACATAAACTAGGCTATTTTGGGTGCGTTCGTAAATTGCCTCTCTGTCATGTCAATCACTGTACTGATTGCCTACACCAAACACTGATCCCTAAACCTACCCGTCACTGTAACCTAAACCAATGAAATCGGTTGCAGGGCGGGATTTCCGCCGAAGTGGTTTGGGAAAAAGAAAATCACGCGTATTACAACGCACCGAAATGTTTTAAGAGAAGGTTCGTGAACGCTTGAACAGAATGGGGAAGTGCAAATTTGCAGCGTCCTGGCTGGAAATGCCGGACTTCAAAGAGTGGCTGCAGCCAGTCGAGGGGAATGTCAGGCAGGCATATTGTACTTTATGCAAGAAAAAAATAAGTATTGTGTCAATGGGCATTAACTCGTTAAAGTCCCACATTTGTTGTGCTAGCCACAAAGCCGCTGCTAGCCGGCGAGAGCGGCAGCTCTCCAACGCTAGCTTCTGTGGTAATCGCGTTGCACCACCACAACCTAGTGCCAACGTCGTTACACCACCGGCAGTCACACCTGAAGCTACAGCTACGACCCGGGCCGTCTCTGCTTCCTCATCTTCTGCAGCCGACATCAGAGTGGCTCTGGGCGGCACAGTAACACTGCGTGCTGAGGTGTTGTGGTGTCTCCACACAGCAGAGAAACACCATTCACTGAACTCAAACGAAAACTTGGCTGAAGTTTTCAAAGCTATGTTTCCAGATTCGGATATAGCAAGGTCGTTCACTTGTGGCAAGGACAAAACTGGATACATCATACGATTCGGGTTAGCACCACACTTCAAGCAGGAGCTCATCAACACCATCAACAAAGCTGGCCAGTTTGTGTTAATGTTTGACGAGTCGCTCAACCAGTCAACAAAAACGAAACAGCTTGATGTCCACATTCGATTCTGGGAAGATGACCGTGTCCAATCTAGGTACCTCCTGCATAGTACTATATATTATGTATACTCTATATACTACATTTTTATTTATTTAATTTTCAACTTGTTATGTCTGTGTTTTGAGGAGTGTCATATTAATAAAGATCTGTTCTGGCTAGGTACCTTGCCTCTCAATTCTTGGGACACGGAAAAGCTGTCGACCTGTTGCATCACATCAAAGTAAGTTAACTTACTAGCATTTCATCTTCAATTTTTGATACTTATGGACAATCGTGTGGCTAAAGTGTAGATTAATAGATGAGACTGGGATGTGGCAAGTGACTAAAAACAGGTTGATGGGGTTGGAGATGAGGAGCCATGGATGATAAAGAGGTTGGTTGTCTGTCAAAGTATAAACATGTATAAATGTGACACACACAGTGGTGTGATAAAGGTTACTGTTGTGTAGATCTGAGATGTGTGTGTGTTTGCGTGCTTGCATGCACGTGTGTGTGTGTGCCTGCGTGCGCGTACGTACATGTATTCGATTATGCGTGTGTGTGGCTGCTGTGGGTTCTTTGACTAGCAAATTGTCTGAAGTTGGTTCAGAGTGAAGTTGGTTGACCAGACTAGCAGTTCAGTTTAGCTTGAATGTCTTGGAAGTAATTGGAGGACATTACCTGGATGTACAGTGAAGAACATTCACTCATGTTTGTTAGTACCACTTGTTTGTTTCACTTATAAAAACATATTGGTGTGCTAATATTTTATTTTTTGCTCTAGGAATTTGCACACCAAAAACATTTTCTTATAACCATTTTACATATAATATGAGTGAAAATCAGGCTAATACCTTACTGAATGCCAGTGTATTCAAAAATAAACATAAAAGGAATATTATTAATATACTTCCTGTTGTGTTTATTCTCAGGAATGTGTTGCAAAACTGAATATGAGGCAGCTTCTCTCCATCAGTATGGATGGCCCAAATGTCAACTTGAAGCTTGCAGACCACCTCCAGACTGAGCATGATGAGCTGTATGGTGCTCATCTGGTAAATGTTGGAAGCTGTGGGCTTCACACCCTCCACAATGCACTGAAGGCAGGCTTTACCATGTGGCAGATGGACAAGCTCCTTCTAGCACTCCACGACCTCTTTCATAATGTTCCAGCTAGGAGGGAAGATTTTACTGCCTTGACTGGGTCCACCTCCTTTCCGCTACCATTCTGTGGCCACAGGTAGGTTGAGAGTTGTTTGCCATACACATTGCAAAAGGATTTGGCCCTAAATGTTTGTGTTTTTATTTTGCAACAATAAAGTGAAATGAAATTGGAGTGAGCTGACATTGTCCATTTTTGCATAGGTGGATCGAAAATGTCCCCGTGGCAGAGAGGGCAGTTCAAGTGTGGCCAATGGTCATGATGTACGTAGATGCTGTTAAGCAGAAGAAGCTTCCAAACCCCAGTACTGCCTCTTACGACACCATTGAGGCAGCACAAGTGGATCCGCTCATGATTGCCAAGCTCCAGTTCTTCCTGGCAATATCCAGGACCTTTAACTCCTTCCTGAACAACTATCAAACTGATGAGCCAGTTCTGCCCTTCTTTGACAAAGATTTGAGTGAGTTAAAAAGTGTGGTGGTCCACAACTCTGTAAAATCAATGCAATGTGTGCAGTTTTACATAGATTGTTACATAGAACTCACTTGAGATAAAACCCTGGATGCTAACAAACACATACACACACCAATTATTTCCTTTCATTTTATTTGTTCCTCTCGTTCACAATAATACAATATAAAATTAATACATAAATTCATAGCATATATTTTAAACCAACATTTTTCATGATTAGAAAGAAGCAGTAAGAAGAATGATCTGTTTAATGGTAGGCTAGAACTTATATCCTTTTAAGAGTCTCCTGCGGCGGTTTGTAAAGCAAGAGCTCCTGCAAGATGCCACTTCCCTGAGGGTGACCAAAATTGACGTTGCTGATGAAGTGAATAGGGAATCCTACAAGAATGTTGACATAGGACTGGGTGCTGAATCTGCCATCAAGGTAATTTTGATATTGACTATTTTCTTTTCAGGGATGGATTTTTGTTCTCTGTACACCAATGCAACTAGTAAAGATTTTTAATTTTATTCTGCTGTTTGTATTATTATTATTATTATTATTATTATTATTATTATTGCCGACATGGAGAAACTTACTTTTAGACGATTAAGTTTACCTTCTTCATCATTTACATTCTAAGTTTATAGTCTATGTTGCTTATTTGTCAGGCACTTCAGAGCAAGCCAGGAAGCAGGGGAGGTGAGCTTTTAGTTCTCACCTTTAGGAAAGAGTGCATGCAGGGCCTGGTAAAGATTGTTCAGAAAGTGCAGGTGAAAAGTCCCCTGAAAATTCCAGTGGTCAGGGCCATTGGATGTCTGGACCCCAGAAGCATGCACAGCGATGCAGAAGGGTCCCTCACACAGATTAAGACTGTAGTACAAACAATGCTGCAGGACAAGAAGTTGGCAGGAGGCGTCTCTGCTGGTAGGAAAAACTCAGAGAAGAAGTTACTGTTGTGTTAGTGTGAAAGTGTCTAAGATTTTTTTCAACACAGAAGATCTCTACAGTACACTGCTTACCTTTTTATGTGTACAGATGCTGTGCTCTGTATTTGTCCCATGAAAGATTAATACAATGACTTGAATTATATTTTACCTATTTGTAATTTTTTTTTCTCCAGGTGATGTAATCATACAACAGTTCCAGAGCTTTCTCTCTCTTGAGGCGAGAGATGAGAGATTCTCCTCCTTCCAGCCACTGAAGGAGCGACTTTTATATCTTCTTGCATTCAGCCCTCAGCAAGTCTTATCCAGAGCTATATAAGTTTTCTCAGAGCCTTCTACTTCTGTCCCACGGACAAGCCATGGTGGAAAGAGGGTTTTCCATCAACAAGGAGGTTGAAACATGCAACATCCTTGAAAAGTCGATGGAAGCTTTGAGGCTGATATGTGACAAGATCAGTGTCTGTGGGGGTGTTTTGAAGGTACCTCTCACAAAGGAGCTTATGGCTTCAGTAGCCTGTGCAAGGTCAAGGTACAGGAGTTACCTGGAAGATGAACGGAAGAAGAAACAGAGTTCCACACAGGACCTCAAAAGAAAAGCAGTGCAAGAGGAGATAGAAGACCTGAAAGGAAACGAACGGTTCTGACAGAGGTGTGCGACTCCCTCCAAACAGATGCTGATAAGTTAGCCGAGCAGGCAGAGGGGAAATCTGGGACATTAATGGCACAACTGATCACGAAGTCCAACATCCTCAGAAAACGTAGTAAAGAAAAACAGAACGAATTGGTCCAAACTGAGAAGCTGCTGGGAACAAAATCATAAGAACTGAGTCACATGTCAGCATGATTGCTGTTGAGGGTGGAGCAAAGTTTTGTTTTGTTTTTTAATAAACTTTGCTTTGATTTACTATCCCAGCCTATTTGATTTTTTTTGTATCAGAGTGGTCTATAGTCTTTATCACAAACTAAAACTGTTAAGTTAAAAGTATCTCTGATGTAAATGGTTAAAGCTTGAAGTGGTGGTGAGGTATTAAAAAATATTGAGAAGGTCTTGAAAAAGTCTTTTAAAAAGAAAAGGTATTAAAATTAACTTCAAGATTCCTGCATATACCCTGCAGCAGTTTACCTGGACTCAAGATCTGACTTCATTTCCCTCTTCAGGTCTTTGGTGAGGGCACTGTCTTCATTTTTTTACCTCAAGAATGTCTGAGATGATGTGACTTAGCACCGGCCTCAAGGCTGACAGACTTACTCTGCTCTCTGAAGACAAAGCATCAGTAAAAGCATTGAGTGGTTGAAGGATTTGCAAGACTTGCTCAATGACTGCAATATCTTTGGCATCAAATGCCATGCCCCTCTCTCAGTTGCCAGAACAGCACAGACTGCCTGCTGTTGTTCAATAAACCTCTGCAGCGTTTTCTGTGTCGATCCAATCTAGTGACTACATCATGGATGAGCGACCTTTGAGGGACGTTTAAGGCCTCTTGTTTATTTCTGAGCTCTCTTCTTCTCTTCCAGCTTCTTGAAAATCCCTGTACCAATTATCAACAGCGTTGGACAGCTTTGTCCACCCTCTGATTTTTCAGACCTTTAGAAATAGCCAGATTCAAGTTGTGGCCAAAACACCCAAACCACTGACCGGGGAAGGGGGTGTCACTCTCGAATGCCTTTTTCATGTTTGTAGCATTATCAGTTGTAACACTGACAAGACGCTCTTTGTTGATGCCCCACTCCTGGAACGTGTTATTAAAGAATTCCCTGATATTATCAGCAGTGTGGGCTTCTGGAAAGAACTGCGTTTCCAGGCAGTTTGATTGAAGTTTCCAATCTGTGAGGTAGTGGATAGTGAAGCTGATGTATGACCAGTTCCTCCACTGCTGGTCCATAGGTCAGTAGTTGCTGCATCCTATTTTCCCTGGGCGTATGCTTGCCAACATCCTCATTTAGACTGTTGTACATTTTGGGTAATTCTGTCTTCGAGAAAAACTTCTGTGAGGGAACTCATCAATTTCTGAAATCCTGGTTTTGCTACTGTGTAAATTGGTATCATGTCCTTAGCAATACAATATGCTATTGTATGTTTGATTTCCTTGGCCCGATGAGATGAGGGTCCATATGAAGCCTGACGCTGGAATGCCTCTTTGACTGTTGGCTGAACGATGGCTTCAGCTGAAGATGAACCAGCACTGCTAGATGCATGGCCACTCTGTAAAATAGGGAAGAAAAGGTAAATAAAAGATGCTGTTCAGACAGTGAAAACAGGCAAAGTAATTCTAACTGAAAATTTGTGTTTTTTGTTTGTTAGATTAAATATAACCCAAGTTCCAACTTCCAACTAAATACATCTGTTATTCCATACTAGATTTTAGTAATGTAAAACACATGATGATGAGTTTAAGTTTTCCACTTTACTTGTACTCTCTCTTGCAGTACAATAGTGTGTAATCAACACCATAATTACATAGCCATTTAAACAAATAACTTCTCTTGATATTTAAATGGTCATACTGACAAATTACTTGCTAATGACTTGTTAGTACGACAGTGGTACTATAATTCAAGTAATTTTTTCTGGATAACAAAGCCAGTAGGTAAGCTAATATAGCTAGCTAAACATTTATAAACAGCAAGTTTACTCGCACTGTGTGGAAATGTATAATGGGGTTGCATTCTTTTTTTAACTTAAAATCAAATTAATTATTCTGCCAAACTTCCATTATTAATTACACAACTTACTTTTTGCTGATTATTGTATTTTTGTTGGCAATAAGAGACGCAAACTTTAGCGTAGCTAGTGGAGTTTAGGCTAACTCCTAAACTACGTGGAAGCAAGCTACATGCAGCAAATGGAAACAAGTTAACATAATTTTTCCATCCGGTCTTTTCAAATAGTTGTTTTTATGTGGTATTCAACAAGAGAAATGCACACAGTGCTTCTACACGTGGCGATTGTTGGAAAATAAGCTAATGTGCGCTCTAAAAATCTTAATTTGGATCTATTATTATTCACGGTATTTTGAAGTGCCCGCTATAACAATATCGTGCATTTTCATTACCGTGATTTATCGCATTACCAAATACAGGCACATGTCTTCTCATGACTGCTGTTACAACACTGTGCTAACCACTTATTAATGCTGAATGTTTTATGCAAATATTTTCTCATCACCCAGTCACAGTAACAAATAAAAGCAGATGCAGAGCAAACAATAATGCTGTTCAGGATTTAACAGTGAGCTGTGGAGATTCTGACAATGTCCGTGAATGCTTTATGGAAGCCAGTGCATGTCAGTTCAAGCAAGCGAAACAGTTAAACCTTCTGAAAGAGAAAAATTGACTGAGATGGAGAAGAAAATGAGATCCTGGTGAAAAGACAGGCAATAAACAGAATGGGAAAAAGAATTTAAAAGGGGAAATGGAAGCCATCCACAAAACAATAGAGAGAGCATAAAAAGGGTGGAAAGAGCTGATAATAATGGGTGATAAGAACAGGAGAACTAAAGAAGAGAGCTGGCTGAGATGAGATAGCAGGATGCATTCTGCCTGTCAGGATACAGATGAATGCGAGAGGAAACTCTCAATGGTGGGGCTCACAGCTGCTAGCGTTTATTGATCTGCAGAGAGCTGCGAACTGCCAAATCCATCCGACATGTTTGACAACTCTGACACATCAATGTCATGTCGAATGCTACGTTCAATGCAGGGGATTCGAAGATTTCAGTTTTATAGGGCTCAGTTCCTTACCTGAGTTGGTGGCTCAGAGGAATATCTCTTTCCTTACATGTGAGAGGTCCAGTTTTAAACTTGCTTTACCGACAACCTTTTCAAATAAGCTGTAAAATAAGAGCTCTATTATGCATTTTTTATATTATCTTTCATGTAGTGTGTAATATAGATGTTTGTGAATGTAAAAGGTCTGTACAGATTTAAGTGCACAATAAATGGAGTTATTGTATCCCAATAGAAGGAAGGAACCGATTCTGAACTGCCCGAAACGAGTCGTCAGTAATTCCAGTCTCATTTCCTGCATGAACCTACGTAGGTTTGTAACAAATTTTCATAATGCCCATATCTGGTATCTGGTCTTGACTACCTGCGAACAAAGTCTACTTTAACTCACTCTCAAAAACTGTAGTTGTAGCTGAAGCCTGGAAGAGTTTGGTTTGTGTTATCAACATTTCAAGAAGACGCTGTTTTTAGCGCTGCAAATCCACTTTGCATGCACTTCCAAAGGATGAGGACTCCGGCTGGAATTGAAACAAAAAAACCGACAACATCGTTATTGTTTGTATCACTGTTTATACAAGTGCTGAGGAAGACATCTGAACTTTAATTCAGATATGGTAATGAGCGTTTTATGTTTTATGCCTACTGTTTAATGAATACTGTTGTACATACTACTCTTTCCGCCTATATATAGTAGGGAAATATGTAATTTCTGATGTAGCCCATGTTTTTAATGAGTGAGTGAATCATTCATTCAAAGGATTGCTGTGTGTTGCTCAGAGATGTGCATGGATGAACTGGGATGTGGATTTGCTTGGAACTATTTTTGTTGGCAGAGTAAAAATAGCAACTGGCAATGTATATAAAATATAAGACCTCTATTAAGTTTGTGTATTGAACTGCTTTATAAAAGCAATATCACACTTGGCCCATACCTTATGGGTGGTATTTTGGTTGCATTTTATTTTGTGGTTTTACCTAAAGTTAAAGAGTTTGTGTGAGTTATGTGAGTTTGGAGAATTGAATCACACATTTTCTCCGAACATTGCCACTCCATGTCTCTATAACACAGCGCACCACTGACTAGAGGAAATGGTTTCTTAAAGGTGCAATAGGTGATTCTCTACAGAAACATTTCTTGTTATGCCGGTTGAAAGTCTCCTCATATCCTGATAGCAATCACTATGTTAAGTGGTCTTAATGTACTTTTATAAATATATATCGTCTGTGGAAGGCGTAGGACAATAAAATGTTCGGTCCGAATGAAATTATACTGCTGCGCATCCTGTTCACATCATATGTCATCAAAGCGTTTCACATGCGCTGTGCAGACAGAGCGAGAATGGTAGGCAAACAACCTACTGTAACTTTCCTTCTGAACTGGCAAGTATCTACATTTCAGGTTTACAATGGACAATTTTAAACAAAAGGTTATGTTAAATGAAAGGTAAAAAACCCAAGGTTTCAGGCATGATACAATGAGCAATTATTGTGTAACATGATGTCAGTGATGCTATGAGTACCAGAGAGTTCAAGTGGCTTAATTTCTTCAAGGCCCTGATGTGGCTCTGTGTGAAGAGCTTGTGTCATCCAGTCAGTGTTGGCTGATGAACTTCCCTTGGAGGAACCTTCAAAAATACAATTGTTCATGCCACAGATCGTGTGACAGTCTTGGCACTGTCTTCACATTGAACCACTAAATCTATTGTAATGAGCGATATCTATTTGGGGAATACTTGGCCTGTGTTGTCCCTGTAAAAAACAAACAAACAAAAAACAAGCTGGTCACCAGCAAATGTTGTGTTTTGAATGCTAGACAACAGGATATGGGCATAATACAGAGTGTTTGGAAATGGTACTTTTGCAATTCTTAATACATAAAATGGCATAATTCTAACCCTAACCCATCACTCGCTCAACCAGCAAGGTTTTAATTGAACACCCTCACCAATACACTCTCACAAGAACTTGTAGTACATCTTGTTTAAAGTCAGTGATATTTGAATGTAACTCTATCGCCCCCTCGAGTACGGAGGTTTGGTTCCATCGGTCCAACTGAAGAGCATAAACCAAGTATATTCAACTCGACTGCATGTTGGCAGTGCATTAGCCAAGTGCTTGCTTCTGCGTTCACACACCTTTAGCAATTTAGTCCTAACCATATCCCTACCCCTAAACCTAACCCTACTCATAACTTATCCCTACAATCAGAGGGAAATGATAGGGAAATGACACCTAACCCTGGTTGTAAGCCTAAACCTGACATAAACTTTAAACTTGTCCCTCAAATCTGATTGTTTGATTGGAATGTTGTTCCAGGATCAACAAAGACATTGATCCAGGAACATGTTGTACTGGTGGAAATCACATTCACCCATTTATACTAGAAACAACATTGGTATATTAAAGATTATTATTTATTTTATTTTTGTTTACAATCCCTTTCCTAGTTGCTCTTACTAAAGCCCTATTTGGACGGGATTATCTTTACAAAGGTAGATTGAGTAATGTCATTTTACCACAGGACATCTGTAATATTAATGGCCAAATCGCACAGGATAAGATATCTCAGTAAAACTAGCAGAAGTGGGATGGGTAACTCGATTTGCGCATCGCTGTCACCCTCTTGTCGTCATGTGCGTATTACGGTGCTTTCTGATATCACGTGCGGAAACACATATAACCTATATTTATATAAAACAGTTATGTCTGGTCTAACAATGTATTAATTAACTTCAGATTGGACTATGTTGGTAATAGGCACTTACCTAACGCTAAACGTTTTGTGCCTCTAACAAGTGCTTTCAATCTTCTTTCTGATCTGAATGGTATGTGGAAAACACTTGAGTTTTGCCACAGACTTGTCCCAGCGTCTAGAACGCAACTGAATGCTTTTTCAAGTGTCTCCGTGGAAAACTACTTATGACAAAATACTTAAGTACATATTTACAGCGGGTCTATTCGGACAGGATTAGTATTACCTGAGGTAATTTTTCCGGACCTTTTTACTGAAGGTAAAAGTCGCCGTAATCTTTACTGACATTTTCTGTAATGATTACTGAGATGGCACATTCAGACGGGACTAAAATCACAGAGAAGCTCTGATAATTATTACTTTACCCCACCTCTCCGTGTTAAACTAGTCCCGTCCGAATAGGGTTTTAGATACCCCAATTTCATTTGCTCAGTCCTAGTTTCTCTTCAATTAGCTGTTTATTGAATTGAACATGCCCTCTGTTGATTAACCAACCAGTCACTGCAGCCGTGTGCTAGTGGGCCCTGATTTATAAATGCCTGCACTGATCCACAATATATTTGTAGACTTTGAAGCTGCCTGATGTTTGCAATATGTGTGTTCAGAAATGTAAGTTTATTTTGCTTTGTTTATATTGTGTATCTTTTGCTTGTGTTCAAGATTAATCTTTATTGAATCGTTTGTATTTCTGTTCTAGCCTAGAAACCACACATTGTATAATCCCTGTTCATCTGCTTTGTTCTAACTGCTTCAATAGATTAATAAAGTTCAATCAAGTGGAATTGTACTCCTGGACTCTATGTTCTGACAGATACTCCTGCTGGAATTACGCCAGACATTTCCTCCTAAGCCTATCCTCCAGTACAAATGGGTATGCCAGTCCAAAAGCTATACCAGCACAACACTCACATTAGAAGTTCAGGGTCTAAGCTGAAACTTTCAGAAGAGGTGTTTTAGTGTAGCTCTCTTTGTCTACATGTGCAGATAAACTAAAACATCTTCACTATATAAAACCACCAGTAAAATAACTCTAAACGGCATTCACTCAGGCTTTGGAAGGGTCTCACTGAGAATATTTCAGCTGCTTTGTACTACAAAATGCTCACTAAAGCTATTCACCCAGAACGGACCTCTGAATAGTGAAGACCAGCTACGCTCAAATACTTTCACGGCTGACTGAAAATACCTCTTCAACCTGAAGGACAGACTTAAATGCTTGCATTTGATGCAGGATATTTCATTCAGTCTTTTTGATTGTATTCCATTTATTCAGTGTCACTTGTCAATAACATAAATGAGTTGAAAATAATCCATTAGACCAAGTCAAGTGTGATTAGACTCTGATGAAGGGATTTGATGAGAGTTTTTTGACAACATTTTTTCATGACAATTTTGTTCAATTGACAGTTTCATGACAGTTGTTCAATTTCAGGCTTTAGCAAAAGCCAGTTGGTATATGTGTGTCCATTTGTTATGAATAGCACACAGCACACGTTTCACCATCCCTTCCAAAAAGCCTTGCTAAGTGTTCCCACAATACTCTGAGGACGACCTTAAGGAGAATTTCATGTTCCTGGCTCTGCACTTTTCAGCTCAAGTCAATAGCTCTCCTAGCTGTTTCCCATCCAGCCTAATTAAAATATAATCTTCTCTGCAGTGGGCTGCTACAAGGAAAAGGCAAGGGACGGAGATGGTGGTTTCTATAAATAACAACTGAAATTAGCGTTATTGAGGGAGATTGCTCACTCGGAGTCCAATAAAAAAGACCTGGCTGACTGTAAGGCATGAGGGCCGGGGTGATAGAACTAACCACATTTACTTGTGAAATAGAGTGAAACAGTTCAAGTGCTGCTGCTTCCCTTTCTCTGGCAATGCACCGCTTTTTGAATATTTAAAGAGGACTAAGCAAAGAAATGTAGCTGTCCAAGACAGGCAGTTTTATGAAATGTAATGTACAGTTGAATTGTCTTGCTGGTGTCATACCTTAGCGTAGGTTTTAGGTAACACTTTATTTCAAACTGACCTTATTACATAAGTTACATGTACTTACCATAATAATAGTAAATTAGGCATAATTGCATGCAATTTACCCTCAACCAAATCCTAATCCTACACTAACCCTTCAGTTAGTAGGCCTACATGTAGTTAATATTACTCAGTACAAAAATATCTAATTACACTGTAACAATGACACCTTAAAATAAAGTGTAGCCAATTTTTAATTCCTAAAACTAGAGTTCATGATATAATAAAAATGTACTTTACATTGCATATAATTGATAATAATTGAGCACCACATTAGCATATTAAAGGTCATGTGACACTGAAGACTGGAGTAAAGGCTGCTGAAAATTCAGCTTTGCTATCACAGGAATGAATTATAATTTTAAAATACAGATATTTTTAATTGTTATAATATTTTAGAATATTACTGTTTTATGTGATTTTTTTGTGAAATAGTTTATAAATGCAGCCTTGGTGAGTTAAGAGACTTCTTTCAAAAACATAGACAAATCTTAATTAATAGTGTAGTGTAGTCCTGAAAATTATATATAGTTTTGGGGGCTTGAAAATGCAAACTTTTGAAAACTGTGTTCAAAGTGCAGTTTTTTGAACTATACCATTATTGTCTCTGTATAAATTTGTTTTTTTTTAAATGTCATTCGCATGCATATTACGTGTTCAGTCTATAGGTGTGAAGTGTTTCTTTAGAAAGTGACATCGCCAACTACTGGCCTGTCAGCAGAATACAGCGTTTATAGTTGTTTTTTTGCAGATCCGTGTGAACGGGGATAATTTTACAACGTTATTGTCTCTACATGAAAAACGCAAAGGAAACACTTTTAGTACTTTTTAGTATATTGTCGTCATGTAAATGTTTCCCTTTCAATTGAAGTAATAATTAAAATTAAAATAAGAGCCCAGATGAATAATATAACTGAGTTAAATGTACTTGCTGATTATTTAATGGTTAATTTCACTCGTTGAAAAGACCACATTACGGATCGTGGATACAGCTTTCCTGTAGCTCAAACAGTATCAAAAATTACAGATGGAAAAACACATAGAAAGACGTTCAAACTTTCAATCTCAACTTGTGTAGAATTCCATATCAACTTCAACAATCAACTGACGAAAAAAACTTACATTTGATCCAGTTTCGGTTTCCTCCATTCATTGTCTTGGGTTTTCTTTGCTCAGGTACTTAGCATTACTGTTGGTTCTGTGGTTTTACAACACACACTAATACATAATTATTTATGTTTCGGTGAATTGTCAAGTCACCGTAATTTATATAGCGCTTTTTACAATACAGTTTATTTCAAAGTAACTTTACAGTGATAATAGGAAAAAATAATACAAAAAAATTTGTTTTGGCTGTAGAGCAGCTCTAGAAGTAAGTCATTGTCTAGCTTAAGAAATTGATTCATTTCGGTTGTAAAAATAAGTTATTAACTTAGGGGCCGCTTACACAACACCGTTTTCAACTCAAAACAGAAAACTTTTAATGTGTTCTGGCTGTTCATTTACACAACAAGTAACTACGGCGTGGTTAGCATAGATGCCATTCTTCTTATTATGTTACGAGTACATCATGTGTTATAGGAAATGTTCCCGTTCCGGCTGACCTAATTTATGCAGCCTATAATCATTTAACTGATTTTAATTATAGAAATTGACAAGGTGCTATGTGTATGCCTGGTTAAAGAGATGTGTTTTATGTCTAGATTTAAACTGACAGAGTGTGTCTGCTTCCCGGACAATGTTAGGAAGACTGTTTCAGAGTTTACATGTTAAATAAGATAAGGATCTACCGCCTGCAGTTGATTTGATATTCTAGGTATTATTAACTGGCCAGAATTTTGAGATTGCAATAGACGTGAATGACTATAATGCGTTAAGAGCTTGTTCAAATACTGGGGAGCTATACCATTTAGTGCTTTGTAAGTAATTATCAAGATTTTAAAATGTATACGATGTTTAAAAGGGAGCCAATGCAGTGTTGACAGAACCGGGCTAATATGGTCATACTTCCTGGTTCTGGTAAGTACGCTTGCTGCTGCATTTTGGACCAGCTGGAGTTTGTTTATTAAGCGTGCAGGGCAACCACCTAGTAGAGCATTACAATAATCTAGCATTGAGGTCATAATTGCATGAACTAACCTTTTCGTATTTGTCATTGAGAGCATATGTCATAATTTATATATATATATATATATATATATATATATATATATATTTTTTTTTTTTTTAAGATGGAAGAATGCGGTTTTACTGATGCTAGAAACGTGGCTTTCAAATGAAAAATTGGTATCAAAGAGCACACCTAGGTTCCTAACTAACGACTTGACAGAACATCCATCAAGTGTTAGAGAGTATTCTAGGTTATTACATGTAGGGGTTTTTGGTCTAATAATTAGAATCTCTGTTTTATCAGAATTAAGAAGTAGGAAAATACTAGTTATCCAATTTTTTTATATCAGCTATGCATTCTATTAATTTTGTGAATTGGTAAGTTTCGTCGAAGCACGAAGAAATATAAAGCTGAGTATCATCAGCGTAACTGTGAAACCTAATTCCATGCTTCCTAATGATATGTCTCAAGGGTAGCATGTACAGAGTGAACAGCAACGGTACTAGTACTGAGCCTTGGTATATTTGAGGGAGGTATATTTGACAATGCAGTGCTGAAGTGCCAACTAGCCTCTCCCTATGGAGGATCCCTATACCACTCTAGAGATAAAGCGTTGTGGAATTTTTCGGTTCGCGTACCTACCCAAAGTGATAAGATAAAATAAAAATTCTGCATCAAAATTTATAGACAAGTACTTTGTTTAGGCATGGTTTGTAAGGAATTACAAACCTGCGCACATATATTCAAACGCACATAATCAATTCTTAATGCGCATGTGAACGCCATCAGCGTCTATCACAGGTTCACGTTTAAAGTCTGTTTAGAGAGAACGGTGTCGTCTTAGCGGCCCCCAATTTAATAACAAATGATCATTTAGACTGAAGTGAATCAATCAAAACTAACTTTAGCTGGAAAAAACATTTTTCAAGAGCCACTATAAAACCAAACCAATCTCTGTTACCTTAAATTATATGTTTATCTCTGTAAAGCTGCTTTGAAACAATCTACATTGTTAAAAGCGCTATATAAATGAGGATGACTTGACTTGACTTGACCTTTGGGTACTCCATACTGAACTTGTGATTGATGACATCTCTTCATTTACTGACACAAACTGCTAATGGTCAGATAAGTATAATTTAAATCATGCTAATGGAATTCCACTAATGCCAACATCATTTCGAGTCTATTTAAAAGAATATCGTGGTCGATGGTATCATATGCAGCACGAAGATACAGTAACAGAGAGATACAACCACGATTGGATGATAAGAGCAAATCATTTGTACCTCTAATGAATGCAGTCTCAGTATTTTACTGTATTTTACTAATTTTACTCTATATTTACTCAGTATTTTACTAATTGGATAACTAGTATTACTATGATAAGGCCTAAATCCTGACTGGAAATCCTCACAGATACCATTTATTTCTAAAAAGGAACATAGTTGTGAGGATACTGCCTTTTCTAGAATCATTTTTTAGTATAATTGGTGTTGAATTCGTATCCGTTTGCATATTAAATTTAATTTGCACTTTATCTCTCCTTCGTACATTTTTGCCACTAGCACGAATTTGCCACCAGTTCACCAAAATGAAAAATACTTGCGTTTTCTCACGAGATCGGATTAAGTTCTTATGACTGTTTTAATGGTATATTTGCCTGTTAGTATTCACTTTGCAAAAAGATAATATATATATATATATATATATATATATATATATATATATATATATATATATATATATATATATATATATATATATATATATATATATATATAAATGAACAATGAAGGGCTTTTTTGACCACACCAAGCAATAAGTAATAATGATATCAAAGTATAACACTTATAAAAGTAAATGCCTATTTTTTTATGCTGCAGGCAGTGTATATAGGGAGCTCCCTAACAAATCAATAACATTCTTAAATCTGAATATGCTTGATCAGACAACTCTGATAAGCAAGACAACATTTGAATATTTTTGGTCTAATATATGTTATTATGTAAAATCAAAGCATTTTATAAATCTTTCAAAATGCCAGATATTTGAAAATTTATGTGTTGAAATTCAAAAATCTTTACACGATTTTCTCTTTAAACTGGAACCTTCTATTTGACAGTGCTTAAATTGTTCATTCCTGTAAAACAAGCTCACAGATCCTGCAATTCATCGGAAATATGCCACATACTGAATATATGTACAGAACGTTCTGAAGAGATGGATGGAATAACTTCACACTCTCTGAAAAAAAATAATAATTTAGAAGTAGCCTAATTTTCTCTTACTTACATCCCAGCTTTAATACAAATACATCATTTCCCAGATAAAATGGATAACAACAAATGTAATGCAAGCAAAACAATATCCACAGTAGCTCATAATGACACTTTGATTTGCAGACTGGAAAATGCATTTATACTGATTATACTGGAAAACATAACTTTTCTCTGTTGTGAGAAGTAGGGTGGGGCCAAGAGCCATGGGAGGTGAGTGAAGCCAGTGACCAGTGGCCGGTCTCGAGTCCCATGGAGGATTCCAGAAGGATAACATTAGCTGTGTCCCAAAGCTAAATGCCACATTCAAAGGCCAAATGTATCACAGTGAAGCGATGGAAGCTGTCTCAATTTTAAGGCTCCTTCAAGTGGTGAACTTATTTAGACAAGTCGTGAATCATGTTTTGTTGACAGACAGTTGAATATAACTTTCAAAAAAGTCCAATACAAAAGTTGGACTTTTTTGTCCAACTAACGCTCGGTCAGAACTTTGCAGTTGTCACGATAATTCTTAGGGACTGTTTACACAACAGGTTTTCAAATAAAAACTTAAAACTTTTTATGCGTTCTGGCCGTTCATATACACGACAACAGTATTTTGGGTTCCTGAAAACGCAGTCTTTTGAAAACGAGTTTCAAAGTGTACGTTTTTGAAAAAAAGTCCCCGTATAAAGTGATGTCATGCACATGCGTATTACATGTTCAGTCTATAGAGCTTGGGATCGTTTCGTCACGTCGCGATGCATTGTGGGAATCACGGTACGGAAGTAGATGTACTGTATAGTAGGCAGTACGTAATTACGTTGGTAATTAGATAATATTAGGTTTAATTTAGGTTATTTTTAGGAAGATGGTTCAGTATTGCTGTATTGGGAACTGCTGTAATCGGTTTCACAATCGACAGGGCAAACGCCTCATAAATCATATAAGTGGTGGTCTTTTTGTTTTGCTTTGCTTAGTAGTCAACTCTGTTAGCGCTAACGATAACTGATATTTTTATCACATGGTCAATAGATTTTCAGCTGCCAGAGTTAACTAGCTAGCTACATTTACATTAAATGTATTCATTTAGCAGTTAACTAAAGTTCTGCTGTTCAGATCAAGGTTATTATAGTTTTGCTTTTTTAAATTAGTTTTTATTTTAATATCGTTTTCAATTTTGCTTTAAATTTCAGTTTAGTTTTAGTTAGTTTCATTAATGGTTTTGTTAGTTTTAGTTTAGTTTTTATTTTGCAAAGACATTTATATTTAGTTTTTATTTTATTTAGTTTCAGTTTTATTTTTAGTAATTATAGGTTAGCAGAACAAACAAAACACTTCCAGTGTGGACCAAAGCGAGACGCTTAATTTCAAAAAAAAGTTTAATGTTTGCCCAGATTACAGTTAACTCTTGTACATCTTGACATCTTAATAATAAAAATAAAATAATGGTTTGAGATTGAACAAAGCACCAAATAAATGGAACTTTAAAGTATACAAGAAAACATTTTGAAAAAATCAGACAAACTAATTCATATTAAAGATGAAATCTTGTTAAACATGCCTAGTTTACTTTTTTCAGCTGTAAATGTAACAGAGTGACCACTGGTATTATGTGTGTGTGTGTTTGTATGTATGCACGCACTTGTGTGTGTGTGTGTGTCGTGTCCTGGTATTCCATAGCCTACATTGCGGGGAAATGTCTCAACGTGGATAATAATATTAAATGCACCTTTCATCCTGTCAACCTTCATGAAAACATGACATCTGAAACATACAGTAGCCTACTTTAGCCTAGTAGTCTAAATTAATTTTTTTTTTGTGCTTGACGGACTTGTTTTGCTGTTGCACCCGCGTCTCGCAAATGAAACGGCATTCTAAAAATGCTGCGCTCAAGTTACTTTTAACTTTTAAGTCCAACTTGCGTCTTATTACCTTGTGTTATTTCCCATTCCAATGCAACAGACGCATTCTTTATGAACAGCGCTTAGAACTAGCCACGTGTTCTACGTTAAGGTCCTTCATTGAGCGCATCACAGAAGGACAGCGGTTAATCGCCTCAGCAACTTCTTCACGTATGAAGCCAAGCGCCATATCAGGCATTTCCTTAAACAGCCACAGGTCAGATTTTCCGCCAAAGTAAAGAGCTTATTAATTACGAAAACGATCATTTATTTTTTGCTAATTATTATTTTATTTCAGTTAGTTTTTCAGTAACTGTTGTTAGTTTCGTTTAGTTTTAGTCTTTCATTTATTATGATTTTTAAATTTTATTTCAGTTTACGAAAATGTTTTTTGACCAATAGTTTTAGTCTTAGTTTCAGTTTTCGTTTACGAAAATAACCTTGGTTCAGATTAACGTTAAAGCAGTAAGTACGTTGCTGTGTTTTGGGAGCAAGCTGTTATACTGATGTAGCTGCTGTTAGCCAAATCAGCATATCAATTCTCGATTAGCAATGTCACCTCGTTTACTCATCTAGATTTTGGTGGATTGACTAGGTTAGTGTAATACTGACAAGCTATGGCATGATTTGTACCTTACACTTCTAGAAAGAATCAGCCTATAGACACACAAATGCAGTGGTAATTTCTTGCTAGTCTCCTCTGTACTGGACCTTAAATGGTATTCTGTTGCTGAGGCTGTAGCTCTGTAGCTTAAATGTTAAAATGCTTTATTATTACTAATAGCTAACATATTATTCTATTGCTGGAGCTCTCTAGTTTAATTGTTATTATTACATGACTTGAATGAATACTAATATTGAATGCGGCCTGTTATTTCTTGATAACAGACCACTGCTAAGTATAACACATCTTGCCATAAAAACGTGTCGGTTACGTATGTAACCCTCGTTCCCTGAGTAGGGTACGGAGACGTTAAGTCGGATGACGACGAATGGGGGTTTCACTTAGAAGCCTATCACCTTCGAGTGTTAAAAAACAATTCAGTGGCAACGAAATGCCATGGGTCTGCGGAATTTGTATAGAGTAGCTCCGCCCCACCTCGTGGGTATATAAGGAATGACGCTGGCAACATGCAGATATCTTTTCCTGCTGAGGAGCCAAGACTGAACCCGGCGTTCCAGCGGAACAGCAGAAGTGGCAGGAAGACGTAACGTCTCCGTTCCCTACTGCTGGTATGCCAAAGTGTCCACCAGTCTAATCACGCCACTTCTCTGCCGTCTTCCACTGCCGTGCGTAAGTGTGAGCTCCCTGTCGTGAGACTGGAATGGACGAAGGACTCCAACTTAACACAGGAATTCCAAGGTACACTGGGGAGCATATCTCAGTGGAAATATGCAAACCATGCCCACCCGAAGGGAGGTCTTAGGAATACACGTATTGCCCAAGAGCGGGTAACATACGGAGAAACACTGGAGTGTCCAGCCCGTAGGGTGGAATCTTTCAACTCCAGGGGTGGCAAGGTGGCTTGCCGAGGGAAAGACACATGCTCAAGGAGGCTTATAGTGGAAATACAAATGTGGGGGTAACCCAGTGGGGGGACCATGCACACGGAGGCACCTAGCCAACTGCGAAAGCTGCCGGAGACATAACCTTGGCGTTGACGTCAACAGTGCTGGAGTAACCAAGGGTTTCTCAGGGAAACTCACGTGAGGAAATATCGCACTTATCCTGTCCGAGGAGTGGAATGGCGAGCAAGCGAAGACACCTGAGCGGGTCCTAGTTACTGGCTAGTTGAAGTGAGTACACGAGAGGACACTGGCTCCACTCGGAGATTATAGACTCTCGCGAATGTGTTCGGTGTCGCCCAGCCTGCAGCTCTGGAAATGTCTGTTAGCGAGGCGCCATGTGCTAGAGCCCAATAGGAGGCCAGACTCCGAGTGGAATGGGCCTTCACACCAAGGGGGCACGGTCGACCTTGCTGCTGGTATGCCAAAGCAATGGCGTCCACTATCCAGTGAGACAACCTTTGCTTGGAGAGATCCTTTCCCTTCAGCTTCCCATCATAACAGACAAAGAGCTGGTCTGAGGTCCTGAAACACAACGTCCTGTCTACGTAGGCACGAAGAGCACATACTGGACAGAGCAGTGCCAAGGCTGGGTCGGCCTCCTCCGAGGGCAACGCTTGCAGGTTCACCATCTGGTCCCGAAAGGCAGTGGTAGGAAACTTGGGCACGTATCCAGGCCGAGGTCTCAGGATCACGTGAGAGTAAGCCGGCCCGAATTCCAGGCACGCTTCGGCAACGGAAAATGCCAGTAGGTCCCCTACCCTCTTGATGGAGGCCAATGCAATCAAGAGCGCTGTCTTCATCGACAGGAACTTAAGCTCCACTGACTGCAAGGGCTCAAAGAGAGCACTCCGCAGGGCAGTTAAAACCACTGAGAGGTCCCAAGAGGGAACGAGAGGAGGATGAGGAGGATTTAGTCTCCTCGCTCCTCTCAGGAACCTGATGATCAGGTCGTGCTTTCCAATGGACTTACCTTCAACTGCGTTGTGATGTGCGGCGATAGCGGCAACATACACTTTCAGGGTGGAGGGAGACAGCCTTCGCTCCAACCCGTCTTGCAGGAAGGAAATTACGACACTGATCGGGCATATCCTGGGGTCTTCTTGTTGAGAAGAGCACCAGTTGACGAAGAGGTTCCACTTCAACACATAGACATGTCTGGTGTACGACACTCTAGCGGAAGTGCTGGTAGCCACCACCGCTGGTGGAAGGGTACTCAAACCTGCCTCGTCCCATCCAGGAACCACACGTGGAGGTTCCAAAGATCGGGACGCGGGTGCCATAGGGTGCCCCGTCCCTGAGAAAGGAAGTCCTTCCTCAGAGGAATTGGCCAGGGAGGTGCTGTCGCGAGGAGTACAAGTTCGGAGAACCAGGTCCGGGTGGGCCAATGAGGCGTAACCAGAATGACCTTCTCCTCGTCCTCCCTGATCTTGCACAAGGTCTGTGCGAGAAGGCTCACTGGGGGAAACGCATACTTGCGGAGGCCCTGCGGCCAGCTTGGCGCCAGTTCATCCGTGCTGAGCATGCCCTCGGTCAGGGAATAAAACAGGAAGAGTCGTGGGAGGCAAACAGATCTACCTGAGCGTCCCCAAACCGTTCCCAAATCAGCTGAACTGACTGGGGTGGAGTCGCCATTCGCCGGAGAGAGGCTGAATCCATGAGAGCCATCGGCTGCACAGTTCAGGTCTCCTGGAATGTAAATAGCACAAAGCGACCTCAGATGCTTCTCACTCCATAGGAGGAGGTGGCGGGCAAGTTGCGACATACGGCGGGAGCGTAGACCACCTTGACGGTTGATGTATGCTACTGTCGCGGTATTGTCTGAACGGACTAGTACGTATTGGTCTTTGAGCAAGGCATGGAAGCGGTGCAGAGCCAACCGTACTGCCAGCAACTTGAGGCAATTGACATGTAGAAGGCGCTGGGGTCCTGTCCAGGAGTCCGCGGCAGCATGTCCATTGCACATGGCACCCCAGCCCGTGGTGGAGGCATCTGTTGAGACAACAACATGCCTGGAAACTCGATCTAGGGGCACACCGGCCCGTAGAAAGCTGAGGTTCGACCGCGGGGTGAAGGTTTGACGGCAGGTCGGAGTAACTGGTACCCGGAGCGTGCCCTGTTGCCATGCCCACCTCGGGACTCGATCGCGGAGCCAGTGCTGAAGCAGTCTCATATGAAGCAAACCGAGTGGTGTGGCTGCCGCTGCGGATGCCATATGCCCCAGGAGCCTCTGAAATAGTTTCAGTGGAACCGCACTCTTGCTCTGGATTTGACGTAGGCAAGTCAGCAGTGACTGCGCGTGTTCGCTCGTAAGCTGCGCGGACATGGCGACCGAGTCGATTTCCATACTGTGAAAAGAGATCCTCAGCACGGGGCAAAGTTTGCTCTTCTCCCAGTTGCCTCGAAGTGCCCAGACGAGCTAGGTGCCGGAGCACTAGATCTATGTGCTCGCAAACCTGGTCTCGAGAGTGAGCTAGGATTAGCCAGTCGTCGAGATAGTTCAGGACGCGAACCCTGTGTAGCCGAAGCAGTACAAGGGCTTCCTCGACGACCTTCGTAAAGACGCGAGGAGACAGAGCTAGCCCAAAGGGGGGAACCGCGTACTGATATGCCTTCCCCTCGAAAGCAAACCGAAGAAACGGTCTGTGTCGAGGAAGAATGGAGACATGAAAGTAGGCGTCGTTCAGGTCGATCGCTGCAAACCAATCCTTTGGCTGAACACATTCGAAAATGCGTTTGGCCGTGAGCATCTTGAAAGGAAACCTTCATCCCCAGAAGATTCCAGCTCACCTTGTGATGGTGCGATCGACATCACATCATCCTCTGGAGCCCCGAATGAGACGCAAGGCGCATCAGGAGATGGCCCCGCGGCTGCACCCAAGGAACTCGCGGGTTGCTGCGCTGGTGAGGGGGTTGTGGCCCGAGGAAGCATCGTCGGGGCAGAATTCCACACGGTCACCCTAAGATCAGCCTGGCCACCAGCCGAAGTACCAGCTCTCGAGGAGGGGGTAGATCGGGGTGTGGCAGAAGGGACTCTACCTTTTGTAAGGTCATAGAGTCTTGATCTCAGCGTAGCGATGGTCATGATCCTGCAATGAGAACATGATTCATCCATGAAAGCTGCTTTAGCGTGATCTAAGCCCAAACACGCAAGACATCTTTCATGCCTATCAGAAGATGATATGGAACGACCGTACCCAGAAATACGCGGGCAAGACATCTTGAAAAAGACGTGCCCGTGCAAGCTCTTTTATGAGAGGACGCTCAGCAGCCTGTGCTGAAGCGGCCAAGGAGAAACACACACGCTGGATGCAGACCACTGCACAGATCAGCAGGCAGGAATGTGAATCTCGCTGGAAAATCACCTTTGCACCAACACAGACTGGAGAGCTGCTCGTCTCGAAGACACTCGATGACAGTCAGAGAAATCAGGCTTACAGGAGTGAAGAGGACCTCTTGGTTCCGAAGCAGAAACATATCTGCATGGTGCCAGCGTCCTTCCTTATATACCCACGAGGTAGGGCGGAGCTACACTATGCAAATTCCGCAGACCCATGGCATATCTTAGCCATTGGCTCGTTTTTTAACACTCGAAGGTGATAGGCTTCTAAGCGAAACCCCCATTCGTCATCATACGACGTAACGGAAGAGTGATCCAGTGGTCGGATCACTCTTCCGTTCTCCTTCTGCCCGCTTACAGGCAGAAACTGAAACAGGAAACACCCGCCCTCAAAACGATCCAGTGCTGGTCGGACCAATCAGACTCTATGCTTCAGGACTGTTTTGATCACGCGGACTGGGAGATGTTCCGGTCGGCCTCTGATGACGACATCGAGGCTTATGCTGATAGCGTAACCTGTTTCATCAGGAAGTGCGTAGAAGACGTTGTTCCGATCAAAACAATACGGATTTACCCGAACCAGAAACCATGGATTAATGGCGATGTTCGTGCAGCACTCAACGCGGGGACCTCCGCTTTTAACTCCGGGAGTGCGGAGGAGCAAAAACAAGCAAGTTATGCCCTCCGAAAAACTATCAGAGCAGCAAAACGCCAATTCAGGGACAAGATTGAAGGACAGTTCAACACCACCGACTCTAGAAGCATGTGGAAGGGAATTAATAGCATTACGGACTATAAAGGAAACATAAACTCCACAGTGAACAACACTGCCTCTCTCCCAGATGAGCTGAACACTTTTTATGCTCGATTTGAGGGAACTAACATCCCCCTCGCGGAGAGAGTTCTCGCGGCTGAAGCTACAGAGGTTAGTACACTCTCCGTCTCTGTAGCGGATGTAACCCGATCTTTCCGTCGGGTGAACATCCGTAAAGCCGCGGGTCCAGACGGTATTCCGGGCCGCGTCATCAGAAAGTGCGCGAACCAACTAGCTGGTGTTTTTACGGACATTTTCAATTGGTCCCTCTCCTTGTCTGTAGTCCCCACATGCTTCAAAACGTCCATCATCGTACCTGTACCGAAGCAAACCAACATCACCTGCTTAAATGACTGGCGCCTGGTTGCTCTGACCCCCATCATCAGTAAATGCTTTGAGAGACTAGTCAGAGATTACATCTGCTCTGTTCTACCTTCCTCACTGGACCCACTGCAGTTTGCATACCGCAATAACCGCTCCACTGATGATGCTAGTGCATCTACAATACACACTGCTCTCTCCCACCTGGAAAAGAGGAACACATATGTGAGAATGCTATTTGTAGACTACAGCTCAGCATTCAATACCATAGTGCCCTCCTTGCTTGATGTGAAACTCCGGGCTCTGGGCTTAAACAGCTTGCTGTGCAGCTGGATCCTGGACTTCCTGTCAAACAGACGCCAGGTGGTTAGAATAGGCAGCAACATCTCCTCATCACTGACCCTCAACACTGGAGCCCCACAGGGCTGTGTTCTCAGCCCACTCTTGTACTCCTTGTACACATATGACTGCGTGGCAACTCACAGCTCTAATTCCATCATCAAGTTTGCTGATGATACTACGGTCGTAGGTCTGATCACCGACAACAATGAAACGGCCTACAGAGAGGAGGTGCTCACTCTGACGCACTGGTGTCAGAGGAACAACCTCTCCCTCAACATCAGCAAAACCAAGGAGCTAGTGGTCGACTTCAGGAAGAACGACAGAGAACACAGCCCCATCACCATCAATGGAGCACCGGTGGAGAGAGTCAGCAGCTTCAAGTTCCTCGGTGTCCACATCACAGAGGAACTCACATGGTCCGTCCACACTGAGGCCGTCGTGAAGAAGGCTCATCAGCGCCTCTTCTTCCTGAGACGGCTGAGGAAGTTTGGAATGAACCGCCACATCCTCACACAGTTCTACACCAGCACCGTCGAGAGCATCCTGACTGGCTGCATCACTGCCTGGTATGGCAATACTACCAGCCGTAACCGCAAAGCCTTGCGAAGGGTGGTGCGCACTGCCAGCCGTATCATCGGAGGTGAGCTTCCCTCCCTCCAGGATATTTATGCCAGGCGGTGTGTGAAGAAAGCTCGGAGGATCATCAGAGACTCTAGCCACCCGAGCCATGGGCTGCTCTCACTGCTACCCTCAGGCCGGCGGTACCGCAGCATCAGGACACACACCAGCCGACTCCATGACAGCTTCTTCCCACAAGCAATTAGATTTCTAAACTCTTGATCCCTCATGATCAATAACCATAAACATTCTAACTGTCAACACAGCACAACATAACCTACTGCATTTACATAATATATATATATATATATATATATATATATATATATATATATTTGCACCTTACGAGTATCTACTCTATGTATAATTACCTCTTTTTGTATTTTTGTATACTGTTGTATATGTAAATTGTTGTATATTGTATATTGTTGTATATTGTAAACTGTTGTATATTGTACATTGTATATTATTATTGTTCTGTTAGTGTATATGGTACTGTAAATCTGATGTTTGCTGTAATTGTTTTCGTCACATCGTGTCATACTGCTATGTTGCTCGGAACTGCACCTAAGAATTTCACCCACTGTTGCACTTGTGTATATGGTTGTGTGACAATAAAAGGATTTGATTGAACTCGGAGTGACAACAAAAGGGAACAGAGCATTGCCATGGACTCAGTTCTGTTCATACTGGAGCAATACAATCGTTTTTAAATCAATAAACTCCTTTATTTATCCGGAGATCGGCCGGTTACGCTATTACCTTATTCCAAACCGGCCTATGAGTGACCTCTAAAATGGCCGCGGTTACCCACAATGAACCGTTCCATGACGTGTACGCCCGAGCTCTATAGTGTTTCATTTGAGGTTCATTTTTAATTAGTCAGATATTAGATAATTATATACTTATTCAATATTGTTTATTCTTATTATTATTTAATGGGCCTAACAGTAAATTAATTATAATTAACACCTGCAAGTGTACACTTTGAAGAGTAAAAATGACAGAAGGTTACTGTAGCAATGTTTAAGATTCAGGGAAGAATGAGGCGGGAACCGGCGAACATTTGACATTTTAATAATAAAATAAAACAAATACAAAAACAAAAGTATAAGCCAGCAGCCCCTCACGGATGACTGCTGGCCACACAAAACAGAAACAAAATACAACATAAAATCAGGCCTGTTCCTCTCTCGATCTTCAGCATCGTTGCTCCTCCTTCTATGCTTCCGCTCCTCCGTGAGAGATGCGAGACCGGTGCGTCTCACAGGTGACGTTCATCATCACTTACGCCGCCGGCCTCGCGCCGTTCTCTCGCGTCCCTCGGCCTCGTCCTGCTCGCCACAGTTAATTAAACTTTATTAAAGCTGCATATGGTAATCAAATTGCACTTCCAAAAGTCATACATTTGTGAAAAAAGAAAAAAAACTAAAAAGAATATACAAATTTATTTTAAGTATAATTAATTAAACCTAAAAAGCAAAGGCAGATCAGACCATTTCATGAACAAAAAATCGGGTTCTGTACATGACAGACAGGGGAGCATAGTCAAAAGTCGTGCGATAAAGGTCGGTAAACGGAAATCAAAGGAAAAAATAAACAGGTGTGCGAGCGGTTAAAAATTTTTTTTTCCTCTGTGCGTCGCTGTCTGTTCAAGGAGTGCTGAAATGCCATTTACTCATCATTAAAGTAATTTTGACTTCATTATGGCTTATAACTTAACATAAAGTTAAAATATTTGTCATACCTGACCAGAAGATGGTAAGGATTAAAGGATATCTGAATACTAAAAGAAATATAGCTAACACTAGCATACACTACTATAATTTACACAAGATCGCAAACTCCATGGATTATCAGCTAACGTTATTATGTCCCTTCAGTTAGACAGAACAAATAAATGTCGCATTTGACAAGGAAGTTGTAGGTTGTGTTTGAATAATTACGTATCTTATTTAGCTGTGGTCAATTAAACGCAATTCTCTCATATCCTTGCTTGATGAAGAATGAGACTCGAGACGCCCCAACGGGTGGATGAAATTTAAAAGGCTGATTTTCACGCTTCAGGGCAGTGACGAGTACATATGTTGTCCAGTGGTTGTCCAGACACCTTAGGCAAAACCTTAAGCAATGGCCTTGAACGGTGGTTCAGTGTCAACATTGTGACAACGCTGTAACAACCTTCACCACACAACGTAAATATAGCAACCTTTTGGTCATGTTGTTAAAACGTTGTTAGAAGGTTGGGTACGTTGTGCCAACATTCTGTGTTTGCTGGGTCATTGCATTCTAGTTTGTTTCTATGGTTACTCATCAGTTCCCTCATTAGTATCTTTTTAGAGAAAAAAAAATATTTTGCATTTCAAATGAACTGTCTCTAGAATGGAATAGTGCATGTTTATACTGATTTATGTATAAACAACTAATTTATGTTCATGTATATTTGAAATGGCTATTGTTCACATATTTCCCAGTTATTTAACTTCACTCCCTTGACATGACACATCTTGGAAGATGCATCACTTTAAAAATAATAATAATAAATTCTCCTAATTTCAGCTGATAGATCCTGACATATCATTATAAGGCCCCCTATTGCTTCTCTTACTGTACTCCAAATCTCAGATCGACACCATCTTTAGAAAATTCTAAAACAAAAGACAAAAAATCACACTGAGCCCTGATTCTCATATTTATTGTTGGGTTGATGAATAACACTGCTCCTTAGACAAGTTTTTGTTATGCCTGTCTAACATAACACCGCCTCCATAGGCACGAGTATAAAAATTTACAGTGGGAGAGTAGGTTGGATTTGACACACCGGCTGAGTTGCCAGGCCAGTAGTTGGTCACTTTGTAAAGATACACTGTGCAACAATAAACTAAATATGCATGCACGTGACATCATTTTTTATACATATTCATGTTTTTGTAGTTTACACGGAGACGATAATGGTATAGTTTTCAAAAACTTGCACTTTAAAAAACGTTTTCGAAATTTTGGTTTTTAACGCCTGCTACAGACTACTACCTACAATTTCGGCAATCCTATAAGATCATTACAAATACCACTGTATGACATGGAAGTAATAAACATGGGTACGACATGTATGTAAACTGTAAGATGATGAGACCTATTGAATCGTAGGCTACGAAGGTTCAAGTTAGTATAGAAGAATAAATTACATGTGTTAGTGGTAAATAAATAGAGCAAGAGGAATCGAACTTTGGCAATTGGGGTTTTTATGTGCGCTGAAAAAAAGAGGAGGAAGTGAAAGATGAAAATATGGACTATGGCTAGGGAAAAGAAGCCAACTTGACATGGCAATTTTGCAAATGGAGCTTGAGAAAAGTAGTTTTAAGTTTTACTGCCATGTCGTCTTGATCAATACGCCATTTAATGTTGCATTTTTATCAGCTAGTCAGTAGACGTAGGTCGTAGCAGTAAACACACCGTGAGATGATCATGCTACATTTCTGACACTGTCTGAAAATTATTGCAGACTATCTTTGGTCGCAAGCAGGGTGCGAACTACGGGGGAGCTAGGGATAAGACGTGGGCTCCCCTGAAAACGTGATTTGTGAAATTTTGGGGGGTCTCAAAAAATATTGACAATGTTTTATTTTGACGTGCATCGTGGAGTATTATGTGTAAAATAGCAAAAATATAATTCATTCATGCATTCATGCAACCTAATCCACTTCAATAAAGATAACTATACATGCTATTCTTGTCATGAGCATCAAGGTGTGGTGACGCTGCGGTGCAAATTCAAATCATGGTTAGTAGGCTACATGTTAACTCAAAAATTTATAGAAAAAACATAAACGTGGAGGCCATTGATCTGCGTGCGAAGTCCTTGAAATCCATTCTGTGTTAAGGTAAGGCATGTTATTCCAAATTATGTGCTGTGGCTGGGTTGTTATAGGTCTGCGATGTCTTATGGTGTTCACACCGAACGCGAATTTAATTATTTGCGCGAGTAGATTACATACAAAGTCAATGCAAAGACGCGAATAGACGCATCATTCGCGCCGGGCGTCGCAAATGACGCAAAATTGGGCGACGAGTTTGACACAACGTCTTCCGTGCAAGTTGAAATATTTGAACCCGAGCGAATGTTCAAGCGTCTAACTAGACGCGATAGACGTGTATTTGACGCTCTATTCGCGTTTGGTGTGAACACACTATTAGGCCTAATTGAACGGATGAATTATGGTATCCTTTTGTAGCCTGACGAGTAATTTAACCCTTGTTCAAGTCAAAGACAGCCTATGTAGCTATAGACTATTTGGGGATGGCTGTTTGCTGTTTGACATCAAATTGTGTCGATAAAGTATAATAGGGTGAATCCTGTATAGTGCATACACTTGTAGCTGTTATGTATCTTTGGAAGTCCTTGAAATTAATGGGTTTGAAAGCGCAGCGCGCGCATTCCGCATCCTGTCTGAAAGGCGCTTCAATCCTCGGCACGCGCAAGTGCACGATCAACACCTCCCCCCCCCCCCACCCCCCACAACCCAGCCCAAAAAAATTGGGCTCCCCCGAAGGACATGGTATAGTTCGAACACTGGTCGCAAGACCGTGACAACGGCCATCTTTGACCCTCTCACACTGTACGACCTAGGACCACCGCTTAAGAGCCAAGACCACGTCGTGTTTCGTACAATGTTTACCGGGCATAAGGCTCCCAAAATGCTGTTGTCGTGTAAATGAATGGCCAAAACACACAAAACTGGCCCTTTGGTTCAGATCATAGAGCTTTCTTCTTACGAGCTGATGATCTGAATCAGGTGTGTTAAATAATGGAGACATACAGAATGTGCAGAGCTATGGGTCCCCAGGACCGAGATTGAAAACCACTGACTCACTGAGTCATTATTCAAAGAATCCATATCATATATTTTATAGAGAACATACATCGATTTTTCATGTATGTTTGGGAACCATATACTTTTCATTAGATACTGCAGGGATGCTGGCTAAAAATGGATTTACTTTTGGACCTGAGGACATGCATCGTTTATGGAGTCCAAATAACATACCCGAGGCTGTGAGGCTGTAAGTCTTCCCACTCACAGCACACACACTACCACGCCAAGCTAACCTTAAAACCAAACCACATAAATTAATGAAAGGAAGCCTTCTTTATTTTGTGTAGATCCTTATGTTGACTGTCACACTTCAGCTACTATTTCAGGCTTGGCGATCTCTCAAGGTACCAGAGATTAAAGCAGACTGATGCGGTACAACAGAAGTTTCACTCATAGCTAAACACTAATGAGTCTTTTTCAAACTTTACTTTAGTTTAGGTCTCGGCTCAGTGCTGTCCCTGTACTTCTATTATAAACATCTATAGTCCGGGCTGGCAGAGACTGACCTCGGGCAAGAGCAAGATGATGAAACCAGAAGATTTCAGGCAACCTGAACTGACGAGAAAATTACACATTGTACTTTTGTAACTTCTGAATGAACGAGGGTTCTGCCGTTAAGACTCTGAAACACATTACAGATGCTAACAAGAACAAAAATCTGTGTTATTCTTTGTAATAAAGATCACTGATATATATAGAGAGGTTAAATAACCAGAAAAAATATATTTTTTCAAAACTCTTCTGTGAATGTGACAGAGAATTTAGCAAGGAGCAGATGGCGTCTTGGAAATACGTGCGGGAATCGTTTGAGAAACTGGGGCATTTGCCATGGTCAAGTACTAACACTGCTCCTAAATTTAGGTGGATATATTCAGAAACACTACTGTACTATGCTTTAGACCATAGAGGTTGCCACTGCAAAAGAGCAAACTTTACAGACTAGAGTTTTACATTTTCTGAAAGAAATGTAAGTGGTACTTTTCCATAATAAAATGAAGGCCACCATTATAAGCTGTCGTGAGGTGGTTTCAGTGTTTTACTGGGAATAAAGTGTCCATCATCAAATCTCAATTATACTGTAATCAACATTTGCATGTTTTATGTCCTGTCATGCAAATATCACAGGTCCGATTTGAGTTATATCATTCATATGTTCCGTTCAGTCATGAAACTGTAGATGTTGCAGGCTGATAGGTCCTTTATGCTATCACATATTTACCACATAGCACAAGATGATTGGCCACTGCTGATTCTGCAGCCGATGAGACTGCTTGCTCAACATTTAAATAGTCTGGTTCAGTATTCGCTGTAAGCTAGTCCTGCGGCTCGCAATCAGTTTTCCTCTGAAACTCTCCACCTCCCCCAGCTCCACCTGCCTAAATCTGCTACAGGATTCTTGAATTTCTATTCATTCAGGAGCAGGATAACTTAGATGCTCACAGCAGTGTGTCTATGTATCTAATGGCATTAGCAAGTCCTTATTTGCTCCGCAGCAGCAGCGTAACACATCTAATTCACCAAGACCAAATACATTGACATTGTCATATTTATTAACATGCTTAAACTATTCCAAGTTGTCATGACTGCAGTGTCCATAGGGTAAATGGTCTGGGATAAGTTACAGTAAGCAATGAAATGAAATACTTATGGTTAGAATATTTGTATATGTATATGAATTAATTATTTACCTGTGTCCCAGTGTATGTATTATATGACATGCAGCTGTTGACATTTATAGCTCAGTGTCTGTAAAAAAGTAGAACAGCCGGGCACTGGTTTAAATATTAGATTTTGCAAGCTGTTTGTGAATGACCAAATGTCAGCGAAAACCATGCCAACCAAAACACCATCTTAGCCAAATGACCAAAGCACATCTGTTTCCTGACTGTTATTATTCATAATTCTATATTCTGGGAATTCAGAAAAACAAATAAATGTATTTGCCATTTAAATAACTTAAGCAAACTGTTTTTGCGCATGTTGCAAAGTCGCAAACTGAGTATTTTCAAGGCATTTTAGAGGATGGATGAAAAGCAATGCATTTACTATATCTTGGAAATGATATATCGCAGTTTTAAGGAAATGGTGAAAGAGAAAGACGTGCATTACTAAAAGAGCTTATTTATGCCCCGTTTACACAAAGGGAAGACGCAGATATTTCCCTGCGGTTTGGCCTCTCATTTACACGAAAACCCCGTTTTTATCAAAGAAAACGATTATTCCCGGAGCAATAAGGGAATCTTTGTTAAAAAGAAAAAGAAGTTTAGACTAATACAGCCTTCAACGAGGGCTCAAATCATATTATTTACATTATATGCCGATTAATTAATACTACAATAATTTGTGACAAACGTGTAAAATGGCTTTAAAACGTCTTATTACAGAAATATAACGTATGTGTCGGAGGAATAATTAATTTTGTATTATATTTATTCGTTATTTTGTTAATATATATTTTAGATTATTTTTTAACTTAGTTTAATCGTGCTAAATTAACATGTTAAATTGACAACTTTATTTCTAGCGGTGAGAAACATTCAGATGAGAAGCCATCACAGCATCAATGTTGGAGAGGTTTACGCTTTTAATAAAAAAAAGAGCAAAACATTTCCAACAGGTTCTGTCTAGTCTAGTTTTAAGGAAACATTGTGCTCCTGATAGAAACAAGGGCTTAAACAAGGTGTAGGAGTTTCAGTAGAGCCTTTTTTAAGAGTCAAATTACCAAACAGCAGATGGCAAGATTGGTAAGTTTGGTTAAAAGTCATGAACAATCCTCCCATCTGTTTCTGTAACAGCTGAATTTACTTGTGTATCTGTTTGAGAATCATGTGTGTCATTTTCAAGGAAGAAAGTGATAAATATGTCCCTATTGAAGATCACAGCAAGCGATTTGAACAAGTGGGCAGTGAAAATGCTTAACCTTTAGAAAATGTTGATCAGCCTCAGGATGTCAAGCTAAATATGAAATGAGCCATTTTATTTTCGAATTGCAAATTTAAAAAGTAAATACAGTTAAAACTCTTAGTTTATGTGATTTTTGTATTTTTTTGTGATGCATATTAAATAAAAATAAACAGAAAATATATACACATTTGCACATCTGAATGATAAATAATACTATAAAAACACCAAGAACAATAAACGCTATACACATTAAACATTAACGTTATCACAGGACACAGAACTAACAGTACAGAAGGCTTAAATACACTGAGAATGATCACTAACGAAAAACAGGGAACATGTGTGTAACTAATCAGAAACCATGGTAACAACTCTGAAGTAAGAGCTGAAGTAGCTCCCCCAAAATGCAGTTATGAACTAAAATCATTCCTTGTTCCTGAGGTGCGAAAAAAAAGGGTACTTCCACCAGAACTGCAGTATGAAAAGCTTCCTCCGGTGCAAATGCCCCTTATGAAACTAAAGACATGATCGTGACATTACATGCCAGCCCCCTCGCTCCACAAAGTCCAACAGAGGAGGGGAGGGGTTCCAGAGGAGTACGTGGAGCCAGAGAGAGATGTGACTGAGGAGGGGCTGGCTGAGGGAAACATCACTGTGGAGACGATGTAGGGAGCAGCCTAGGAGAAGACAAAGGGATGAGCCAGAGGATGACCCAGAGAAGAGCCAGGATGAAGGCTCTCAATGCTATGGGAATAAGAATACCAACGCCGCCAAAATGGAAATGTCTGGATCCCTCAAGGTTGTTTAGTGTCTTCTCAAAAACACGAGAAAAGCCTCAAAGAAGAGTTTGGAATGTCAACTCAAGGACATGTGAGGCCGGAGTAACATGAACATCCAAATGATAGAATCTAATGTATATGTGCGGAGAGGACTAGACTGCCGCATCACATACTTGCTGCAAGGGGGCGCCTCTAGCTAAAGTCCTAGAGGATGCAACCACCCTGGTAGAATGAACCCTAAAGCCCAGAGGCGAAGCTTGACCATGCGCCTCATAGGCTAGGGCAATGGCATCCCTCACCCATTGCGACATAGTCTGCTATGTACCATAACAGATGAACAGCTGCTTTGAGAATCTAAAGAGCATGGACTGGACACAGTAAGGGGAGCGGGCGATCAGAATCCCGTCAATCAGTGTGTGGCAAGCCTAAATTGTGGCCACAAATACTCTGAGAGTAGCAGGTCATATGCTTGCTGACTACTGTTCTCGCAGAAACTCCAGCACTGAAACAATCTTGCAGTGAATTGGGTCTGTATGACCTTACAGGCCTGGTTCTAGGTGTCACGCTGTGGTGCGGTCAGAAGAAGATGAAGGAGAATTAAAGTTTCCAATGCAAACTTTTACTACAATATAACTATCACAGATACAAAGATAAAGGGCAGAAGGTAAACGCACACTAAACACAATGTAGATTGGACAAGGACTAGATGAACAGAGGGAACTTAAATACTAACACAGATGAAAGTGATTGATTGATTGACAGGTGTTACAAATGATGAAGATTACTAGACTGGGGTTCTACAACTGAAGACTAACGAGGGGCTGGAAAACTGAACAAGGAAGACTTGTGACAGATGAAAACAAGATAAACAACAGGACAGATGAACATAACTGTTAAACTAGGAACTTATGGATGGGCAGGCTGGCAGATATCCTAGGTGGGCTTTTTTACATTTTTTCTTTTTTTGGGGGGTTCAGGCACGGTATACGATAGATATATATATATATATATATATATATATATATAGATTTAACTATATTTATAACATTTCATAACACACCTCTCCATGACAAGACCATTGTTTTCTTATTTTCACTTTAAAATAAAATGGTAACATTTTCATATTCCATCCGTCCAGTTATTATTTGGAAAGAAAACGCGATGGAAGCGCTACAGTTATAGCAATGAATGCAACTTTAATTGCATGAAAAGGAGCAATTAAATGTCACACAGAATGTGTTTTTTCATTCCATTGCGCTACTTTTCCATCGTTTTGAATGTAAACATCACCCTAGACATGATTGACTGTTGTGCTTTCATCTCGCTTCCATACTTTTGCAGAGTATCGTGTATGATGCAGCTTTCTAAAACGCCTGCGTCTTTTAACCGCAAAAAGGCGTCCTATGTGTATGGCCCTTAACTGCCTGAAAGATGAACAGCCCATTCTTATTTCAGCGCTGTTATTTAAGCAGACACTTTGCCTCGTACATTCAGTTTAACAGCATTGACAACAAGCCAAAGTGGGCAAGGTTAACTGAACTACCTTGCTTCATCCATGCAATAAATGCACGCTCTAAGCGATGTCAGGTGACATCAGTTCTTGTTGACGTTCGAAGTATTGGCAATCAAAACGGAGGCTAGCTCGACCCTCCCTCCTCCTCATCCGCGCACTAACCCCCCAAACCCCACCCCCAAACCCTTCTTGTCGGTTATTGGCTGGAACAGTTTGTTATGTTTCGTGGTGCGGGTTAGCCCAGTTTGTTTTTGTTGCTGTTTGTGGAGCCTGGGGTGTCTGCAGAGACTGCGTTTTTTACAGTGTGTTCAGGGGACAGCCAGCTAGCAGATAGTGAGGAGATGTTTGCTGTATGTGACAAAAAATGTTTTGACCTACAAACGCGTGACATCGCTTAGAGCACCTTTAAATGAACAAGGTTTTCTAGCTTATTTCAATTTGGTTATATGAATCAAAAATCAAATCAGAGATGTATATTAATATTTACAAGTAGCCTAAATATGAAATATGATACATATTCACAAAGATACAACTCCTTGTAATCTACACCTTGATAGCACGCAAACATTTCTGCCCGTTTTCGTGTGTTTGTCAGCCTCTGCTTTTCTGCTACAAACTGAAGTGCGTGAGTAGCCTATATTACACGACGATACAGCCCTTCTGTATAATGCCTAGAACCGGCCCCACCTTACAAAGATGCATCACTTAAAGGTGTACATTATTAAATAATGTAGTCCTACAAACCTATTATTATCAGAGCATGTGAGCAGATAGCAGGGAGCGGATCAGTGAACGAGAGGGTAACATCATTTTACCAGCATTGCCCAGCGCGGCTATAACAAACCATGTTACAGCACAGTAGGTTTATTGCAAACAGAAACAAGTCCAGAGAACCTGACACACATGGAGTGGAACATTTTGAGCAGGACCGGAGAGCACAGTGCACACACAGCGGAACACTGAGCAGTCGCTTCGAATCTGGGCATCTTTGGAAGTGAAGCTATCCATCCGCAAAACTGCGCCAGAGAGCAACCTAATCGCTAAACATGGCGGCATCTTTTCGGCTTATATTTTCAGCCTTTTTTTCTTTCTGACAAAAAACAGAAATGCAATTTCCAGCCGATAACTGTCAGTGGACAGAATTTTGGCGCATCCTTAGTTTGTTGGAAAATAAATTCAAAGGCGCCTTTTACCCTGCGACCGGGGGGCCTTCAGCCCTGTTGTACCCTTTTTTTTTTTCATTTGTAATGTTAAAATAATTGGTAATAGGGTTCCATTAGTTACTGCAATAATTACAACAAGTATTTAGTAACTGGTATCTGAACCGGTTTGAACAAGTGACAATAGAAACAGATGGGACCTGTAAATTGTAGTAAAGTACGGTTTGTCACCTACAGCAGTATACTCCCACTTAACTTCAGTAATGCTTTTGACTAAACTGCTAAAATAATAATAATAATAATAATAATAACAGCTATAATAAAAAATATTTCTCATCCCAAGAAAGAAAATCAGGTTTGTAGTGTCATCATGTGCTCTTCACACCTGAAGGACCAAGCACTTAGTGGTCTTAGTCATCCTCATACCAAACTAACCCGTGCTGAGTCTTGTCTGCCAGAGGCCAGAAGCGTACGCTTGCCCCCACCATGATTCTGATTATCTCTCATCGGAGCTCGGTGCAAATGCCAACACTCAAGAGCATACTAATGGCTTCTTGAACTCTGTGTTTCAGTGTGGAAATCTGACTTGTCTTCTATGTCTAACAATGGAAGTCTGTTACCTTTAAAGAGTTGTCCATCCAAGATGAAAGTTGTTCCATCATTTACTCTCCTGTTAATAATCAGCATGAGTTTCTGTTTAGCAGAATGACCAAGCTGCTATTTGCCATATGCTTCATGTTTCACAAAGCCATGAAAACATTCCAATTAGAACCAAAAAAATGTAAATGCAGAACCTGAACCTTTTTAATTTTAACTCTGTTAAACCCTCTGTTTTGGAACAGAGATGTACAACATAATCAGTAACTATGTAAACAATCTGACACACGAGAATAAAAGAAACAGGAATTAAACTCATGAAAACACAGAGATACAAACTAAAAGTCCATGGAACTGAAGCTTATAACATAACACAGTTACTATTTACTCTCATGGTCTTGTGGTACTTAGTTCCATGTACTGTAGTCCTTTAGGAGCAAAGTTTTGACATTGAACAATATATATATATACTGTATATATATATTTTTTTTCACTTAAGTAGTCCAGTAATATGTGATATTTGTTGTCATATAAGGGATCACCCATGTATAAAAGCTGACTTACACTATTTCAAACGGATGAATTTATTCTAGACACTGAGAACTCCCAGCCGAACATCAAACGTCCACATTTGCATGGAACATTTTCCTATTATGTCATTTCATTAAAATTTTAAAGGACTGATCTAAAAAGTTAAACTTGCCATTGGGAATCATTCTGTACAGGAATTATCCAAAAACCAGGATTGCTTTAGATCCAAAACTAGATTGTTACAGCTACAAAATACCGGTTTTCCTTCATTTAAAAAAATAAAATAAATAAAGTATCTTACAAAAGTTGTAAAAGCCCCTGAGAAATTGTCTGACTTGTGCAGGGTTCTTTATTGTCTTTCCTATTAAAATGGGAAGTATAGGTGGGACATATTGAAGTGCTTGTTACTTTAAAGAAGTTTTTTTTATTAATTTTTTTATTACGTTACATTATTTTAGTTCCCATAAAGCATAATTGGCTTTCTGCTATAGAGTGCTGCAGGTATGTTGTATTTTTGTAAACCAAAACCCATATGAGTTTGCACTTTAGCACTCCCATTTTCCTGAAGTTTTTGGTTAAATGCCTGAAATGAGGTCTGTGGGTATTTTAAAGTTTTATCCTACGACATAAAATGCTTCAGTAATATCACCTTCCAGGCATTGCTAACAAGTAGCTAAATGGGACTACAGAGGTTAAACTTCATCACAATGATCAGGTAAACTCATCTACTGTACACTCATCTACTGACCAGTCCGCTTTCACAGCATCGTTGTGTTTATGCCCATGCCAACCATGCCCTTGCAAACTATTTTAACTCCAACTTTAATGGAAAATGTTTTTAAATAAAGAAGAGCTGTCGGAAGTTAATGCTGGTGATATTGAAATCATGCGACCGTGGTGTAGCCCATTTATAGCCAAAGTTCAGCTTTTTACTTCTTGTGGTTGTATTCATAGACTTCAAAATTCAAAAAAGTTGAGTTCCTTTCTGTAGATTATGCTGATGAACAAAACATGTAAGAATCACAAACTTTTATTGGTCACAGAGCTTATATTCTGCAATAGTCCAAAAGCCTTAGAAATAAACTTTAGAAATAGACTAGCAAATAAAACACAAGAATATTAAGTTTTGTTTGGAAAAAAAGGATTGTTTTATCCTCATAAGGGGCAGTAAAGATGTGAAATCCTGCTTAAATTAGTGTGTACCCTCATCCCAAAGCCCAGAGCCTCACATCTCTATCAAACCGACAGACTTCAAAGTCGTGATTGTGAAGCCTTTGTGTAATTATGAGGGCTTGAAATAGAGGAAGAAAATAAATTTATAAAAGCGCTGGTACTGTAAAATGGACCTGAATCTGCCACTGTGGTTACATGAGGGAAAATAATGAGGACCAGAGTGACGACCAGAAAAGCTTGTTAACGTCCTTGTTTGTTGCAATGTACCAGTCGGAGGCGGGTGTTGAATGAAACAGCGCTGTGGATTCTAGTACCAGATGAAGTGGTCCGTGTTTTGTACTGATAGGTTTTGTCCACTGTTGCCACCTTGCATGCACAAGAACACACAAATGTTGGGTTTCCATGTTTTATGTCCATGACTTTCCATAGACATGATTATTTATACAGTACAGACTACTCTACAATTGCGTTGCAAACTCTACAATGTATTTTTACACACAAAAAAAAACATAATTTAGTATGATTTATAAGCCACTTTCCTCATGGGGACCCCCAAAAAATTGATAACTAAAATAAAAAGCTTGCTTCTAATCTGTTTTTTCTTTGTCTATCACTCATGATTTTGAAGAGACAATGTGTAGTTTTTTAAGTATTTTATTATCTAAAATCAATATTTGTATTCATAAACATGTCCTCAATGGTGTACAAATACCTCTGCCAATTATCTGACTTATCCTCGTAAAAAGAGAATTTATTATCTTTGTATACATGTGACGGGTAGGTCCACGGAGGCTTCCATGTTGTTCCGCCATCTTGAAAAACTATAATAGCAGAGAGGGACAAAAAGTACTAAGCCAACGTGTTTCCACAATGCGTTTTCATCCAGAGCCAGCGTCACGTAACTGAAAGCAGTTGAATGTTTGAGAGACGCTTGTCACTGCCCCGGCAAGTTTAAAAGGCTGCACTGCACGGTTATTTATAATGTAGGACCATACTTATGTGGAGCCATAGGACTGGAGATTGCAAAAAAACAAGGTTTATTGTCGAGATAGCTTGTTCCAGGTGGAAAGAGTTGATGCAGGAGAAAGCTTCAAAAAAGACGCTGAACTTGCCTGCTTCTCAACATGTAACGTTAAGTCAATGTTACGGTCTAAATTACAAGCTTTTTTTGGTCGCTTCTCTGCTTTTGGAAACTTTCAAGTCTATCAAACATCCGTTTGTTCGTTGTTTCAAGTTGCAGTTTGTTTGAAATAACAAACCTGTTCACCCGCAGGAAAACTCGATGAAGTGATATTAGAAGACATCCTGTCATAGCTTGTTGGTACATAGCGGCTACCGTAGATGCAACACGCATTTGAAAAAGCGAGGCGCTGGAGAGCACTATTCGTTAGCATGCAAAATACAATTTCACCACTAGATGGGAGAAATTCCTACACATTGTCCCTTTAAGACAATAACATACAAAAAAATGTGGATTTTCATATCAAGTATTAATATGGAAAGCATTTAACTTTGATTAAAAAAATAATTGAGATTAACCACGAAAGAAAGAAAATGAATGGCAGTCTGACAGGTTACTCTTGTTATTATGGTTACTCATTAGTTCCCTCATTTGCATCACCTGCTTTTATCCAATTATCTTTTAAAACGTACATGGGTGCGTATCCCAAAAGCACAGTTAGGTCACAAGTTCTGGTCGTTGAATTGTGAATTGTGTTGGTACCCAGACAGCAACATATTGTCAGCCCAGATTTTTCCCACATCTGGTACACATGGATTCTACACAGCCCAGATGTGGGCCGGATCTGGGCCGACACTAGGCTGCTGTTTGGGTAATGATGGAACTTGCGATAATAGTTGCAAGATCTTGAACCGCATGATCTTGTATAATCTTATCAAATCATAGAAGGTCAAATTTGGAAATAGAACCGTCAGGATGAAGACTTTGTCATACAGGTTTAGAACGACATGAGGATGAGTACTCCTCATGTGTTAAAGATTACTTTAACACCCATACAAATGAAATGCATTACAACAAAAGAAATGAAGAAGCCATCAACACTATATTAAACTCACCCCCACACTATTTCTCCACTTCACTTTGGTAATAACTCTCAAACTCCTCTGCAATTCATATTATATCAGACATGTTTTGAGGAATCCAAGGATTTAGTCTGATAAGTTAAGCAAATTAGCATATATATTACACTATGAGTCAGAAAATGACAGAGACAGCATTAAACGCTGGTCAAATATATAATTTTAGCCCTTACAAGTGAGTAAAAACTGAACATGTTTTTTTTAAAGAATTTTTTTTCCACCTTCTGTTTAAATTCACTCCCTGGTGCCATGACTGCCAGATGGTTCAGTTAGCAAAAGGTGCCCAATACTTTTAGTATTTCCTGTGTTGACAGCTGCTTCTGTGAATTTGTCTGGGATCCTCTTTTCTTTTCATTTCTGGTCATTTTTCAGCCGTCTTGTTGACAGGTTGTTCTGACTAGCAGGTGCAGCCCTATATATGATTTATGGTGCATCAATCTACTGACAAACATGTGCTTGGAGTACTAAAGAAACAATTATCCAGCCTGAATCTGGCTAATTTGCTGCAGAAGTGCAATTTTGCTCCTGTCAGTTTGACTAGGTGACATGGAAACACTTGCATCCGTTAATAGGGGTGATGGAAGTCACACTGAAATGTTTCTTTATGTTTTACAACTACAGGTCTGATTACACTATGATTTATTTTGGGCTGAGGCAGTACGTGATTCCAACTCCTGAATAGCAGGATTTTTTATTTTATTTTATTTAAATGTATAGAATGTGTAAATGTGAGAATGTGTATACAGTATATCATGACAAATCTCTGAATAGTTTAGCATGTTAATGAATATGACAATGTTAATGTATTTGGTTTATGCATAGGTCTGCTGCAGTTCAAGTATGGACTTGCTACTGCTAATAGATACACATACACACTGCTGTGAGCATGTAAGATATGCTGCTGCAACATGATTAGACATACATGAATTCAACAGCAGAAATAGACAGGTGGAGCTGGGGGAGGAGCAGGGTTTCAGAGGAACTACAGGACCAGCTTACAGCATTATAATATATATGATATTTTGCATTTTAACACTAAAGTCCTTGCACGATTTAGAGTGCTTTAAAATACAGTGAAACATAGGTGAACCAGACAAACAGACTGAAATTTTGTTAAGCTGGTGTTGCGGTTACAGCTTCAGGGGTAGTTGATGGATTACAGTTAATGAGGTTTGTCAAACAGAAACTCTTCTCCAGTTGTCTGAAGTGTTGACAGCTGATCACAAGGGATCAACACTTTACAGCAGAACTGAATTCGGTTAACATCACTGATCATTATTTTCTTCTATATCACTGTAAAGCTGCTTTGAATCAATCTGTATATAAGGCAATATATAAATAAACATGACTTGAATTTATGCAAATTCACTGTACTAGCTGGCCAATAGAAAGCTGCTTGGTTTCAAAGTGTGTTTCTGTGTGAGCTGTGCTTTATTTCTACACTACTGATAATGGCCAATGGCTAATTCTTTTTTCTATGTGACCGCATCTTAACATGTGATCGTACTGGGATGTGTATTGGGATGAAGTGCACTTTGTAGTAACTTTGTGTTTTACCAAAACACACTGATTACGATTGAAATCACATTAGCCATGCGTATTTTTTTCCGGTATCCGTTTTATCCATTTTTATTCGCCTTCTTTTTAATGTGCTTGTCGGCCACCTAACATGGGTTCATGTTCAAACATATTTGTGTGCGACACTTTGCACTGCAGATAAATTGACGAAATAACATTAGGTAACATTGGGAAATTGTATGAAATGAAATGATTTCAAGATGAAATCCTAACACAATTGGTCACAAGACACATTTGACCCCTTGTGATCAGATCACCAAAAGCGCTTGAGTCTTTTCAGGTCACACGATTTGTTTTTGCTTCCAGAAGCGAATGCTTTCAGTCCTGAGCTCTTTTACTTTGTAGAGAGTGTCTAACTTGATTTGTCTCTTTTTTTCCAGCTCACAGGGCTCTGCAGATGTTTGCTGATACAGATGATTTGATTACAGTATGTTGTAACATGTAGTGACAGGCATCCAAAATCCATATGCAGCCTGAGCATCAAATACGCCACTCTGTCATGCATTGGATTTCTAGGCTCTTAACTCTGTGTCACAGCCACCTGGCTCTTGACAGATTTCCGTTGTCAAATTCAGATATTCCTGCAAAATCTCTCAATAAAGCACGCCATAGCCAGAAAGGACCTAGCATAACTAAAGAAATTCAGGTAATACATTGTTTAGTTAAATTAGATTAAATTTCACCAGACTGAGGATAAGACTTGAAAGTCATGACAGTAATTGATGTGTAGTTTTACCATATTCATATAGTTTTCCTTTACCAAAAAGTATTGTGTTAAAGTCTGCATAATTGGGAAGATGCCACCAAATTTATTCCAGTATTGTGACGTGTTCCAATGTGAAATGATTTATTGAACAGGAAAAAAAGGATAGGGTGAGACTTGTTTTTGTTCATTTGTTGCTGAGTGTTAAACTAAATTTGAAATTGAAGAAAGAACTGTGAATATTTTAACAATGTTGTTTGTCTTCATTTCCTGTTTACAAATCAGGGCTTTGGGGTCTATATGACCCCAACAATTGATAGAGTAATTGTACAAAAAATATACATTTTTATTCATACAAATAATATATCATTTTTTTTGTTTACTTCTAATCTATTCATTAATGCTGTGTTTTGGGAAATATGAAATACTTTTTTACCTAATTACTGCAGAATTCCTCCACTACACCATTAGCATACGTATGAAATATTAATTTTTTATGAAAAAAACACATTAATGATGATCAAATTTAAATGGGAATTGTTTCTGGATATTGGTCTAGGTGTTAGATGCATAATTCTGCCATCTGCTGGTTAGATGTTTTTTTGTATATAATATGTTTTTAGCCTTAAAGTGTAATTACCATATACTTCCAGCAGAGGCCCCATAGAGATCCATTCATTTTTCTGGATGTGACTTACTGCTCTTATAACAGCTTTTTTTATGAATATATATATTTAAACGCTTAAAATACATTAAATCAGTATTTTGTCAAAGTTTAGAATTATTTTTGTTGTTGTTTGAGGTCTTTTGAAGTATCTTGTTATTGCAATAATGCTATATAAATTTTGCAGTAATGCCAAATAAATTTGCAATAATGCCACAAGTTACAACTAAAAGAAAATACTTGATTGCAATTTCATATTATTTCAATTATCGAAATGTATAAAATGATTAACTTTAGAATCAGAAATTAATTTTCAAAAGGAAATAAAATCAAAAAACAAACAGCTATAGGCGGATATGAACAGGAGCGAAGAATAAACACCTGTGTCTGTGTGTGTTTGTGTGTGCACACGTGCGTGTGTGTGTGTGTGTGTGTGTGTGTGTGTGTGTGTGTGTAATCATGCTCATTCCACATTGTTTTTTTCTCTAATGCCTGGCCTTCATTTATGTGTGAACATTTTTAGATTCATGCTGGAATTATTGATTTTATTTCCCAATTTCTATAAAAATGCTCTCTTTTGCTGTCACACCTGTTTGTTTGTTTGTTTGTTTGTGTGTCTCTCTGTGTGTATGTTATGTGTGTGCAGTCACATTCTTTCCATGTAACATTTGTGCTCTCATATCATACCTTCATTTGTGTGTGAAAATTTTTAGATTTATGCAGAAATTATTGATTTTATTTCCCAATTTCTATAAAGATGCTCTCTATTGCAGTCACACCTCTCTCTATCTGTGTGTGTATTTGTGTCTGTGTCTGTGTGGGCACACATGTGTGTGTGTTAATGTTCATTCCACATTGCATTAGTGATCTAGTACCAGGCCTTCATTTATGTGTGAGAATTTTCAAATTTATGCAGGAATTATTGATTTTATTTGCCAATTTCAATAAAAATGCTTTCTATTGGAGTCATACGTTTATGTGTGTTTGTGTGCGTGTACTTCATTGTGGTATGGAAATTTTCAGATTTATTCTGGATTTATTGATTTTTTTTTGACAAATGAAAAATAAAAAACACATTTTTTTCGATTTTCCCATTCATTTCAATGTGGGGTCATATTGACCCTGAAGACCAGAAGTGTAAAACATTTTTTTACGTACCTATAGAACCACCGAATCAAGCCCAGTTTTTTTGTGTGTGTATAGATAGATAATGTAGGAAAAGCTACCAAATCTTATTCCACTGAGATGAAGGGAACCATTTTTTTTTTACTAAGGAAACTTCGATTGGGGGTCATATAGACCCCAGTGTCCAATTCAGGGTTAAATATCCTTGAATGTACATTGATCTCAATACTGTGTGTAGTGACTCATATATGTCTATATGTTTTATGTATAGGTTATTAAGCTAACCAACTGAAATAATCATTGAAAACAAGTACAAGAAGATCAAGTCATTGCTGAAAGATTTTCAATAAATTGCTTCGATGATGACGAATCAGATGTTTTGAGTTATTCCATGCACCCTCTAAAGTTGATTGAAGCCATTGAGGCATAGAAACTCTGATAACTTGACAGTGAGCGGATTTTGACAAGTGAGTGTTGTATACAGTGCAGCCTCATATATGTCAGAGCAAGTTATGAAATTGATTAAAGATTAAGAGGTTAAAAAAAATGCCACGTTGCATTACCTATTACTATTACTCATTATCAATTACATAATGAACAACTTTAAAAAGAATTTGAGAATTTGAATGTTTTGGACTGAACATGGCCTGTGTTTACCAAAATGTCCACTCAGCTACTAATAATGTTAGTAGCTTCTGTAAATTTCAGCAGGTTTGTGTAATGTTTCTTCCTTTTATTGTGATATTTGCATTGTTCTCTACCCAGCCTTGATGGTTTCCTGGTGTGCCTTGTTAGTGAGTCTGGAGTAGGGGAGACTGGGGAATATTGTAACACTTTTTGCTTTAACATCTGTAACATCGTTCGCTCTCTCTCGCTCGCTCTCTCTCTCTCCGCACTATTCATCTCAAACTTTGATAAGTTTCTTGAATCTGCTACAAAAAGTCGTTTTACAAGATACAGAGTATATTATTGTCAATTAAAAAGGATCTCTCTCCCTGGGTGGCTTGTCAAATTGTTAGAATACATGGAATTTGTTAAAATGCTGTACATCGATTTATCATTATTTTTGTAAGGCAAAATGTTTTTTAAGCTCTATATACTGTAGTTGGAGCTTCTTTGACAGAAAATGTGAAGTATCTTGGGGTGAACAATTAGTTCTTCTCGCACTGCCGCTGGTTTAGCACTTCTTTCCAAGTTTGTTTTGTGTTTTCATCGAGTGAGACATGAGATGTCGGCCCTGGTTGGGGGATGGGTCCTGCAAGAAAACAAGCCAACTTTGCAAAATTTGGAGTAATCGTACTGTATAACTGAGATGCCACATGCTATTTGCGTAATTAAATCCATAAAATACACTAAAATAACATTTGTGCTGTACATAGGTTTACAGATCATGATCTGTAGAGTTTACAGGTTTACAGATCAAGATTAAGTTCATGGAATTCATTGTTTAATTTTAGTGTAATTTAAAAAAACAAATTATATGAATTGAATGTCACATACAACATGAATTAAACCTGTGAAGCACTGTTGATTTATTGTAAGATATATTCAGCCATATAAAGAGTACAAATGTCTTCACTTTTATGTCCCATTTGTATTTCATTTATAAATAAAAATAAACGCATACAAATAAGTAGAAAAGTCCTACTTTGGGATTTTTACTGAATGTTAAACTCAGACATCAGAGGATTCAAGCTGTAAGAATTTTATTTCAGATGCTGTCAATATATTGATATTGTATACTTTAGTGCCTATCCAGAAAAAAAAACAAAAAACATCATAACAATTCAGGAAACTGTGACTTTGCTTACCTCTTTTAGAAATCCATAATCAATGAAAAGCTTTCAGGAGAGCAAACCAACCTCTGTTAACTGAGCGCTGTAAAGTAGGCCAGAAAAAGATGTGAGGGAATGCTACTAATTCTTACCAATGTTTTTGTTGTCCTTAGAGGTTCAGCCTCTTATCCACTTATGATGTTAGTCAAGGTTTCTTCCGCAAAGGCCTTTGTAATTTAATTTTACACGACCATTTTCCACCCTTTGTCTGACCCTTTGGGTTTATTCTATATTTATTCAGTGTTAAAATATGCTTAGCTGTAGAACAAGCAATATTCAGTTAAAATGCATGAGATTGAAACAAATTGGATTTATTGATGCTAAATTCATAATTCAGATTATTTATTTAAAACACATTGAGATGATTCATACTGTGACCTAAATTCTGTTTCATTTATGAATGACTGACAAATACACATCACATTAAGTTTAAATAGTCTGTATATGTTAAGACTGTAATCCAAATGGATGGAAATATTTGTAACAGTTTTCGCTTTGTTTGGTGGACATTTGGGTTGTTGATTACTTCGTTGATTACTTCGTTTGTTGACACTTCGTTTGGTCCCTGTTTCCTCTGTGTAATTCCTGTCTCCTTAGTTGTCATAGTGAGTTGTCATAGTGATCATGCTTTTGTTTCTCTCCATAGTAACCTATGATTTTCACCTGTGTCTCATTTAAATCATTGTTTGACTGTTTATATTCCCCCCAGGTTTTAAGTTTTGTTGGTCGGTTCTTGTTGATGTGATTTTGGTTCCTGAGACATTGTATTGTTTTTGTTTTTTTTTCTGTGTTATTTATATCTTCTTCGTCTTTATCATGCGCTGGTGCCATCGCACATGTAACAATAATACAATTCAAATACATAAATATTACATTTATACCTAAATATTTTTTGAGTGTATTTTTTTATTGTTACATTTTGTAAAATCGGCTGATGTGTTCAGATATTCATCCTTGTGGTGATTGATTTTGGAGCAAGAATTTTGAGTCCTGAAAAGTACAGCATATTACAAAAAATTAGCTCTTTAATAAAGCAGCATTTTTCCAAATTTGTGAGCATCCCACACATGCAGTCATTTTAAAGCTCAGGGGAGTATTTTCTGCTATGAAGGTCTTTATTAAACTGTGGGTGTGTTAATGCACAGTTCTTACCGTTTGTGTGCACAGAGCCAATTATAGGTTATATTGACAAGAAAGCAGTAATCTGAACAGATGGAACGGGCATGAGCAAAAATCATTTCAACACTTACTGTGCTGTTTACCAAATATGACATATAATTTCAGTAGGTTATGAATCTCAGGTCGCATTATATGTATTTTGACATGTAGCCTGATTATTTTTAGCAATACAACAGTATATTACTTTTATTCATTTTGGATGGATTTTACAGAGCCAAAGCAATCTAAAGTGCAAACAAACATTTCTCCTGATATTTAAAGAACTGATTCATTGTCCATTTCAGGACTAAAATGTCAGCATTCCAAGTAATATAATTATATTACATTTATGCATTTGGCACATGCTTTAATCCAAAGTGGCTTACATTGCATGAAAGGTATACATTTGAACACTTCTTGTCAGAGGTGCTGAAGAAATGGCCTCATTGATGGATTTGGTTGGATTTGCTGGATGGCACAGTAGTAGAGCATCCATTCATTAACTCCCTGGCATCAACTTCAACTGTTTTCATGAATACAAAGCAGAGTCTAAAACAACAACAAATCGGTTTTTTTTTTTTATCTTTCATTGAATGGACAAATTTACAATTTTACCCATTGCATTCTAACAATATAAAGAAACACTAAGACATCCCACGCAAATTACCTACTATATTTCGCCGAACACGAGGTCCTGTGATATTAGTCCTGCGCGAATCGACATCTCTGTGATTTGGCGGGATCGTATATCATTTTTTCAAGGTTTTTGTTTCATATGCGCCTTTTTATCCATCTTTCGCGAAGAGTGGAGGTTGTGTTGGAGTGTTTTGATAGTATTTTGGGTGCTGGGTCATATCGCTATACACAACTACACAATTTGCAGAAAGTGAAAGCTGAAAATCATCAGAAGAGCAAAAACAAAAAGAATGAGTAGATGGAGATGAATGACATGTATAGCAGCATGCGGTAAGGAACTTTATTCTGTTTATGTCATAATATATCATACAGCTAGACCTATAACGAAAAGACATTTCCAAGCAATACCCTATTGATGTCATATACATATATAAGTCAGTAAATTTGAGTAAAATCACAGGCTTCGGTTATCCCGTGTGAATGCACCACATGAAATTCAGATGTGGGGGGGGTAATTTCTAAATCACAAGAGGTCCCCAGATAGTACTAATCCTGTGTGAATAGGGCTTAACACTGCAATTGCGAGCATTCTCCCTGGTTTCATGCCTCTTGGTTTTGGATCTCTTGCCTGTTCCGTGGATTACTCTTTTGCCCGTGTTCCCTGCCTTGTTGTGTTTGTTTGACTGCCTGCCTGTGTTTGACCATGCCTTTACTTGGATTACGTCTTTGGATTACCCTGTTCAATAAATACTGCATTTGGATCCTCAACCTTCTTTTCTCGGAGCAGTTCGTGACAACTGACAGTTAACTTTGATTTCCAGAGAGATCATAGACGGGATTTTGCCTTCTGAAAAGCCGCCTCTGCAAGTTTTCTACACTGCCTTATTTTTTTCCATACCTTATATTAAGCCTGTTGTTTTTTCCCCACACATTCATTTTAGAGCTCACTGTGAATCATCACCTGGAGGGGAATAACCTGAGTCACATTCCCAGAGTTTAAATGCAAAACAGTGAATATTCACACATAAGTTGGCTACTTGTTTTCTAACATATAAATAAATATATATAACATGTAATAAAAAATAAAACAAATATTAAAAATAAAACAAATTATGAAGTATGCTAATGCTGCATGCCTTTGTCTCTGGCTCACTGATTTTCATAAACACGGTTACATGCAAATACCTTCTGTTGAGCTTTTCTCTTTCTCTGAATATTAATGGCCTTTTAAGAGAAAATGTGATCCAACTTAAGGTTATTCACCACTGCATATTCAAAAGACAACTTTGATTCAATCCTATCAGGAAACACTGATTTGTTGCACCATAAGCAAAGCAATGATAAAAAATGAATAGAGTTAATCTTCTTAGGAGAGTTCCAGAGCTTCTGCCCAAATGAATGCGTCTTACTGATGTATGTGATATAAACAAGGTAAGATGAATAGATATATCCTTGTGAAAAAAGTATACTTTAGCATAGCTTTAAAAATAGTACAGTAGCCTACTGATTCCAGAAATAATTTACTTTCAAGCAATATACTTCAATGTGAACTGAATGTAATACTTCATACACTTAATTGCATGTTAATATAATAGTTTCAAATTATATTAAATGCAATTAGTTGAAATTAAGAGTGCTTTTATCCACTTATATGTGTCACAATTATAGCGGTGGTAAGCAAACGCATGATGCAGGCAATCTAAATATATAGTTTTTAGTAGACAAAGACAAGAACCGACAATATACTGAACAGATCCGAAGTATAAATACGAGTTAACAAGGGAACAAATTGGGACCAAGGTGACAATTATCAGTAACTAAGGAAACTAATTAGGAAACGATAAACTAACTAAAGCTAAACTGATAGAATATACAAGAAACATAGACACATGAATGAAAACACAATGAAATCCAACATAACCTTGACACTACTCACCCCTCTCACAAGACGCGTCCTCACGCCGCACATTACCGTCCAAAGTTGGAGGGAGGAGTTCTTGGAGGGCGAGGAGCTGGCAAATGACAGGGAACAGGAGGAGCCGGCAGAGGGGAACCAACCCATTCTCACGGCAATTCGTACGAATTGTACGAGGTAGCTAAACCTAACTTGTACGAATTCTTACGATTTTTGTTAAATCATATATATTTTAAATTCGTATGAAGTCGTTCGAATGACCTACCCCTGACCCCGCCCCTAAACCTACCCATCAATGGGGTTTACACAAATCATACGAATTCGTGTGAGTGAGGTCATACGAATTCGTTTGAATTAGCCACCTTTTACTTACTCGTACGAATTCATACGAATTAGCCACCTTTTACTTACTCGTCCGAATTGGTCGTAAGATAGCGTTGGGGAACACCACGGTGGTGCAGACGGAGGGAGACACCAAGGAGGAGTCCTGATGGATCGAAGGAAGCAGAGCTGGACGAGATTTGGACCCCAGCTAAGAGTTAGAGTTGGGCTTGTCCAAGGGGGACCGGGTGCAGCTGGACGGACTCGAGGATGGTCCAGGCGGCCAGGGCGGAGCAGGACGTGCAGGCGGCGAGGGCGGAACAGGACGAGCAGGAGGCCGTGCCGGTGAAGACCCTTCGGGCGGCCGTGGCGGTGAGGACCCTTCGGGCGGACGTGGCGGTGAAGACCCCTCGGGCGGCCATGGCGGTGAGGAACCTTCGGGTGGCCATGGCGGTGAGGACCCTACGGGCGGCCGTGGCGGTGAGGACCCTACGGGCGGCCGTGGCGGTGAGGACCCTACGGTTGGCCGTGGAGGTGAGGACCTTTCAGGTGGCCGTGACGGTGAGGACCCTTCGGGTGGCCATGATGGTGAAGACCCTTCGGGCGGCCGTGCTGGTGAAGACCCTACGGGCGGCCGTGGCGGTGAGGACCCTTCAGTCGGCCGTGACGGTGAAGACCCTACGGGCGGCCGTGGCGGTGAGGACCCCTCGGGTGGCCATGGCGGTGAGGACCCTTCGGGTGGCCATGGCGGTGAGGACTCCTCGGGCGGCCATGGCGGTGAGGACCCCTCGGGTGGCCATGGCGGTGAGGACCCCTCGGGTGGCCATGGCGGTGAGGACCCTTTGGGTGGCCATGGCGGTGAGGACCCTTCGGGTGGCCATGGCGGCGAGGACCTTTTGAGTGACCGTGGGCTCTTGGGCACCCACCGCGAGGGCCTACTGCCCCCCAAAAAAAATACTTGGGGTGAGTGACAGCCTCAGGACAATGTTCTGGGCTGGATGGAACCAGCGGTGAAGGAGTCTCTGGACTGAAATGAATGAAATGAAATACACTTTATTGTCCCCCAAGGGGAAATTTGTGTTGGACTCAAGGTGTTTACATTGACATTGAAACATTGAAATGCATACATTAAAATCACTAGTATTATAATAAATAACAATTCCTATACACACACATACATATACATATACATATATACACATCATTCATCATTTAACAATTTAATTGAAAAAGGGATAGAAGACTTCTTAAAACGGTTATATCTACACATCGGAAATCTGTATCGTCTTCCAGAAGGTAACAATTCATACTCAGTGTACAGAACATGCAATGGATCAACCACAATTTTATGTGTTTCTCTCAGGACCGATTGTTCATATGATGATTCAAGAGACAAAAGTTATTTTCTCCCAAAGGTCTCCCAGCGGCGAAGAGGGCTCTGTGCTGGACGGGACCAGCGGCGAAGAGGGCTCTGTGCTGGACGGGACCTGTGGCGAAGAGGGCTCTGTGCTGGACGGGACCTGTGGCGAAGAGGGCCCTGTGCTGGACGGAACCAGCGGCGAAGAGGGCTCTGTGCTGGACGGGACCAGCAGCGAAGAGGGCTCTGTGCTGGACGGGACCAGCGGCGAAGAGGGCTCTGTGCGGGACGGGACCAGCGGCGAAGAGGGCTCTGTGCTGGACGGGACCAGCGGCGAAGAGGGCTCTGTGCCGGACGGGACCAGCGGCGAAGAGGGCTCTGTGCTGGACGGGACCAGCGGCGAAGAGGGCTCTGTGCTGGACGGGACCAGCGGCGAAGAGGGCTCTGTGCTGGACGGGACCAGCGGCGAAGAGGGCTCTGTGCTGGACGGGACCAGCGGCGAAGAGGGCTCTGTGCTGGACGGGACCAGCGGTGAAGGCTCTGTGCTGGACGGTACCAGCGGTGAAGGCTCTGTGCTGGACGGGACCAGCGGTGAAGGCTCTGTGCTGGACGGGACCAGCGGTGAAGGTTCTGTGCTGGACGGGACCAGCGGTGAAAGCTCTGTGCTGGACGGGACCAGCGGTGAAGGCTCTGTGCTGGACGGGGCCAGCGGTGAAGGCTCTGTGCTGGACGGGACCAGCGGTGAAGGCTCTTTGCTGGACGGGACCAGCGGTGAAGGCTCTGTGCTGGACGGGACCAGCGGTGAAGGCTCTGTGCTGGACGGGACCAGCGGCGAAGGCACTGGGTTGGACTGGACCAGCGGTGACTCAACGGTACTGACCATGTACGATGAGCCACACCATCTTAACACGGCATCGAGATATCTATCGATGGTCATACCGGAATTTCCTGGTGGTATCCACGAAAAGAAGTGTGGGTCTAGTCCAATCCAAAACAAATCCATCAACTGCTGATCTGTAAGCGTGGTTAGATGGCTGTACTTTATAAATTCCACTAAGTAGGATTCAATCTTAATCTTAAATACAGAATCTGACCCGCTTCGTCCATTTTGTTGGTCGGTTCTTGGAAAGTGGTGAGTAGAGAGTGAGCTGGGTTAACCGGGGTGAGAAGAATTCCCATGCTGACTCTTTGTTTGGGCTGGTTATTCTGTAATGTCCGTGGGTGAATGAAGAAGACGTTGGTAGGCGAAGATACAAATAGCAAAGGCTTTATTTTAATAGCAAAGATCCAAAACAACAGACCAGTGTGCTAGTGCACAAACAATAACCAGCAATGAAAAGGAGTGAGAGAGGAACTTAAATACACAGATAATGATAAGGACAACAGGTGACGGTGATGATGATGATGATGAGGGTGATGAGGCGCAGGTACAGGTGATGATGACAGGGTATTCTGGGAAGTGTAGTGAAGACACAGACGATGAAGGCGGTGAATGTGACTATAACATTAAGTGCACATTCAATACAAAATAAACACTACTTTTTCAAACGGTATATATCGTATATAATGAGGTAATATATCATAGCTATAGCTGACCTGTATGTAAATTACACAGTGACACATTCCATATTAAGGGCAAATTTCACAATTAAATTGAAGTTTAAGCTCTTTTCTTAGGAGCAGCTCCCGTGTTGACCACATTTGTCTTTTTCCAATTTTGAATTGGTGCACATTCACATTGACTGATGGAAAAGCACTTAATTTCCTCCTGGAGGTTTTTGAAGAGTTCCTGAAGCAAGTTGTGCTGTGATTGTGGGTTGAATTTGGTGGGGCGTCCCAGCGTTGCCTGTGGCCTAAAACCTTTCTCCATTTGTAGTTACTTTACATTGAATCAAATGCAGATTGTTAGTTCGGAAACTTGATGTAGAGATAAATCTGCATACTAACATTTTCAACACAAGAAATTGCAAGAGAAAAAAAGGTATCCGTGCTCAGGCACTGGGTTCTCAACACTATCAAAATAAAAAGTCTCACACACATTACTTATAATACTCCTGGCCACGGAGGCTGGTCCTATGCTGACAGTGGCCCACACGCCAGCGTGGGCTCTGTGCAGAGCCATGTTTATTTTCACATTTATGATCATGCTATGTTTATCGTCAAGTCTCGTTTAAGTTATCGTCTTGTTTTGTTTGTTCTGGATAATCTTTAATAAAATTGCACTTGGGTTCCCAATCAGTACGGTACGTCCGACTCACGTCTCCGTTCCCTCCTTCAGGGAACGAGGGTTACATACGTAACCGAGACGTTCCTCAAGCTCGCCTCAAGTGGGTTACGTTACATTATTTGGTAACACTTTATTTTGATGATCCCTTTTGAACATTCTGTTAACTATAAGTAACTTTGCAACTACATGTCAACTAACTCTCATTAGAGTATTAGTGTACAGTCTGCTTAATATCTGCTAACTCTTTATTGTGATGCTCCTCCAACAGACACTCTACTGACTATAAGTAACTTTGCAACTACATGTCAACTTATTCTAACCCTAACCCTACCAGTCTACTAATACTCTAATGAGAGTTAGTAGAATGTGTTAAAGGGACCATCAAAATAAAGTGAAACCCATTATTTTATTTTGTTACTTTTATTAAGCAAGGATGCATTTAATTGATCACAAGTGACAGTAAACAGTTATAATGTTACAAAGAAGTATCAGTTTCAAATAAATAAATAAACAAATAAATAACTAATTAGCAGCGCATTTAAATAGAAAACAGGTATTTTAAATTGCAATAACATTTCACAATTTTGATCAAATAAATGTGCCCTTGGTGATCATAAGAGACTTCATTCAAAAACATAATAAAAAAAATCTTACTGACCCCAAACGTTTTAATGGTTTGACATAATTCCATGTCAAACCATTTTATTAGTTTATACATTCCCTGGAATTAAAACTCAAAACTTTGTTTCTGCCATGCAGTTTGCTTTGCTGAGGTTTGACCTGCGGGAAGCATGTTTATCTTAGTTCCATTCAAATCTCTAAAACAATATACTAAATATAAAAAAATAAATATTTAATATAAATGGGCCCTTACAGAGGTTCAATTTGTGACACTTCGAGATTTTTACTTGTTTTTGTTGATTTATGTTAAGTGTTTGTGAGTAGGTGTTAAAGAGGAGGCCACTGATCACTAATGCGAAGTGGGTGCCACAACTTCCTCTTATGTCAGTCGACATGTACAAGAGGCCCATCAGTGTGATGACTAAGATTGGACCCATTCAGCTGAGAAAGCTTCATGCACCTCCTCAGAAACCTCTCGTGCTGTGTTCTAATCAACAGTGGTCCCTGCGTTTCAAAGTAAAAAAAAAAAAACAAGAAAAGAAAAAAAGAAAAAAAGGCCTGCCTTATTATTGTAAAAAAAAAATGTTAAGTGTGTGTGTGTGTGTGTGTGTGTGTGTGTGTGTGTGTGTGTGTGTAGGTTTCATCTTAATGAGTCTGTTGCGAACAGGACGGCCGAGGGACGTGAGAGAACGGCGCGATTGCTAATGAGCAACACCTGTGAAGCACACCGGTCTCGCATCTCTCACGGAGGAGCGGAAGCATAAAGGAGGAGTGACGACGTTGATGATCGAGAGAGGAACAGGCCTGTATTTTAGTTGTGTTTTGTTTTTTGTATTTGTATTTTATTTTAGCCAGCAGTCGTCCGCGAGGGGCTGCTGGCGGTATTTTGGTTAGTCTGTTTTATTATAAAGTTTTGTTGATTGTTCGCCGGTTCCTGCCTCGTTCTTCCCTGAACATTGCTACACTGGTGCCGAAGCACGGGAAGAGGGAGGAACGCTCTCTCAGAGAGTCCTCGCCGTTGTGGGGAATCCGCGGTGCCATCGAGCATGGTGCGCGAGTCGCCGCCGCTCGCCGCTCGCCTGCTGCCAATAGGACCAAGGGGGTAATCCATCAGCCGGAAGTTGAAGCCTCGCGGGGGCCGCCATTGTAGCAGAACTTCACCTGCTGTTAGCATTCCATTGACTCCCATTCATTTTGGCGTCACTTTGACAGCGAATAACTTTACATCTGAGGCGTCCAAAGACTTCATTTGTCCATTATATATTTCTAAATAAACACGACAATGTATAAAAGGCTCCATTATTTTGTATCTTACGTTATGGCCCCGTAGAAGCCGTTTTTGTTAAAAACAGGCTAACGATTGCGTCATAACCACGCAACTTTTTGTCGCACAATAGAGACATTAACGTATAGACAGGAGGAGAAGCTCGCAGGCAATCGGGGGGACGTCCCTTCAAGGGAGAAGCCCATAGATAATGAGTCCATAAAAGCAACGGGACAAAATATTTCAACAACGTTTTTGGGGAATTGGAAATAATTCGGTATGTGGTAAGTGAATACATATGAAGTGATTAACGTTGGCAATTTTCACGCACAGCTACTAGAAGATTTGCGTCTGTCAGACAGGTTGCTCACGTCATCAAGCTTAGTTTGAGTCGGTTTGAGTCTGCGCGTCAGGAACGGAAGTGCTAAAAAATCGCTAAAAATGGGCTTCAACTGTCTCAACTGAGTTCCAATGAGATGGCTCTGTCCACTTCTTATACTGTCTATGAACAGGATGGCCGAGGGACGTGAGAGAACGGCGCGAGGCCGGTGGTGCGATTGCTAATGAGCAACACCTGTGAAGCACACCGCTCTCGCATCTCTCACGGAGGAGCGGAGGCATAAAGGAGGAGTGACGACGTTGATGATCGAGAGAGGAACAGGTCTGTATTTTAGTTGTGTTTTGGATTTTGTATTTGCATTTTATTTTAGCCAGCAGTCATCCGCGAGGGGCTGCTGGCAGTTATATTTATTTTCGGTAGCCAGCAGTCGTCCGCGAGGGGCTGCTGGCGGTATTTTGGTTAGTTTGTTTTATTTTAAATAAAGTTGCGTTGATTGTTCGCCGGTTCCCGCCTCCTTCTTCCCTGAACATTGCTACAGAGTCGTCCTGTAAGCAACTGCAACTGCCACTCAGAATAAACGGACGTAAAGACATCATACAGGATTATGAAGATATTTCACTGGGACTTGGTCTTCATTAGATCTAAATCATGTTCAATGTCAATTTTTATTTATTAATGTATTCAGCTAACCTAAGTTGTTAAAGCTTTCATTTTTGCTACAATCTGCCATGTTAATAAAAAATAAAAGTAGCCTACCTAATTGACACAACATGCTGTTTAAAAAAAAAAGTAAAACCCAAATAGCGGCAACAATACATATAAGACCAGGCAGATAGAGGGCTAAAAAAACAAGATGAATTAATAATTTATAAATAATAATATTAATATGAAGATACTAATATAAATGAAAATAAATATTGTTGAAAAGGTTATTTATAACACCATTAAGGTCCTATATAGCCCTTTAAAAGCATGGTTCTTTATGGAACCTTATAAAAAGGGTTATATTTAGCACCTAAAAGGATTCTGCTATTGTTACAAGCCGAAGAACTCTAATTTGGCACTATTTAGAACCATTTTTCTTAAGAGTGTAGTTGATATTACATTTAAAGTGCCCCTGCTATTTTAAAGGTTCCTAATTTTGTTTTGCATGTCTCCTACAACAGGTTTACATGCATCAAAGGTCAAAAAACACTTTAATTTTCTCATAATATACATTGCACAGCAGTGTATACATTTTTCAATGATTCTCAAACGACGAGTCGGATGAATCAATCTCTCTAAATCCCTCATTTCCTACTCTGCTGTGGTTGGCCCAGTCTATTGTGATTGGTCTTCTGCTTACAGCGCTTGTCAGAACCTAAATGCCTAGTACCATGGATGAATTTCAGCTCAGGAGCCTTCCTCAGTCATCAGAGATTGTACACAATGTAAAGACAACGATGGTGTTGATTTTAACATATCAATCCAAGAGCGAGTCCGATGATGAAACATTGGAAGAACTGTTTATTCAACGTGAAACCTCCATCGCAAGCACGACTTGAGCAGGAGGTTTCTCAGTGATAAACTACTCAGTTTGAAGTACATTATGAGATGTTGCAACTGTAATTCCTCACCATCAGCATTAGCATGTGGATGTGTATATTTCTAATTTATTGGAGTGCACAATAATTGGAGTGTATCAATAACGGTGCATAAGTTCGCCCAGTACTAACGTGAATGACTTATGTAACATTAAAGTTTGTAAAACAAATCTTGCTCAAACCTTTATCTTTACTCAAAGTAGTGAGAGCGACAAACAATCTGCATTAATAGACACAGTTTTAGGTAATAGTGGCCCACAACCGATTAGCAGAAGTATTTCAGTAAGACAGTAATAATGTGAGTTAGCGGGTTAGCCGGAAAATTACACAATATAAGAAACAAAACTACGGATTTTTAATACCTGGTAGAAAAAAATATACATAAATAATTATTCATACTTGCAGGTTGTGATTCTGAGGAGCAAGTTGGTCCAAATAAACTGGGTCCTGACCCATCTTTCAAAAGCAAGCATTTTGTGAATCCCGCGTTGAACCTGCGTTGAGATTTGAGGGGTCAAGTTGTTCGTAGGCAGACAACATACAACATAGGCGGGCGTTACCCAAATGTCTTATCTAGTGACGTAGAACTGTAACACAGTGGGATTCAAATTACAGATGACTCGTTTAGGCGATTCAGAGTTGATTCTTTCTTTTGGGAGACAATAACTTTATTTATTGTGCACTTTCGACTTTACAACTTTGTAAAACTTTTACATTCACAAACAGCTATATTACACACTGCTTGAAAGGAAATATTCGAAAAATCTCAAGTAAATCCTTTAAAGTATATTATTTTTGTATTAAGCACTCATTTTAAAAGTAAGAGATTGTATGACATTTGAATACTTGGCAGGAGTCATATGAGCTAGATATTATGATTATATAGCACTTTTGCATTCTTTTGAAGGCACAAAGAAAAACAACGAAAAACTAATCTCTGTTTGCATTGCACAGAAGTGAGAAACTCATACAGTATGGGTTAAGAATGACATTAAGGTGAGTAAGTTATGATGGAATTAGCATTTTGGGATAAACTATTGCTTCAAGTCATTATACATTGCTTTTTCAGGAAGGCCTATAGGAAAAAAAAAATAACAGTGATTAATAATTAGCCTTTTTAACACAATCTGTTGCAACCGTGGCCAATTACCAGTTTTCTTTAGGTGATCAAAACAAACGTAAAAACGTATGCTTAATCGACATGTTTCAGCAGAACCCCATTATGGCAAATAGATTGAATCAAATGAGAGATATATTGACATTCATGAACAATATTTCAGATGCTAGGCAGACAGTTCTGTTTGACTACAGATGAAAGAGGCTTTGAACTCCCTAAAATTGCCACATGCTTTGATGACAACTGTGACAAGAAGCATTATCATATGCACAAATGCAAGAACATGTTTTGGGGGTATATAAAGTATTAGTATTCACTAAAAGTGTTTTATTTATATATTATATGTTGCTTTTGGTGGACTGATTAATTCAGAAGCAGGACCCTATAGGGAAAGCCATGCTCATATACAATGATATTTTCTGATGAAGAGAGCTATCTGAAGATGAATGATCTTTCACCTCGACTCCATCAATTATGTAAACCCTGAAATTAACATTGAGTCAGACTTTCACATTCTCTGCAAATGCTCCTGACAGTTTAGTTCATGCATTTTTCAGGCCACTTGAAAACCCAACCATTATGAACAATTTACTCAGAGAAACTGGACGAATAAATGTGGGAGTTTGTGAGAACTTAACCACTGATTGTGTCTCCTCGCTCTCTTTTCAGAACTGTTTAGGATTATGTGCTCATCCCTAAGTGACCCATAAATCCGAGCAAGGCACTTTATATAATGCAGTCTGCATCCAAACAATCCATATTTCATGCCGTTGTCATGGTGCTATGGATTGTTAAGGCAGAGTCTGTGCAAGATAGCAGCAGATGTGACAGTCATACAGTGGGGTTCAGAACTTTGAGACCACTTCGAAAATCGGGATTTAAAATTGAATTTAAACTTGGAAAATAAACAGAAAGTCATTCTGAAATTGATGATAATTTGTAATGCTTACCATATAATTTGTCATGAAAAGAAAAACTTGTCTTTAATTAGAAAACTGCAAAAGCATTTTTACAAGTGGTCTATTTGTTATAATTTCCAAGGGCTTTCTGATGTTTCGCTGCCAGCAAATCACTTTAGTAAAAACTGGCTCTCTCACAGCTGCAGAGAGATCGTTGTGTGTATATGTGTGTGTATGTGAATATTTAATACAGATCCACTGTTGTAGGTCAGATCAATGTGCAAATGCATGTCACTAATTGAGTTTTGGGGCCAGTGAGACCGTAAAATGCAAAGTGCATTAAGAAGATGCTGTGCTTTCATTTTCCATGCATGTAATCACATCATTCTGTCTGCAGGCTGTACGCAAAGTGTGCAAATCAGATGATCAAGGACTCATGTTGTGTCTTTCTATAATATAAAATGAGCATTGCTGCAAATAAAACAAAGATAACCGGATCTTTTAAATCACCTAGATTTAACCATAAATTATGTTCCGTGGCCACTGTCTCCTTGGTGGCCCGTAGAGAAAGATATGTTGCGCAATGCAATTCTCAAATTGCGTCAGCGCTGACTTCCTCAAAATCATCCATGTCCCTAAGCAGATCAGCCTGGTATGCCTTCAAAATTGACATGGTATGCAAGCATGCCGCAGCCTGACCTGCTGCCGAATACGCTTTACCCACCAGCGCTGAAGTGGATTTTAGTGGCTTGGTGGGTAACGTCAAGGCTTTTAATGATGATGCTGAATCGGGAGACAGATAGCTCGCGAGCGACTCTTCAGCCTGAGGCATCGTCACATAACCTTCATCTTTAATACCAATAACATTGCTGTAGTTCGATGTCTGTGGATTAAAAACACGATATGAGACCGATTTCTTCCCACGACCTTGACACCTCAGTGTGGAAGTCGGGAAAAAACGGCAACCCCCGACGAGGAGGCTGTGATCTAATGGTAGGTATCTTTCATCTAGCAAACTTTTCTTTTTATAATCATCATGTTTCTCGGCTGGCCAATCTATATTAAATTTAGCCACAGCACGAGTCACAACCTCAATATGCCTGTCATCAACAGGGGTATGACATGGCGAATTCTCATAACCCCCTGCATTAATGCTGATGACATCCAATTCCTCAGAACTGGACAATCGCAGCACTGGTGCCTCATTCCGGGGAGAAGAAACCACAACGTGTGCTTCTCCCTGAGATAAGGCACTGGATCTGGCAGGTGAAGGCTGAGATAGGGCTGGGCCTGTCTCAAACCCCGCTGTCAGATGCATTTGCAAACCCCAAGATGTGCACCCTGGGGAGCGCACACCGAACGGTCCTCCTCGAAAAACACCCGGCGGGAGCAGAACGTCCTCATGGACAGCTTCTCGCAAGGCTCACAGTCAGCCCGCTCGAGAACTGACAGGGCATGCTCCACTCCCAAACAAGCAACACAAAGCTGGTGTGTGTCTCCACCCATGATGGAACGAGGGCAGGGAAAAACACACCGCTTAAGATATTGCTTGCACGCCATTTAAATAAATTAATATATATATATATATATATATATATATATATATATATATATATATATATATATATATATATAATCTGTGTGAAAATTGTCCTTGCAATTACAGACAACACCAAATAGACAAAGACAGTATACAAAGAGCGCTTGCTGAAGGCACAGAAGCTAGCGCGGTCTGTTTTCAGGTGTGCTTTATGGCTTTCTGGACGATGCAATCACGCAGGGGCATTCCCAAAGTGTCCCGACACAGCTTGAGTTCCCTTGAAATGGAACTGACAATCAACTGATAAAAAAAACAAAAAAAAAACAGCAGGTGCAAACGATAATCAAACAATGAGAAATCATAGAAACTAAATGAAACACGTAACTAAACACGTAAAAAACCCACCTAAACAAACTAAGAACACAGACTATCCTTCACAGTCCAACAATAAAAGAAGTAACATGGGCATCGGGATAGAGGATTTTCATCGTGGTCAAATCTTTACAGCTTGTGTATGGTACAACGGAGCTAAAGGCGCACCGGGGTAAAAGGCACATTCAATTTTTTTTTCTCCTCCAAGCCACTAGATGACACAAGAACTTACCACAGCACTTTCCTAAACATACATTTGTCTGATAGTTGATGCGATCGCGATCATTAATGCAAAGTTGATTCTGTGCTAATTTGATTCAGTATTTAATGCATATTTTTAAAATGTAAAAATGTAGACTTTAGTAGCAAATGAGAATAAAATTACCAAATATATTTAGAGACAAAGGTCAAAGGTTAATGTGTTATGGACCCGGGAATGCTAAAGGTACAGTACGATTCAGAATAATTACTTTTTTAAATCATTTTGCAAGTAAGTTTAAAATATTCTAACTGAGCCCCCAGCTTGAGTTTAACACAATCATTATTTTAGAACCACAGCTACAATTGTGCTTATGACAGTATCGCTTTTATTTAATTTTTCCTTTTTTATTCAAAATATTCGCAAACTTGTTATGTTACATGTATGTGCCTGTCATTTGACACTGTTTCTCAGTTTCTACACTAGATGGTGTGGATCTGCCTCAGAGCTCCAGGTCACCAGCTCCGCATAGTAGGTGTGATTCCCTGGCTCCACCTCCAGCTTTGGAACCCATTGCTCCACAGCAGCCTTGCTGACCCACCGGCTCCGCCTTGGCTTCTCTCTCCATCAACTCCACCAGAAACCATCATCCTGAGCTCTCCACTAGTCTTCCTCATCCCCCCGGCTCTGCCTTCATCCTCAGTCCCACTGTCTCTGACTTCCAGGTTCCACCTTGGGCGCTCATCGCCGTGGCTCCACCTTGGTCTTTAGTGCCAGCAGTGTCGCCGTGGACTCTTCGGCTCATCCGCTCCACCTAAGTTTCCGTTTCCAGTAGTTCCTTCTTGGTCATCCCCAGGGTGTCGTCTGCCCAATTTGGCTCATCCCTCCCTCGACTCCGCCCTGGGGCTTCAACCTGGCTGGTTTCTGGACCTCCATCTGACTCCTCCTGCTTCTTGTTTGTTGGACTTCGTTTTGTCTCGTCCCTCTCAAGTTCCTCGCCCTCCTCCAGAACCCCCGCAGTTGGACTATTTGCAGCCCGAGGGCTTTGTTTAATCATCATGTTCTTCTGTGATCTATTTAATTATCTTGTTAGCTCTGCCCTCAGTTTGAGTTAATTCCCTGTCCGCTATTGTAAGTTTTAATGTGTGTTTGCGCATTCTTACTTCTCTTAGTGTTTAAATAAATAGTATTTTGTAAAAAATATAAATAGTATACAAATAGTATTTTTAAAAATATATTTGCTCCTGGTTTATTCCTGCGAAACCCGTGGTATGTTAACTATATCATATGAACTATCTGATATTCCAATTCTTAAATATGTGTAAGTAAAAGTGTGTTGTCATTTAAACACTTTTATAATGATCATGTTAGTGGATGTGTAACGTGCTATGGGCACCCCCATGTTAGCTGTCATGTAGGCAGCCATATTTGTTTATATTTTTCTGCATAGTTATATACGACCATGTGCCTGTGAACACTGTTTGAATGCTGACATAAATGACAGCCGCTCAGCCATCTAATGAAAATAAACAGGGATGTGTGCATCGGATGACCATGTTATATTGCTATATTGACATTATTGTGCTTATATGCCCTATACATTTTTTGTTGTGGTACTTCTGTGACAATTTGAGTGTCTGTGACATAAAGTAAACTGTTTGTGCAGATAATTGTGTGAATATTAATGACAGTCGCTTATTCAGCTAACCTCTCTCTGTATTGACAAAGAAACACTTGGGGGAAACAATCAAGGGGAAATCAACCATAAAACTACAAATAACTACAAGCATGGCACACAAGACATAAGTCCAAACATGTCACAGGAAACACATAACATTTACACTAATTTTTTCCCCCTTTCTGTCTTCTGCTTGCAGGCCTTTTTGCATCTTGGGCCATAATGGTAGGGAGTATCCCGCTGGTAAAGCACAATAATAAATGTCTTTATAATCTGTTGTGTATTATGTAATATATTTTATTTTTGATAGATGTATTATGTATTTGCATATGTATTTTAATATTTGTCAAAATCAGTGAAAATTATTCACTATGGAAATCAACATGCACAAATGAAGTCCATAAAACTTAACTTGAATCCAAAATACAATCCTTTCATTCCCTTTCATGAACAGTTTCCTTGGAAGAAACTCTGGAACCTTTGTCCAAAGGGACAAATACACACTGCAAACATTGACAGAGCAATGACTCAATGACCTGAATCCTAATTTAATCTACTACGCATGTTTACGTTTGCTTATCCTTCTTACTTTCTTAATCAGTATGACAGACCATCTGACAGAAGAGGCTAAAACAGTTGGCAGATGAGACATCACATATTCTCAGATTTCTGTCTGGTGGCCAGGGGGTGGCACCCCAAAAGAAGCCTCTCCCCTTCTTTGAGGACCCCCATGACAAATGAACGGCGTTCGACACATTCGACTATCGTAAGTGTGAAGGCATGAGGGTATACGATGATGCCACAGGTCTAAGAGGCACTCGAAAGCTATCTCTCACCTGGGTCGGCATCATCTCTTAAAGGGGTGGTAAAATGCCCTTTTCACAAGATGTAAAATAAATCTCTGATGTCCCCAGAGAGTGTGTGTGTGAAGTTTTAGCACAAAATACCCCACAGATATTTTTATTATATATCATGTTAAAGTTGTCACTTTTTGAGGGTTAGCAAAAACGCATCGTTTTATAATAATAATAACTTTATTTTGTATAGCGCTTTTAAAAGTCACTTATCAGAGCGCTTAACATAGACAATAGATAAAATAAGCATGAAATACAAACTATTACAGTGCATGCATACAAAAAATGTTATAAATAATAATAAAAAAAAAATTTAAATCAATAAACAAAACATAAGTTAAACAAAACCGTAAAATATATTAAATGGAGAACCACAACAATAACGTTTCACCCAAAAGCTTCTTTAAAATAATACGTTTTAAGGGATGACTTAAACAATTTCAGAGATGGAGCACTTCTAATTTGTGAGGGCAGTGAATTCCATACCTTTGGGGCAACCGAAGAAAACGCCCTGTCACCCATAGTTTTCAGGCACGTGACCGGAAAAACTAAAAGACCAGCATCGGCTTAGCGAAGATTACGTGTCGGAACGTAGGGTACTAAAAGATCAGAAAGATATTGCGGAGCAAGTCCATTTAATGCCTTGTAGGTCAACATAAGAATTTTAAAATCAACACGAAATTTAACCTGCAGCCAATGCAATGTCTCTAAAACAGGTTGTATATGGTCTCTTTTTCTGGTCCTGGTCAGAATATGTGCAGCAGAATTTTGTACCCACTGAAGTGTGTGCAGAATAGATTTCGATGCTCCCACCAACAAGGAATTACAATAATCAATCCTTGAAAAAAACAGAGTATTAATTATTTTTTCTGCTACAGAGAAGGGCAGCATGGGTCGCTATTTAGATATATTTCTAAGATGAAAAAATGAGACTTTAACAGTATTACGTACATACAGGTCAAATGTTAGATTAGAATAAAAATGACTTGTTTTGAAGTTTTTTAATTTGGTCCTCAGAGATAATATCTCTCCTCGACGACTCGAGATTACCTTCTGTCTTAAAAGCAGGGGATAATATTTCTTCCCTAGCTGTGGAACCTTCACGTTTGGCCCCTGAAGGTTTCCAACTGGGGGACACTGGGCTTTCACCCTAAGTCATAGAGACCATTCTCTGTGCTAGGGCGCCCTCCACTAGAATAATTTTTGCCAATAAATGGGGTGTCTTCGAAAGTTGGTGCAGTGCACGTAATGACGATCCAGTTAACTGCCAGATTGTTTCGGTTCTGGACTTCCTGCAGGAAAAGTTATCAGCAGGCACATGCCCCACTCTCAGGGTTTATGTGGCCACTATATCGGCTTGCCACGCCTTGATTGACAGGGTACCACTCGGGAAGCATCCTCTGTTCACTCGCTTCATCCGTGGGGCCAGGCGACTGAAGCCTCCCGTTAGAACCAAGATTCCTTCGTGGAACTTAGCTATAATGCTTGAGGGGCTGGTAAGACCCCCTTTGAACCTCTATTTTTTTCTTCTTATGGCTATCCCCTCACTAAAAAGAATTGGGGATTTGCAGGTTCTGTCTATCACGCCATCCTGCTTAGTCTTTGTTCCTGGAATTGTGAAAGCAATTTTGCATCCTCATCCTGAATACCTGCCGACGATTCCTTTCTCGAACGTAGATCCGGTCACTCTTGAAGGCTTCTGCCCTCCATCGTTCACAACATTGGATCAGGAGAAACTTTACCGACTGTGCCCAGTCCGTGCTCTTCAGACTTATGTACATCACACCAGGGCAACTATTCATTTGTCATGGGGGTCGAAACAGGGGGGCAGCCATCACCAAACAAATAATCTCACATAAGGTTAGGGATGCTGTTGCCCTTGCCTTGTTCAAGCTTGCGTTGGGACTCATTCTACTGGGGGGTTGCTTCCTCCTAAGCTTTGCCGGGGGGTGCCCCCCTGCAGCAGGTACGTGATGCAGCAGGCTAGTCTTCTCCGCTCACATTCATAAGATTTTATAGTTTGGATGTTCATGCTACTCCCGGCACACACGTCCTTGAGTCAACATCACAAGTTCATGTCTGAGACCTTTCATGTTCACTACACTACAGTGTGGAGGCGTTAGTATTCTTGTTCCCATACCATTCAGCGCAGCATTAAGAGTAGCTTTTTGAAAGGGAACGTCTTGGGTTACTTGACTGTAACCCTGTTCCCTGAAAAAGCGGGAACGAAATGCTGTCCTTCATTGCCACACTAAGGATGTCCCAGGACCGTTCTTCAGACAATGTGATACCTGAGAATGCACCTGTGACACATCTTATTATAGCCTATGATGAGCATGCATTCCAATGACGTCAACGTCTCAGGCTGTCAAGTTCAATGTCAATTTCTTTGACATGCTACACACATTATTCACAGTCAGGGCTGGACTGGGACAAAAAATCCCAGTCCCAGTGGGACTAAAACCCCCCCACCCCCACCCCCACGTAAGAAATATGTGTGCTTTTTAATGTTAAATTCGTCAATCTGGTGCACTTTGAGAGTTAAAAATCAAGAGCTCCAACCCATAATCAGTGTGCAAATTGAACAAAGAAAAACTCAAAACTCTTTTAGCTGTGATATAGTGTCTGTCTGCTTCACACTACTACATAATAGTAGTTATAATATTAATTCCATGACAGTAATAGCCATTTATTGTAAAACAAATGCACTGAAAAATAAAAGCAGCTTTCATAATTAGTTTTGTACTAATTTCTATGCTTGAAAGAGATAAACACATGATCTTTTATTTTGGCAGAAAACATGGTTTACAAACGCGTCTCATTACAATTCTAGTAAAATGTGTAATCGTCAACTATGCCGATGTGTAAATAATGCGTAACTGGGTAATGGGTTCCTACGCTCATCGCCTCAGTGTTCTGAAAGTCCTGCTTACCACAGTTCTCTACACTCACTCATTCTCTCCTGATCCTCTTCAATATCCTCATCAGACACTTGAAGGGGCCGTTTCTTTTTTTCACGCTATTTCTCTGCACATTCCTTGCGTTTCTTCTCCATCACTGACTATTTTGACAGATACACACTGACACTGCACGCTACCTCAGAGCCCAAAGGAGGAGGAGTTTAAAGATGTGATTGGACCAGCCCAGTGCCAATCAAGAAAAGAACCAATGGGCCGCTGATCAATGTGTTTCATGGACCAGTCTGTTAAAAAAAAAAAAACCTATACTGACTTTTCTTGTCCAATTTATTACACCGGCACAAAGATCCCAGCGCCGACAGTTAAGCAAAACTAATCGAATGGGCCGCCGATGTACAAATATTATGGGCCGTTTAGACAAAAAAAAAAGTTTTTATATTTTTTTTAAAGAATGATCTGTATCGGCCCAAAAAGCACGTCGGCCCACCCGGTATGCCCGATGGCCAGTCCAGCCCTGGGCTGCGTTTCCCAATAACGATGGATCTTAGCACTTACAAGCATTTTCTAACAAGCGACTTTACGAACGTTCGTGTTCATTTCACGTGCGTTTCACAAAAACCGACTGCAACTATGGGGCATTAAAAGTTCAGGGAAGGAGGTCAGGAAGAAGTGGCAGGACTTTGCCAGCCTTGCTAAAAGGAAAAGGGCACTGCAGAGGACAACATTTAATAAAACAGGTGGTGGGACCAATGATTCCCCCTTCTCACAGCAGAAGAAAAGGCCTTTTCAATACTTGGCACAAGTGCTTCAGATGGCATTTGTGGTGGTATTGACATCCATGGAGGAGTAGGGGTAACTCAACCTAAGCCTGGTCCTTCATGATCAGAGGAACACTCAGTTTCATCTGCCATCTCCCAGCATCTACCATCTCCTAGTCCTCCAAACAACCCTCCCAGGCCTCAGCCTCCATCTTCTGTTGTCCAGACTGCAGCCACAACATCTCAGCAGTTTGAGAATGTTGAGAACATGATAATTTGAGAATGTTTGTTGTTGTAGTCAGGATATATGAGAGTGTTCTTAACAGGGAGGAGGATGAAGAGGTGGGGAAGGACAAAGATGGCATGGGATCACATGATGGCCAACCAAGAAACAGGCTACATGGCTGGTTTTCGTGCATGTCAGCAAGTCATTGACATATTTTTTTTTTAGTTCATCCTATTTCCCCAGTCTTTGAAGCATATTACACCTGTTATTATTTTTTTTGTTCATTCATTTAATTTAGATTAAAATTATTAGATTAAATTATTAATTTTTTTTGTTGTTGTTTTCTGCCCTTTTTAATTATTTTATTTATAAATTCATTTAAACAAAAAACGAGTAATAAAGTGTACAATAAAGTACAATCAAAACCTTAAATTATAATCACATTGCACTTGAATAAAGTTAAATGTGTAATGTGCCGGTCGTCCTGCAGGTGACCTCATAAATCGGTCTTCGTACAATGCACTTGGGGATTTACGATTACTCCAGAGCACTCGTAGATCTACGATGATTTTCAAGTGCTACTTAAGTTACGATGCTTTTGGGAAACAGACTGTAATATTAAGATCATTCGTACGACCGTTTTTAAAATCTTCTTAGGCTTACGATGCTTTTGGGAAACGCAGCCCTGTTCACAGTTGGTCATACAAAGATGTATTTCCCATAGCGCAACATCTCGTTCCCGCTTTTTCAGGGAACAGAGTTTCAGTCAAGTAACCCAAGGCGTTTTACTTAATATGAAAGTACACTTTATCATTTATCATGCTACATGAGTAATATAGTTTAAAATAATATACTTACGTGTAAAATACTTAATTTGACATTAAATTAAATTAGCTGGGTTTTTTTTACCCACTTAAGTAAGACTTAAGTACATCTTTATCATAATTGCATCATTTGTCTTAAAATCATGGTTAAAGTTTCCTACTGAATGTAGTGGCAAGCATTTACAGTATGGTAAACTAAAATATATTTTAATGTAATTTCTATTGAGACTTATGTCATGTATTTAATATGGGTAATTACACAATTGTAAGTACATTTAAAATACATTAACTGTAAATGTAATATCAAATAACGCACTACCTTTAAAAATAAAATTATAATGATTATACCATAATTGTAAGTGCTTTACATGTGTTTTGGTACCTTGGTCAGCAACAAAATAAGTGTACTTCTTTAAAGCATGACAAAAGAATATGAAAACATAATGGTTTAAAATGTAATGGCTTAGTGTACTCTAAGTACACTTTCAAGTACAGTATATATATATATATTTAGAAAATATAATTTTAAGATTTGAAGTTCACTACAAGTGTACATTCAATACATTTATATATTTTCTTTATTTTTCACAAGGGTATTATGACATACTTGGATTGGCATTTCATAAGTGTATGTAAAAAAAAAAAAAAGCTAATATAATTTGAAAAATGTCTATTTTAAACATAATGATTTAGCATAATTTTACAGCTTAAACAAACAGAAAGGCCCATTTCTTGTGTGGAACAGGTTTGTATATACCCCCTACATGTTCCTAATGAAGCACATTACTAAATCAAGTTCCTAAAAGCAAGGATTTCAAAGACTTTTATTTTTTTAGAATACAAATTATAGTCCATAAATAATGCAGATCATGTGAACACACAGTGCTAAACATTAATAACTACACATTTTTGTTTTCATTTACAAAAATAGAAATGCCATGCGTGTCACCTACGGATGGACTTAACATGTCTAAAACTCACCCAAACAGACAAGAAACATGGACCACCCGTAATAGTGTGAGAGTTCCAAGAACAAGACAAGACAAGATAAATATTGACTGAATCACGAATCACTGAATTTTTTTAAAAAAAACTCTTATAGCCTATAAGTTTTATCTATTTTCTGTTCCTCCCTTCTCATTTCTGCCTCGTCTTACCTAAGGGGAAAAAAGTGTTGACAGTAGACTGATAACATCAGATGTGGATGTGTTTCTGGTCAGGGCAATTGTGACAACAATATAACAATATTAATTATTCTGCATGGCTGAAAATGTGTTAGATATCGATGCAAATAAAATAAAATGATGTCATTACTGATCAATTGATCAATATAAAAATAAATAAAATGTTTACATACATTGTATTCAGTTTTACATACAGTAATATACTAACATTATTAAACCTTTTTTTGCGCTGATTCGCTGGTGGTTGGAATGAGACTAGACGGTTGTGAATGAATAACATAAACTACATATAAGTGTGATTTTGACAACCAAACTGGCCCGCTGGAAAAAGTCCTGGTCCTCCAGGCCATGCCTGAACTCAGCTTTACGTTCACTCAATTTTAAAGCAATACAATGTGACAAAAGCGATATTGCATTTATGATGCCACAATAGTATCATTTGGAAAATACCCTGTTAATGGAAAACAACACTGTTTTGAGAACAGCTAAAGAACTTCCACACAACTTAAAAATGAAGTAAAAATCAAGTTACTGTCGTGTGTTTGTTCTGTTTTGTTTTCCTGGTCTGTTCTATTTTGTCTTTGCCTCTAGTTTGTTAATTAGTTCGGTCATCCTCTGTTCCCTTCCTGTTCGTTATGATGGTTTCTGATTGATTTGAGGATTCTGTTCAGGTGTGTCTTGTAAGTCCTTTGTTTGCTGTGCATAATAAGCCCTCAGTTTCCTCCTTGTTTGGTATTAGTCTTGGTTAAGCTGTTTAGTAGTGTGATTTCTCCTGTGATTCCCTAATTCTTCGGTTTGTGAATTTGAATAAAACTGTATTGGATTTCAATTCCTGCTTCCAGCGAGTGTCTGAACTATACAGCATGAAAGATAAATTAGTAGCACCACTATTTTGTTTAGTCGTACGCCTGGCTTGGAAAGCAGCTCACCAGGGTTTGAAACAGAACCATATCATTGTATCTACCATTTCATGTATGTAGAATTCAAACAGCATTTGTACTTTGGGCAATGGTATGGATTAATTGAGGATTTTGCCTATTAGTCCCTCACCTTAACTCCAGAGACAGCAGATTCCCAGTATTTTGCTTCAGTGGAGCACACCACACTCTTATTCCTCTCCCAGTGGCGCTCAACATCACAGAAAAAAATAAAATATATATATATATATAATAGTGAACCCACAAAGAACATCTCTGGGTTATATTTTCCATCACTGAAAGAAAACAAATTATCCCATGATATATATACACTGCTGTTCAAAACATTGAGGTCAGTAATATATATATTTCTATTTCAAATAAATGCTGTTATTTTGAACTTTCTGTTCATCAAAGAATCCTGAAAAGAAATGTCATATCTTCCACAAAGATATTACGCAGCACAACAATGTTTTCAAATTCGATAATAATAAGAAATGTTTCTTGAGTAGCAAATCAGCATATTAGAATGATTTCTGAAGGATCATGTGAGACTGAAGACTGGAGCAATGATACTGAAAAATCAGCGTTGTATCTCAGGAATAAATTACATTTATCAATGAATTAAAACAAAACAGTTATTTTAAAAATTAATAATATTCCACAATATTGAAAATATTAGGGTCCCACTTTATGTTAGGTGTCCTTAACTACTATGTACTAACATTTAAATTAATAATTTAATACAATGCACTGATTACATGCATGTTTTTACAATGTAAATATATTTTGTTAAATACATGCATGTAATTACAGCTGTAATTAATATCTGTAATTGCATCTACAATTATTCTGTTAAGCCTTCCCTTACCCCTTAAACCTACCCATACCATCAAACCTGTCCCCAACCTTACCTGTATCCACCTCCATAGCACCAAAAGTGTTCTGCAATACAACATGAACACAATAACTATATTATACATAGTTTTTGTTGTAAGTAGTAGTTAAGGACCCCCAATATAAAGTGACCAAACCATTAGTTCTGGTCCTCTAATTTGATCCACAAAAGTGGTTTCCACCAGGGCTGATATTTAGTACTTAATAAATATTTAAAATATTTAGAAGATATTTCAAGGTTTGCATCACTCTAAGTCTGTGTTTGCAGTGTTAGACCACAGTATCAAGCAGTGTGGATGGAGCCTTTGAAGGACGGATTCTGTCTGGAGCAAGTTTTTGAACAACGAAGCATTTGTGTTTTCTTTTACTTCAGGAATGCTCCATGAATGCGCCATTTTCTTCACCTGTCAGAACAGGAAATTGAAAACCTGGAGCTGGAGCGAAGCGATCACAAAATGTGGAGTGAATGCTGTCACTCCACTCAAAATTGTGTTCCAATGTGTAGGTTGTTTGTTGACATACAAAGGAAAGGGTTTCACCAATAAATGTAAATGGTGTCATCATTTACTCACCCTCGTGTCATTTCTAACTTATATGACTTTCTTCAAACACAAAAGGTATTTTTTATTTATTTTTATCAATGCTTTTGTTGAAACATTGAGAGTGAATGTGGTCCAATGTTCTTCAAACATTTTTTTATTTATTTTTTCGGCGAACTAATTTAATTTGATGCCTTTGGATTCTTGTCAAATTATTTTTGCTGATGGAAAGCACAAATGGCGGACCCAAAATGAATGTGAATTCTCCTGTAAATTCCTTAGGAAGCTTCTCTTGATTCACAGACAGAGCTAATTTTAAAAAGCGGGGTGAATGTTTAGTAAAAGATGCCATAACTCACTGTATGCTTGCATGAAATTCCCTTGGGAAGAATCTGCAAATCAGCAGTTTTAAACCCACATTCTATTTTATCACAGCACTGAGCCTTAGCTCTTCTCCATCACTCTCCCAGAATGTGTTAAGTTTGGTTGCACTGAGCCTACAGCTCATGGGCCAATTTAAAACATAATTCACTCAGCGCCAGCCTTCCATCATCCTCTTCTAATAACCACGAGGATCGCAGACAATGTGACATCTTGCAGGACAGACGGAGAGATAATATTCCTCCCCCAGCCTTGAGAGAGAAGTCAGAGGCTGAGATTGAGTCGAATGGTCTCCTGTTGGCAGGCCATAGCTCATGAAAAACTGGCACATTGGGATTGGTGAACACGAGAGGACCTTGAGCCAAAAGTGGAGTCCCAGACAACAATGATGGCAGGGGGAATGAAGGTTCCTGAGACAGCAGTGATAAAGGGTTCAAAACTCCTGCAAGGATTTCACTGTTAGGTAACAAGTCTGAGGGGTGACCTGCTTTCAGAAGCTTAACATAGGATTAGATGGATGGCAGACTTTGAGGCAGGATTTTACTTTGTTTTTTATATAAAAAGGAGTTACATTTTGTCTATCCGTATAAGCTCTTATTGTCTTTCTTGACAGAAAAAAAAAGCCCATGACTACAAGGAATACATTTTGAACTACATATTTTCCAATTACGAGATATTTTGAGTCGCAAATATGGGTAACACTTTATTTTGATGGTCCCTTTTGAACATTCTGTTAACTATAAGTAACTTTGCAACTACATGTCAACTAACTCTAATTAGAGTCTTAGTTAAATCAACTTCATATCAGCAAACTCTTTATTGTGATGCTCCTCCAACAGACACTCTACTGACTATAAGTATCTTTGGAACTACATGTCAACTTATTCAAACCCTAACCCTACCAGTCTACTAATACTCTACTAATACTCTAATGAGAGTTAGTAGACATGTAGGTGCAACGTTACTTATAGACAACAGGATTTGTTAAAGGGACCATCAAAATAAAGTGAAACCCAAATATGGTCTAGGATTTACTTGGACACCATTTTTCACACAGGAATTGCTAGTAAATTTTGCAAATAATTAGAAAGAAATGGGAAGTAACACACTGAATTAAACGTCAAGGGCCCTATCATACATCCGGCGCAATGCAAGTTTTCTAGTTTCAGCCCGACGCAGTTATCATTTTCAGGTCCTGCACCACATTGTTTCAATAGAAAATGCATTTGTGCCCATTTGTGCGCCCATAGGCTGCTGGTCTGAAAACGAGGTGTGTTCAGGCGCATTGTTGGCGCATTGCTATTTCAAAAGCAACTGAAATAGATTGATTTGACTGATTTTATTTTTCAATGTGGGCTTTGAACCCAGATTGAAATGGCTCTAGGATCTCTGTTGAGTTGGGTTATGGAAGAATCTGTGTTAAAACCACCTTCTCCAAAATTTTAGAGATAAATGGCAGTTTGGAAATAGGCCGGAAATTATTATGACATTTTGAATTCAAATTATGTTTCTTTAGCATAGGCTGGACAACCGCATGCTTGAAACATGTAGGAACAGTGCCGGTTGCAAGGCAAGAGTTAAGAATACATTGAATGGTGGGACCAATAGCATCAAACGCATCTTTTATAATCTGTGAAGGGATAGGATCATGTGGAGCTGTTGATGGTTTCATATGCTTTACAATTTCACATAGATCAGTGTAGGACACTGCTTGAAATTTGTCAAAATTTGCTGTGGCAATGGGGAAATGTGGTTGTATTTCAGATACAACTGGAGTGAACTGTGTTCTGATGTGGTCAATTTTCTCAGTGAAAAACTTCAAGAACTCCTCACAGCTATTAGTTGATGCCTCAACCTCTGAAGAGACTTGGGGGTAAACAATTTAATTTATGGTATTAAATAAAATTCTAGGGCGATGGGAATGTTTGCTTATAATGTCAGAGAAATACTTAGCCCTGACTTTTTTAGCTGCAGCTTGAAAATTGGCCTGGGAAATTCTGTATATTTCTAGAGAGACTGAGAGGTGATCCTTTTTCCACTTACGCTCAGCTCTTCGACAAACCTGCCTGAGATGGCAGGTGGAATCGTCGAGCCACTGTTGAAATTTAAATTTAGGGCGTCTGAGTTCAAGAGGGGCCAGAGTTTCAAGAATAGCTGAACAAGATGTGTTGGAGGAGGATATTAGTTTATCAGGGCTCAAGAGGTGATCATAGGCAGTGATAGAGGCAGTGACATCATTTTCCAAGTAGCATTCAGAAAACTTATTTGCAGTAAAAGGGTTAATATGGCGAGAATAATGGCCAGAAGTTCTGGCTGTATACAGTGAGCTAAATAGTGTAACATTGAACACAATAGGCACATGGTCGGAGAGAAATGCATCCTCAATGCTTATATTATCAATGGAAAACCCATGGGATAAAATCAAATCAAGGGTGTGCCCATGCACATGGGTCGCCTGATTTATGTGCTGAAGGAGGCCAAATGACTCCAATACATGGCAAAACTCACCAACCAAGGGTTTACCTTGGCAACATACATGAATATTAAAATCACCCAAAATCAACAAACGGTCATAGGATGTTGCATAATGAGACAGAAAGTCTGAGAATTATTTGATGAAGTGTTTATTCAGTTTGGGAGGCCTGTAAACAAGTGTGCATATCAATGGTGTGGTGGCAGATTCTACTTTTACGCATTGTACTTCAAAGGAAGAAAAGCTCCCAGCTGAGAGTGTTTGTTTTGTTTACAGTTCTTTTGTTTTTTGTCTTGGATGTTGTCTGTCTTATTGAGTACGACATACAAACACTTTTGGACATTGGTTCGGCAATCGAAGACCGAAAACCGGACTTTCATTTCTTCAGTGATGCCCCGCGGTTTACAAACACGGCAGCGGAGCCCTTTGTCTGGGCAGCTCGGCCGCAGAAACGCAGACGGAGAAGGGGAAGAAGAGCCGGCGTTCTCGTCAGAGTAAGACGGCGCACAAATCGACCCCCGCTTCCCAGTATTTTGCTAGCAAATGTTCAGTCTCTAGACAACAAGCTCTGTGAGCTCTCTTTCCAACGGGAGACGAGGCACTGCTGCATTATCTGCCTTACAGAAACTTGGATGTCTGCTGAGATTCCAGACTCAGCCATTGAAACCGCGGGGTTCTCAGTGCACCGAGCGGACAGAGTTAAAGACCTCTCAGGTAAAAGCAGAGGTGGGGGTGTATGTTTTATGATCAACAAATCCTGGTGTGATCAGAGGAACGTACATTCTATCAAGTCTTTCTGCTCTCCTGATCTGGAATTTCTCATGCTTCTGTGTCGACCATTCTGGCTACCGAAGGAATTCACAGCGGTCATTATCACGGCTGTGTACATTCCCCCACAAGCCGACACAGACCGGGCACTAAAGGAACTGTATGGGGAAATAAGCGAGCAGGAAACCGCGCACCCTGAGGCCGCGTTCATTGTGTCCGGGGACTTTAACAAAGCCAACTTCGAGAAAATAGCACCTTAATACCACCAACACATAAACTTTAACACACGAGGGGACCGGGTTTTGGATCATTGCTACTCCCCTTTCCGGGATGGCTACAAATCCCTAATTAATAGTGATGTTCGTGCGGCACTCAATGCGCGGACTTCCGCTTTTAACTCCGGGAGTGCGGAGGAGAAAAAACAAGCAAGTTATGCCCTCCGTAAAACTATCAGAGCAGCAAAACGCCAATACAGGGACAAGATTGAAGGACAGTTCAACACCTCCGACTCTAGAAGCATGTGGAAGGGAATTAATATCATTACGGACTACAGAGGAAACATAAACTCCACAGTGAACAACACTGCCTCTCTCTCAGATGAGCTAAACACTTTTTATGCTCGCTTTGAGGGAACTAACACCCCCCTCGCGGAGAGAGTTCTCGCGGCTGAAGCTACAGAGGTTAGTACACTCTCCGTCTCTGTAGCGGATGTAACCCGATCTTTCCGTCGAGTGAACATCCGTAAAGCCGCGGGTCCAGACGGTATTCCGGGCCGCGTCATCAGAAAGTGCGCGAATCAACTTGCTGGTGTTTTTACGGACATTTTCAATCGGTCCCTCTCCTTGTCTGTAGTCCCCACATGCTTCAAAACATCCATCATTGTACGTGTACCGAAGCAAACCAACATCACCTGCTTAAATGACTGGCGCCCTGTTGCTCTGACCCCCATCATCAGTAAATGGTTTGAGAGACTAGTCAGAGATTACATCTGCTCTGTTCTATCTCCCTCACTGGACCCACTGCAGTTTGCATACCGCAATAACCGCTCCACTGATGATGCTATTGCATCTACAATACACACTGCTCTCTCCCACCTGGAAAAAAGGAACACATATGTGAGAATGCTGTTTGTAGACTACAGCTCTGCATTCAACACCATAGTGCCCTCCTTGCTTGATGTGAAACTCCGGGCTCTGGGCTTAAACAGCTTGCTGTGCAGCTCGATCCTGGAATTCCTGTCAAACAGACGCCAGGTGGTTAGAATAGGCAGCAACATCTCCTCATCACTGACCCTCAACACTGGAGCCCCTCAGGAGCCCAGCTGTGTTCTTAGCCCACTCTTGTACTCCTTGTACACATATGACTGCGTGGCAACTCACAGCTCCAATTCCATCATCAAGTTTGCTGATGATACGACGGTCGTAGGTCTGATCACCGACAACGATGAAACGGCCTACAGAGAGGAGGTGCTCACTCTGACGCACTGGTGTCAGGAGAACAACCTCTCCCTCAACATCAGCAAAACCAAGGAGCTAGTGGCCGACTTCAGGAAGAACGACAGAGAACACAGCCCCATCCCCATCAATGGAGCACCGGTGGAGAGAGTCAGCAGCTTCAAGTTCCTCGGTGTCCACATCACAGAGGAACTCACATCGTCCGTCCACACCGAGGCCGTCGTGAAGAAGGCTCATCAGCGCCTCTTCTTCCTGAGACGGCTGAGGAAGTTCGGAATGAACCGCCACATCCTCACACAGTTCTACACCCGCACCGTCGAGAGCATCCTGACTGGCTGTATCACTGCCTGGTACGGCAACACCACCAGCCGTAACCGCAAAGCCCTGCGAAGGGTGGCGCGCACTGCCAGCCGTATCATCTGAGGTGAGCTTCCCTCCCTCCAGGATATATATGCCAGGCGGTGTCTGAGGAAAGCTCGGAGGATCATCAGAGACTCTAGCCACCCGAGCCATAGACTGCTCTCACTGCTACCATCAGGCAGGCGGTACCGCAGCATCAGGACACACACCAGTCGACTCCATGACAGCTTCTTCCCACAAGCAATCAGATTTCTAAACTCTTGATCCCTCATGATCAATAACCATAAACAGTCTAACTGTCAACACAGCACAACATAACCTACTGCATATTACAATATATATATATATATTAATTTTTTTTTTTATATATCCACCTTACGTGTATCTATTGCATGTATACATACCTCTTTTTGTATTTTTTGTATATTGTTGTATATTGTAAATTGTTGTATATTGTATAGTGTATAGTGTATATTGTATATTATTTATTGTTCTGTTAGTGTGTATGGTACTGTGAGTAATTGTGCGCACATTAGATGTGTAATCTATGTAAATCTGATGTTTGCTGTAATTGTTTACGTCACATCGTGTCATACTGCTATGTTGCTCGGAACTGCACCTAAGAATTTCACCCACTGTTGCACTTGTGTATATGGTTGTGTGACAATATAAGGATTTGATTTGATTTGATTTGATTTTTACCTTCAGCCGATTTTTAAAGATCAAAGCCACTCCGCCTTATGAATGAACAGTTTGTGGGGCAAAGTTCGCCAAAAACAGATGACTCACCAGCAACGGAACAAATCCATGTCTCTGTTAAAAACAAAATGTCCAGATCTCGTTGGATAAAAAAGTGGTTTAAAATGAAGGTCTTGTTTAACACAGACCTGCAGTTCAGTAGCGCCACATTAGCCGCAAGCTAATCCAAAGGCTGTGGAAGTTGAGAGCGTTGCAATGGGCGAATGTTCCGGAAGTTCACCCCGCCGCTTCGGACGCGCAGTCTTGGTGGAGCTGCAGAGCAATCAGGTGTCATTGACCGAACTTGAAGAATGGAGCGATGACAGGAATATCTCAGATCCCATGATCGGCGAGCCAGGTAGAGGCCTCTGCTTCCTGCAAAGTCGATAGAGAGCCGGCGAGGTGATGGTTGCATACGGTAGACATTCACAAGTCCCCCGATCCACACTCGAACCCCTCCACGATTTCCTCGCTTCCTGCGCCGCTTGTGGAAAATTCAGCAGGAAAGCTGGCGAACGCAGTCCGCGGGACAGTTGATGAACGTTGGGTGGCATCTGTAGTGAGAGCCAAGACGCCCACTGGAATGTAGCTCTAAAGAGTTTTGGATATGCAGCAGTATAGAGCGATCAGTGGCATCAGTGTAGTGCAAAAACGACAACAGGAGGAACACACACAGACACAACAGCACGCGGACAGGTAGGAGCTGACGGTAAGCCGACCAAAACTCTGGTGCCATCTTTCTCCTAAGTTAGATGATTACAAAAACACAAAACTAATTAATTTGAAAAAACACATTGAGATAATCTAAAATTTTGAATGCATCATGTTGCATCATGATGCATCAGTGCATCTGCACTTTCTTTTCTCTCGAGGCATTGACAACACAGCTGACACAGGTAAATACACATGCTAGTAGAGTTTTTGTTTTGTTGTTTTAAAAGACCACGCCGAAAATACACACACACATATACGTGAACCACCGTAAATTCAGGTAGGCTTTGACAATTAACACAGGAGCACATACGTTACCTTTTTTCGTCCTTGGGAAATGAGAAATACGACAACCCTTGCCCACTATTAGAACAATTTATCCTTGCAAACCTGCGAGGCATTTTTCTCCTTTTTCAATTTTTATTGATATTTAGCACTATTGAGCAGGACATTGGTTGTTGTTGTTTTTTAAGGTGGCAATACTATACCATACCGTATGTATCCTGTATTTCATAACACAAGAATAACACGTACTCAAATTCAATTTATTTTCCGTGTAAATTTTCTGGTCCCACTTCGGATGCCACGATGCCATCAAGCAGTATATCTGGTCGTAACAGTCCTTTACTGACCAATCAGCGTTCACTAGCAGAATGCTAGCGTGTAATGGGCAACAACAACTCAACCTGTAAGAAATCGAAAGGACATAAGTACTCGTTCAACTTTTGACCTATAACCCATGTTGTACTTGCAAAATTTATAATCAAATCTGAGATTCCTCAACGGCAATCGGATGAAAGGAACAAATTTAGCCATCTAGCTCCTGGACTCCCATTCATTTCGCACTCATTTTGCACCCCAGTGGAACTCTGGTTGAACTACAACCAAAATTTGGTACAATAGGGCTTAATAGGGAGTGGCCAGGCTCTCCGTAGACAGGCTCTGGTTACACTGTGGAACCACACAGATGGGGGCCATGAGGGACACCACACCAAGACCAACAGCACTCCACACAAAACCAGCCTTGGCAGCCCAATGTCACACTACACTACACAAGATAAAGGGCATAATGTCACTAAATAACACAAATATCAAACAGCTAAGCTATACAGCTAAACTAAACACCTAAGCTAAACTATACTGCTAAGCTAAGCTACACAGTTAAAAACAATCCTCCATAGTACGAAACCACGAAAGGAAGGGGCGGGCTTTCAACCATGCCACACCCCAAGAGGCATAAACAACAGTGTAGCAAAGTTCAGGGAAGGAGGAGGCGGGAACCGGCGAACATTCAAATACTTTATTAAAATAAAACAAACACAAACCAAAATGAACACAAACCGCCAGCAGCCCCTCGCGGACGACTGCTGGCTACCGAAAATAAAAATCAAACAAACCAAACACAGGCCTGTTCCTCTCTTGATCATTCACGTCGTCGCTCCTCTTTTATGCTTCCGCTCCTCCGTCAGAGATGCGAGACCAGTGTGCCTCACAGGTGTTGCTCATCAACACTCACACCACCGGCCTCGCGCCGTTCTCTGACGTCCCTCGGCCTCGTCCTGTTCACCACAAACAGGTTTATATACTGTAGCGGAGCAAAAGCTCATTTACTGATTGCGATGTTTTACGTTTTATGTTTTATATCGCAAAGATCACTACCTACACATAATGTATAATAATGGGAACATTGATCTCGGAGTGAGTTTCCATGTTACTATCTTAAACGAATGCAAAGGGCTGTTTGAATGCTGAATGGAGAATTACTGAGGAGAGATGAGTTTCCATTAACTTTAATGACTTAATATTAATATGTACCTTACATAAGCCATTGAATGGCTTCAGAAGTCTTGGAATATAGTGCATGAAAACTTTATGGTGCTTTACAATGTTTTAATGCCTTAAGTGCATTTATCAAATGATATTTGGTAATTACCCGTCTTTCGAATATCTGGGTATTGTGCTCAAAAAAAAAAAAGTGCTCCACGAATTTCTTATTTACAGGCCTCCAAAATACTCTCCAGCCTTTCCTGAGGACTTTACAGAACTGTTATCAACAATTTCCTCTGAGTTTGACTGTTTTGCCATTGCTGGAGATTTTAACATTCACATACTGTAGATAATGTTATGATGATAGCAGATGAACCCAAGCGCAGACGGTAGACAGTTACAGAACGTTTATTATAACAGAAAATAGGGGAAAACAAAACCCACGAGGGGGTAAAACGAACGAGAGATTACTAAACTAGATAACACTTCACAAAAACTAGACTATTAACAGACAGCAAATACAAACTCAAGAACTATACAAGACTTTCTACTAAGACAAGGTACTCACAGGTAGAATCTCGCAATGTACGACAATGAACCAGCACAGGACAGCAAACACAAGGCTATTAAATAGGGAGAAACTAACAATGACAACAGGTGATACTGATAAAGGCGCAAAGGACAAAACGAGGATAACAAGGGGGGCGGGGCAAGGGAACGAGACAACACAAGCACATGGCCCGAACACAAAGCCATATGCTTGCACACAAAACATGAGTCTGTCATGAGCCTGCCCCAAGACTTAAAGAAAGACTAGGACTAGATGGCAGAATCATGACAGATAATGCAGAAACCAATATGGCAAAATAAATCATAACTGTTTTAAATACTTTTGATCTGACTAAGCATGTACATGGACCCACACATAATCGTGGACACATTCTAGATTTACTTATCAGTAAGGGTCTAAACATTTAATTGATTGTTATTAAAGATGTAGCACTGTCTGATCATTTCAGTTTTTTCTTTGATATATTGATCTCTCCTGCCATTGAAACTAGATCTGTCTCTGTCAAGAAGAGAAACTTAAAGGGGTCATGACATGGTTTAAAAAAAAAAAAAAGTATTAATTTCCCTTATGTGCAATTATCGTATTGCTATAGTTTTTTGGACAAAAACCTTTTAACATTTAGTGATTTATGACCTTTTCCCACTCTGTTTCTCATCCTCTGATTCAAACAGTCTGTTTTGGGGGTGTTTCCCCTTAAAGAGTTCAGTGTAAACGCCTACTGTTATGATTGGCTAACGTCAGTGCTTATGCAAAAAAAGTAGTTTTAAGATGAAATACATTACTTACAGTTTGTGGCGTCGTTGTTTGGCCCAGAATAGTCTGATCTTTAAGCAAAAGTTTTCTGGTAAAGCCAGCATCATACTGCAATTTGTTCTCAAAATAGTCATCCTTGAAATGTAGAGAACACACGCTTAAATTTACACTACCGTGACTGGGACGTCCGCAAAAAATAAACTGCATCTATTTTTCCCTCACGTCTGGATCTTTCGGCAGCGTATTCAAACATGTTGTTTGTCCACAGCCAGCAACAGCACATCTGTCTGGCATCACAATATTCTTGTAAGCAGACCCACTCGCTGCACGTCGACAGAACACCTGTGGGCGCGACAACATGCGATGATGCGAAATGAGGCGGAGTAGTCTTGTGCTTCAGGCAGTCACATGCAAACGACTGGTACTTCACTTCGTACTGTGAGGTCACTTCATACCATGGATCCACAATGAGCTGTATTTAGAGCTTGGTTAAATAAATTGTTCGTTTCTAATGGGGAGGATGTCTTAAGCTATGAAACTTACAGGAAGTTTTAATGGTACAAAGACCTCTTATTGCCAAAAGATCAAGGCAAATTTGGTTTCTCATGTCATGACCCCTTTAAATGAGAATACTAGTGCACTGTTTATGAAGGCTATATCTTTAACACCAAGCAAATCTGCTGACTATGTTGATTTTCTCCTCAGAAGTTAAAAGTGTAATTGATGATATTGCTCCTGTGAAAGGCAGGAAGAGTGGCAGACAAAAAGCACCTTGGAGAAATTCAAAAGCAGTGCAAAATATGAAAAGACAATGCAGAAAAGCAGAGCGCATGTGGTGGAAGACAAAACTTAGTCCATTATAACATCTACAAAGACAGCATCCATGATTTTACTATGGAACTAGGCAAAGCTAGACAGACCTTTTTCTCAAATATTATAAACAGCTGGATAATAAAACAGATCAAGTTTAGTAAGTATCTTACTACCGCCGTGTACACAGCGTATCCCTACGCTGTGAGGAATAATACTATCTAATAACCCTGGAAAATGTACCAGAAGTGCTGTTAGTTTCATTTCGAGGAGCAACGGATCCAGCTGATGTAGTAAGTCATTATAAGTGCTTTGTTCTAATCGCGATGTCTGTAAACCGCAAAAAGACTGTTTAAATATGAATTGCGTGTCTGTGTGTAGGCTAAATGATGAATGAACGACACAGGCGAACGCGTTGTTTACTACAGTTATAGCGCGTGTCTGTGCCGTTCATTCACTCTCGCACCTACATTAGTAAACATGTACATGAACACATCCAAACTATATTGCTATCCTTCTAAGATGAGTAAAAATAGACTGAAATATGTTGAAATAAAATGTCTGTATAAGCAACAAACTGCAAATTAACATACTAATATAATATCATAAACACGATATGTTACAGACTAAATATGAATGTTTAGACAAGAGTTCGTGATTAGTTTTGGATAGATTATAAAGTTTTGACTGTAAAAAAAGACTACTGTCACATTAAATAGGCTTTTGTTCGCCAATGTCTGCTCATATGTTAAATACTGTATACTATAGTATGGGATGTTTTGTCAAAAATAAAGTAGGCATATTGAATTATCAACTAAGATGTTATTTAGTGTTTGTTCCAATATTCAAACCAATGAATCCTTGCCTTTTTTAATACGCATGATAAAATGTATACTTTTTACAAAGAAATAATACACTTGAAATTTTGTTAAAATTGTTGTTGAAATTGTAACCTATTTGTAATTGGTTACAATTTCTAATTGTAATATATATATATATATAACATATATATATATATATAACATATATATAACATATATATATATATATATAATTTATTTTGTCCGAGGTCGCATTCTTTGGTACCCAGTGACACAGCTGTGTGAAAGGCTAATTAATATGCAGTTCATTATAGGGCTCATTATCCGGCCTTCGTCTTCTCAGGTGTGAACACGCCTCCACGCATATTGCATTTCCAGACAAAAGGTGTCTTATAAAATTTAAAGCAATGTATTGTTTTGTGTAAATGATTAGGCAGGATGATTTTCAGATCATTTTGAAGCAAAAATTCCAGGCAACAACACCCATTAGTCAAAAGTCTTGTGGACACATATTTAGTATGTGTTTTGTGGCCTTATTTCAGACACTTTAAGTTTTAGTTTTTTCATTAAACCATGCATAAACAATATTCTCTCAAAAATACAAACATGTACATACAGTGCTTGAAGTGGGAAAAGAAAGGTGCCGGTACTCTCTTGCATTGGCAAATCATGACATTTGAGATTTCTACAGTGAAAAACAAAACTTATAACAAAACTTGTTATTTATTAACAACATAAATGTAGCCTATTAAAACAATTCGTGCGTGTGCACGTGCGTGCGAAAACAGAACTCCTCCAAGTCTGCAAGTCCAAAAATACATTTAGATTATTACATTTTATTTAATTAAATGCATTTATGGTGAGATTATTATATTTTCATGTCAATCTGTGTTTTGACCACGAACCATGAGCTGTCACTTTAATTCACCGCGTGCAGCACAGCAAAAATACACTCGGAACGATCTCTGCACTGCTGTATACGCACAGCACCAGGAGCGCATTGACGGACCGAATGCGCGTGCAGTGCGAAAGCTCGAACCTGTTAACATGGGTGCAGGAAAAATACGCACTGCATACGCACTGCAAACGAAGTATATCAACGGGCGTGACACTGGAGCTTTTCCTGTCAGTGGTCGAATACCGGCTACATGCGAGAAGTAGCAAGAAAAAGTGCAGGTACGCTTAAGAGTAAAATGTAGAAGTGCCGGTACTGCGTACCGGTGAGTACCGCCCCACTTCGAGCACTGTGTACATACATCTTGCTCACATATTATGGTAGCCCTGCTTGTGCTAAATAGAGTGTAATTACACCTTTGCAATTAATATGTTTATAAGCAACTGAAAAAAGCACAAATGTCAGGGCATGTCAAACAAGGACCCCAAAAACACCTTAGACCTCAGAGGGTTAACACTCCCTCCGGAGGCTAGCGGGTACCCGTTGATGGCCCATGCGTGCAGGGACCATAGCTCCACGCGAGGATGCCAGATCGAGCCCTTGGCCTGAGAGAGGAGGTCTTTCCTCATCGGTATTGGCCACGGGGCAGTGCTGGTCAGCTGCATCAGGGCTGGGAACCAAGCCTGGTTCATCCAGAGCGGAGCCACAAGCAGAACTAAGCATCCGTTTTCCCTGATTCGTTCCAACACCTGAGGCAGGAGCGAGACGGGGGGAAAAGCATAAAAAGGGCAGCGGGGCCAGACATGGGCCAGCGCATCCCTGCTTATGGAGAAAAACTTCGGACAGTGAGTGTTTTCCTGGGACGCAAACAGGTCCACCTGCGCTCTGCTGAATGTCTCCCACAGCAGTCTGTGGACACCACCTTCACACTCAAGGAAGTCCCCAGGCTCATGCCTGACTGATACCAGTCGATCGTCTTCCAGCGTTCCAGAGCTGAGACACATTTCAGATTGACCTTGAGGCGAAACAGACCGGAGGCCCATGCCCGAGGTGGAACTCGCGCTTTCAGGCATTACTGCAGTGGGCGCATGCAAAGCAGACCCAGCTGGAGTACTGAAGATGCTGAGGCCATAAGTCCCAGCATTTTCTGAAACCTTTTGAGCGGGACTATAGTGCCGCAGCAGAAGGATTTCGCGGCGCGCTGAACGTTCAGTCCGCGCTCCGGCGACAGGCGTGCTGTCATGGACAGCGAGTCCAGTACTGTGCCCAGAAAAGAAATTTTCTGACTGGGAGACAACAAAGTTTTCGCCCAATTTACTGTTAGACCCAGGTTCTCGAGATGCTCGAGTAATATGGCCCTGTGTTCTATGAGCTCTGAGCGTGATCGAGCTAGAATCAGCCAATCGTCCAAGTAGTTCAAAACTCGCATGCCCCGAAGTCTCAGGGGTGCGAGAGCCGCGTCCATGCACATCATAAATGTACGGGGTGCCAGGGACAGGCCGAACGGCAGGACTGTGTATTGATATGCCTGGCGCTCGAAGGCGAATCTCAAGAAAACGCCTGTGACGTGACGCTATTTGTATTTGGAAATAAGCGTCTGTCAGATCTATTGATATAAACCAGTCCTCCTGGCGAACTTGCGCGAGGATTTTCCTGGTTGTAAGCATTCTGAACTGGCGCTTCACAAGAACTCTGTTCAGTTGCCGCAGATCTAGAATGGGTCTTTTTTCGGAAGTAGATGAGCTACCTCGTTTATTCCCGTAGTTTCGACACGCGCCATGTAACGGCGGGGACGTCGAGCGAACTGCAGCGAATAGCCTCTTTTTATAGTGTTCAGCACCCATTCTGACACCCCGGGAAGCTTTGCCCACGCATTTGCATGAATAGCTAGAGGTAGAATGAGATCTGGGCTCTGGCCGCAACGTAGTGGCGACCGAAGAGCTCCGGTGTGCTGAAACGTAAACACTGTGTTTGCAGTGATCGAGACGGGGGGCGCGCTGATCACAGCGGGCAGCCTGGCCGGGCTCGGCTTCTCTATGACCATTTGTGGAGAGAGAGCGAGCGTGGGGTTTAACATGTCTGTGAGGGAATGTGGAAGCGGAACAGCAGGCACACTCACTGCACTGAGAACACCGTCGGCCTGAGCTGACTGAATGTGTGTTGGTTTCGTTTTTACAGAAACCGTGGGATAATGTAGTGTTTGTGGGCGCTGTGTCGTGGGCACATTCACTACGTTTAATGCACAATCGACATGACTCGATTTTATTTGTGCGAGCCCTGTACTGTGGTGGGCTGTGTCTGTGTGTAGGAATGGGCACTGAGTCGGGAGAAGGGCATTCTCATAACACTCATAACACCATCGGCCGTGGCCGGAATACCAGAAAATACAATCTTTTTGAGATTTATCTGGGTCGCCGTAAAAATGGCGTTTGTGTGCAGGCAAGTGGGCTGTGGTACCGGTTTGTTTACTGCGAAATACCCTGGAACAGTCACATTGTTTGGAACTGAACGAGCGTCAAGTTTCGGTGGAGTCTGGCCGTGGCGAGACTTAAACACCGTCGTTGTCCTAGGAGGCTAGGAAGACTATGAGGCCTCGGTGGCAGCTGGCAGAGCGAGAGCGTGGTCTCTGGTGCCGCGGGACAGCGTGCACATTCACTGCACTGAAAACACTGTCGGTCTGAGCTGACTGTGTGTGTGTTGGTTTCGTTTTACAGAAACCATGGTACATGCAGCGTGTAGTGTTTGTGGGCACTGTGTTGTGGGCACATTCACTAAATTTAATGCACAATTGACATGAGTCGATCTCATTTGTGCGAGCCCTGCACTGTGGCGGGCTGTGTATGTGTGTAGAAATGAACACTGGGCTGTAGGCATTTTTATTACACCCATAACACCATCGGCTGTGGCCGGAATACCAAAAAATACACTGCTTATATGATTTTACTGGGTCGCCGTGGAAACGGCTTTTTTGTGCAGGCAAGCGGGCCATGATACCGGCTTGTTTACTGCAAAATACACTGGAACAGTTGCAGCAGTCTGGCCGCAGCGAGACTAAATTTTATCTGCTGCGAGAGCTGGGATCGAACACAGGTCTCTCGTGCGAAGTCTTTGGGTTTCGCCACTGAGCCACAGGGGGAAACGACAAAAGCTTAAATTAGCTCAAGCAGATAAGAGAGTGTCATCACAGTTTTGTGTGTGTCGCCGTTTGTTTGCAGGCGTGCGTGTTATACAACAGGCTCATTGCTGCAATATTGACATTTTCAGCCGCTCAAACTAAGAGGAGCTGAGAAATGTTTGAGAAATGGAGATTGGTCCAGCCTCAGCGGGACTAAAACACACTCTTTCCTCATTTCGCCGGTGACACATGCCCACGGGGGGCGAGGGCGGGGTAGCTTTCTTATAACGTAAAGAAAGCTAGCCGCGGTTTTGATGCTGGCCCGTTTCCCTGACGACTCGAGGGCAGAAGGGGGGAGGTCCAGAGAGCTCGCCCAATCCTCACTGTCCGACGCCAGGATAGAGCAGCTGGCCTTCTCTACAGATGCAGCTGGCCTTCTCTACAGATGCAGCTGGCCTTCTCTACAGATGCAGCTGGCCTTCTCTACAGATGCAGCTGGCCTTCTCTACAGATGCAGCTGGCCTTCTCTACAGATGCAGCTGGCCTTCTCTACAGATGCAGCTGGCCTTCTCTACAGATGCAGCTATCTCGTCGTCATTAATGGCGGAAACGGTGGTGTCCGTCAGTGAGCGACTCGAGTGAAGCTGGTGAAGCTGGCGGGCGAACAAGCGAGCTTCCTGCACGGGCGGAAGTGCAGACTCGGAGAAAAAATGCCAGGCGAGTCCTCAGAGTCACCATGGCAATAGCTCGCAATGATGGCAGCCGCCGTCAGTGAGCGCGAGAGCTGGATGATCCTTACCCAGGCGGGAAACGCAGATGAAATGGCGGTCCCCGTCGCTGAGTGCGGCTTGGCACGAGCCACAGGAACGAAGCATCTTTAAAAACACGCTGTTCTTTTAGATAAAGGGAGAGTGTGTGAGTCGCGACGGCGAACACACACTCTCAGCAGAGTAAAAGGATATTGACGCCGGAAAGCGTAGCAGGTACGGCAGCTGAAGGCGGCGAGGTGAAGGCCAGCGACTTCAGGTTCAAGGCTCGTCCCTCAGAAGGCTTGTTCTCGACGGCGCGTCTTCTCACAAGAGATGAAAATCAGTTTGTATCAGCCTGTCGAGCTATATTTATAGGTTAAGGCCATGCCTATTTCGGCGGGACGTGACGTAGTGGCGCAAAGCGCCCCCATTGGATATGGCGTCACCCAGGGCCTCTCTCGATAGGCTGCTGCTGTTGCCGCAGGTCAGCCAATAGGCACGCAAGCCGCCTTGCCTATGTCTGCATGCTGCCACAACGCGTTTTACATTAATTCAAAATTAAGGATAATTTTTGGCTTCAATATCTTGTGGAAAAGACGTTTTCCCCATAGCGTAAGATATTACGCAGTACGAGAGGAACAACGTTGCATGCTGTGGCTGCGGCAGACTGATGCTGGCTGGATACGATTTACCATGTGTTTCCAAAATCGCGATAATCAAACACTGTTTTAATTATCATTAAATTTTAAATGATCATACTAACTGTCGGGACAGTTTATCGTGGTTTATCGTGAAATGGATAATCTTTCCATCCCTAATAAGTAAGTGTGTGTTTGTTTGTTTGTTTGTTTGTTTGTTTGTTTGTGTGTGTGTGTGTGTGTAACGTCCTCAGGTGGATGGCCGCCTTGCCTATGTCTGCATGCTGCCACAACGCGTTTTACATTAATTCAAAATTAAGGATAATTTTTGGCTTCAATATCTTGTGGAAAAGAGGTTTTCCCCATAGCTTAAGATATTACGCAGTACGAGAGGAACAACGTTGCATGCTGTGGGTGCGGCAGACTGATGCTGGCTGGATAGGATTTACCATGTGTTTCCAAAATCGCGATAATCAAACACTGATTTTTAATTATCATTAAATTTTAAATGATCATACTAACTGTCGGGACAGTTTATCGTGGTTTATCGTGAAATGGATAATCTTTCCATCCCTAATAAGTGTAAGTGTGTAAGTGTAATACACAGATAATGACAAGGACAACAGGTGACGTGATGATGATGGTGAGGGTGATGAGGCGCAGGTGCAGGTGATGATGACAGGGGATTCTGGGAAGTGTACTGAAGACACTGGGTGCTTCTCAATATCCCTCCTCGTCTCCTCGTTCCTCTGTCCTCCATCCTATGACCCGGAAACCGATTGAGCGCAGCTATCTTGAAGGACATCTCAATTCTCTAATTGCAGGAGGCGAGGATCGAGGAGTGAGGAGGCTTTCAGAGGAGTAAGTGTGTGTTCGTTTGTTTGTTTGTTTGTGTGTGTGTGTGTGTGTGTGTGTGTGTGTGTGTGTGTGTGTGTGTGTGTGTGTGTGTGTGTGTGTGTGTGTGTGTGTGTGTGTGTGTGTGTGTGTGTGTGTGTGTGTGTGTGTGTGTGTGTGTGTGTGTGTGTGTGTGTGTGTGTGTAACGTCCTCAGGTGGATGGCCGCCTTGCCTATGTCTGCATGCTGCCACAACGCGTTTTACATTAATTCAAAATTAAGGATAATTTTTGGCTTCAATATCTTGTGGAAAAGAGGTTTTCCCCATAGCGTAAGATATTACGCAGTACGAGAGGAACAACGTTGCATGCTGTGGGTGCGGCAGACTGATGCTGGCTGGATAGGATTTACCATGTGTTTCCAAAATCGCGATAATCAAACACTGTTTTAATTATCATTAAATTTTAAATGATCATACTAACTGTCGGGACAGTTTATCGTGGTTTATCGTGAAATGGATAATCTTTCCATCCCTAATAAGTGTAAGTGTGTAAGTGTGTGTGTGTGTGTGTGTGTGTAACGTCCTCAGGTGGATGAAGAAGATGAAGGTAGGCGAAGATACAAAATAGCAAAGGTTTTATTCCAAAAACTAAATACCCAAACAAACAGAACAGTGTGCTAGTGCACAAACAATAACCAGCCATGAAAAGGACTGAGAGGGGAACTTAAGTACACAGATAATGACAAGGACAACAGGTGACGTGATGATGATGGTGAGGGTGATGAGGCGCAGGTGCAGGTGATGATGACAGGGGATTCTGGGAAGTGTACTGAAGACACAGACGATGAAGGAGGTGAATGTGACAATATGTAACGATGACTCTAAAAAAGGTGCTAGGCAGACTATTGGATTAGACAGGGCAATGGTGGATGTGTTTGCTGTGTAGTAGTTTTGACAAATGACACTGCATCTCCGGCCTGCTGTACTGGACCAATCAAATTATCTCAAGGTGACATGCTGAAATGCTAATATCTCCATGGTCATCACTGCAGAAGGTTTTTTGGAAGTAGATTTTGAAAATTTATCAATTTTCTGTACACTTCAGGATTCAAGCCAACTCTGAAATGTCCTAAACAATGCAATGAGTCCCCATCTGTCCTTTAGTTTAACTTCAATTAAAAATATATACTCCACTTTCTGTGTACTAATTTCTGTATTAAAATTTCTGTGTAATAATATCACACCAATTAGTAGGCTACAGCATTCGAACTGCATGCATAAGCAATGTGGTGCTGCATAGCAAATTGTAGCTACTTGTAGACTTTTGGCACTGATCTAATATTTACAGTAATAAAAAAACTAAAAAAACATACATATAACTATAAACCTATTAAACCTATTTATCAAGACAGACTTTTGAAATATAGGATTTTATGAAGCAACACAAAAAAGCTGGAATGAACTATTCAAACATTCCTACTGAATAATACATCTGTAAGAATAGACCCAAACAGCACTTTCTATTCCGTATATCTGACTGAAATCCACACTATCGGTGTCACGTTTTGTCTGAGTTTGACTTATATTCTTAGTTGGTTTTGAACTGTTTACTGTACTGTTTCCTTTGTTAGCTTTTGTTAACATAAAAAAATGTTTAATATGTAAATGTGTTTATAGCAAAATAATGCCCGCACCTGTCTCTCATTTCATTCATTGGTTTGTGTCAAAATATATTAAATCTGTTTTGTTTTAGTCTTTGTTCCTTCTTCATCCCATATAGCTGGTTGTTCTGTTCCTGTTTTTTGAATCTTGAGTCTCCTAAGAACCTTTGTTATTTTTGAGTTTCTTTAATAACGAATTTGATAATACTGCAAATAGATCCTGTTCACCTCATCTCTGTGTCACCCAATAGTAACAATTAGCAGTTTACAGCTAGATTGGGGTTTATAACTAGTTTCTAGTTAACTAAATCTAAAACCATTAAAAAAAAACATTGAAATAAAGTATATGTTAACTGAAATCAAATAGGAAAAAAAATGAAGGCAACAATTCTCACTTAATTTAGTTTAAAATGAGGTACTAAAATAACTAAAAATTAAACTGAAATAAAAATTAATAAAAACTATATATATGTGGCAAGGGGGCATGGTTTTAACACCTGTGTCTCATTGCAGTATTTGGTGTGGGGAGAGAAAAAAAGCTGCTGGCTGGCAGACAAAGGGGACAGAGACTACTGGTGGACTCGTCACAAGCTGCCTTCTTGTGTTGATGTTTCAGCCAAGAAGAGAGATATTGTTGAAGTGTGAGACACGCTAGTGTTTTTGCTTGTTTGGAAAGTTTAAAATAAAGAGACGAGTCTGCCTTAGCCGACCCTTCCTTCTCCTTATTCCTGTGAACCTTGTCACAGTGGTGCCAAAACCCAGGAGGAGAAGTGAGCTGTCAAGGATTCTGGATATGAGGTAATATCAGGAGCAATGCTTTCGTGTCGTCTTCCAGCCACAGCAGGAGGACTGTGAGCTGTTCCGGGGTGGGATGAACCAGGAGGTTCGGGCCACAGAACCCCATCCCACCCCTGCTTACATGTCTCTGACCAAAATGGGTCCACAAGATGACCCGGAGGCCTTTATAGACCTATTTGAGAAGACAGCCGAGGCATCCCGTTGCTGCAAGTGGCTGCCCAACAGCTGCAAGTCCAAAGAACCTCCTGGATTATGATGACCTCAAGCTGACCATCCTGCAGCGGGTCGGCCACAATCCAGAGAAACATCTCCAGAGGTATCGGTCAGTGGAACTGAGCGAGAGCTTTCGGCCCTTTCATGATGGATCTAAAGTTCCGGGACGGCTGTAGCAGAAGGCTGCTGTCTGGGGGAGGTGAAGTCGAGCACACCATCAATCTAGGGGTGCTGAAACAGTTTATTGACTGTCCCAAAGAAGACTGCAGAGTGGGTCGAGTACCACCACCCGACGTCGTTGGACCTGACGATCTGGGGTTGGCGAACCTCTACCCTCTGTTTCTCTGTCCAACCCTGTCTCTCCCTCCCTCCCCCTTGGTCCGTGTCAATTTGCCTCCCAGAAGGGCGGCGTGGGGACAGGGTGGTCCAGTAATGGAGCCTGCGACAGGACCTAGAACACCTCCCAAGGGAAGTTTATCAGCCGGTTCCAACTAAGCACACTCTTGCCTCCCTTGTCTCTCTCTCCTCAACAATAAGGTGGCAGAGAAGTCTGTGCCAGCCTATTGGTGTTGCGGAGACCCCCATCACTGTGTTGACCGATGTCCTGTGATCGAGGAGGGAACCTTGATCAGGGTCCCGGACACACCACAGACAAGAAGTGGCCGGTGCTGTACCTTAGTCGGACGCTAGTCACCCGTTGGTATCTGGCATTACAGCCCTTTAAATTCAAGGTGGTCCACAGGCTGCAGGGGACTAGAAATGGAAGTAATAGAGGAGTCCTACAGGAACTGGGTGAGCCCAAAGGTTTTACTGCCAAAAACAAACGGCACGGTACAATTCTGTGTCTATTGCAAAGTGAATGCTGTATGAACCTTGTCACAATAGACATTAAAATAAAAAACTAAAATGACAAATACACACTGCAAAATTACTAAAACTTTAACTAAAATGAAAATGGCAAATATAAAAATAAAAACAAATTATTATTTTTTCAACAAAAACTACAGTATAATAGTATCTCAATGATACTAAAATAACACTGTTTGGGGGTTGGCTTCTGTAATATAAATTTGCCTATTATTAATTAAACCCCATGGACGACTATTATTTACTTGTTACAAGAAATTGTATTATTTTACAACAAGCAAAAGTTATATTTTAATACACCTTAAAATTACACCTAAAATGAAGTTAGTTTTGACAAATATATTTAAAATGTAATAAACTTACATGAGATAAAGACTCCAAGAAAACATGAAAGCTGTTTTATTCTACCTCTCATTAGTACCACTGTCACGTTGTGGGTTATTGTCTTGTTCCTGTCTGTCCTGTGTTTCCCTTGTCTTGTGTGAACTTTAGTTATTTCCTGTGCTGTGTCATGTTTTGTAGTCCTTTGTAGTTTTTCTAGTTTATAAGTATCCCCAGGTGTTTCTGATAAACCACGCCCTCTTGTTATCTTGTTTAGCTCGTTTACCCCTGTATTTAAGCCCTGTGTTTCAGCCCTGTCTTTGTGAGTTGTTAATGTTGTAATGGTTGCTTTTGTTTGTTTTATTAATAAATGTGCTTGCAATTGGATTCACTCCTCGCTTCATTCTTCCCGCATCGTTACAACCACATACTAACGTAGCTTTTGCATTAAATTTCATTAAAATGCTTAAAGTGGCCCTGTGGTGAAAATCAAGCTTTTAATGTTGTTTGTATTTCAATTTGGTGTTTTGGTATGCTTAACGACAAATCTTGTGCTAATTCACAATTCAACACCTGAGTATTTTCTCCTTAAAACTGCAGTTACCTTGTAACCAATCACATCAACATGACGGTGGGCTTTAGTATATCATTAACAGCAAACTAGCAGGGGAGTCTTGAAAGATGCCAGGTTATCCCAGTGTATTGTTTTGTTGATATGAAAATCTGGATACATTTAGCAATATAGCGGGTGTATGATGTATATTATGATGTTATGATAAACTAGGCTATATGCCTTTCTCCACTGACGTTCGGAGTTGTTCTACGTGTTTCTGATTATTGTTAGAAGGCAGACTGAGATGGCAAATGGGAACATAGTTTGTGTAACATTAGCAACATATTATTAGCTGTTTGAAAACATAGTCAAGCGAAAGGCTAATCAAATTGGGTGACACCCTGGCTATTGATCTGTTGCAGGACAGTAGATGTGATTTTGCGGGACAATGCAGGACACGTGTGAGAGACAGATAAATGTACTACTATTATGCTATGTAAATATTGATTTATATTCGTTGGCAAACTTGGCATATGTGCCAATTAATGTTTCTGCTTGTGGGTGTCCGGTCTATAATGTTGCGCTTCTTGCCACATTTAATCCTGCAGAGAAGACAATCCTAGATTCACGAGTGCACATGCAGGAGGACAAAGTTTGAGTGTAAACATGTTATATCTGAGTGAGAGAGGGAGCACGTGTCCAGTTTAGTGCAAGAACAGAATCCGCCTGTGAGCGGAGAGATTCCTCCAAGCGCATTTGATGCACTCTCACATTACAATAATGCGCTCTTGACCAGTGTTGTACTACTGTAAGGGGTATACAGTCAAAGACCCAGAACCAGATATGAAGAATGAGGACCCGGAGTCAGAATTATAAAAAAAATTTAAGAAAAGTTTTACTGAAGATAGTTTGCAGTTTCATCAGCAGAAATCAGCTTCAAGACTCACACAGGAGTTCGTAGGCCACCCCGCTTACACTTACAAAGATCACAGCAGTTATACGATTTCCAAGGTCTAAGCTACGTCATTGCTTACAGGTTGAATGATTCTCATTGGCTATGAAATAAATAAACACAGTAATTTTCCACGCATGTACAGATAGACTGAAGCATATCTCCTTCGATTAAGCAGCTGAAGTTAGGCACGTCGTGACCTTCCAGGTCTCAGATTTGGGTTGCTGGGCCGCCAGCATGTCCAGAACAACAACTCAGTCAATCTCCAATAATGCCAGTGGTTCCTTAACCTGTAACCAAGAAGACTAACACACACAGCTTTTCCAAGGTTGGATTTGGCCAGGCTCTAACTATAAACAGGAGAGTCCTCTCAAAACATCAAGATAATGCGTTCTTTCTCTCAAGGATAGCTACACTTTAGTCTAACTGGAAAGTAAGGCTTTAACAAAGAAATGGCCCCTTAGACTATTGGCTTCAATGACCCCTATATTTTTTAACACATTGAAGACCTTTCTCAAACACAAAACAAGTCCCTATTTCATTTCTGGAAGCTGGGTTAAATAAGCAAGTACTGTTACTGCATTAATATATCAAATACATACATTAAAGAATACATGAAAATAACATTTCAGTAATCACACTGGTAACTTATATAAACAAAGTAAAATCTCCTGAGAAGTCATCCAACTCATTTGATATTAAGAAGGAAAAATATTGATTAATACCTTAATTATAATCAACCATTACATATACATTGTAGCAGCAGTTGATTCTAATCCACCCCCTTCACTACTTTAAAATTGTAATTTGATTACATTACTGATTATGGCATGCAAAAAGTAATCAGGTTACTAATTACTTTACTTCCAAGTTACTTTGAAAACCTATTAAAACTACAAGAATACTCTACAAAGTGAAACTCAGTTCTTTCCGTAATTTAATATTGCAGAATACAGACATCCCAAGTCTCCTGGAAGTTCCAGGAGTCTCCCGCATGTTGATAGCGGCTCCCTGATGCCCGCAAATTAGTTCAAATCTCCCGGAATCTAGAGCAAGCGAGAAAGAGTACGCGTGCGAGACAGAAGAGAGGGCTGTTTCTCAATATGTTCTTGTGGACTTGTGAAACGCCATCAGTCGCTGCCCAAGTACTGTTCCAATTCAAAGTTCACATCTAACCAAGTCCAGTTCAAGACCCCTGATGTGTTCCTGATCCGCCCCTTTTACCCAGGATGCATCGAGAGGTGACTTTAAGTTTGTAGCCTATTAGAGAGCTGACTTATGTTTGACTGAACTGTTTGCTTTATTTCTAATTGTACAGCTTCTTATACCTTTTAGGCTACTTATACTTTTATTCTGGATATTATTGATCATTAAAACTGACAATTAACAAACATCACAGGGTTGTGTAATTTTATTTTATATATTTTAAAATACATAGAATATTTTTTATATGTATTTTACTATACATTCTCTTCACTGTATGCACATGTATAATAAAATAAAATGACAAGCCTGTCTCTGTTAAAAAAAATGTTTTAATGATCAATAATGTTTCATATTTTTAAAATGAAAACAAAAAGAAGCAGGGTTGTGTTTTATATATCTGTTGTTATAAATATATGCAGTGAAGATAATCAATGTAGCCTACGCGTTGCCTGAACCACATTTGTGTGGCCATTAATATGTTTACGATTTTTTTAAATGAAAAGAGCCAGACAGACCCATCGCTATGGGCGGGCCATAGGGGGCCGGGCCCGCCCCAAAAAATGCTTGTGCCCCCCCACTTTAGGCACAGATAATTTAATTTTAATATTATCATAGTTGCTAATTTTGTGTTGCATTCTTTATCATTAAAACGTTAAAAATATAAAGAAACAATGGTGTGATTTTATTTGATTGATGGGAATCTACACTGCAACAGCCTATCACGGCCTTACTAAAGATAACGTTAGGCTACGTACGTGACGTACAACTAAGCCGCTCAACAGTTACCGCGCATTTTGGAAAGCTGTTTCAAAACGAGGTTTCCCCGGCATACTCGCTTCAGTTCCTTCCGAGTGGAAGAATACTTCGACGAGGAGGTTCTGCTCGGAGAAACGCCACCTCCCGCTGTACTGACAGGAGGGACTGGAGAGAGGACAGCGCTGCCTCCACTCAAAGTACCGGTAGATTCAAAGTCTCTGTGCGAGTGTATGTGTGTGCGTGTGTATGTCTCATGGCAATGCATATCTCTCTGTTGACTGCTTTAAAATGCAATGTTTGAGAGATGCTTCTGGTTTTACATCTAATATGTTATATAGTCAAGTGTTTTATGGATATTCATAACATTGCTTCTATGTAATGTGGTGTAGGCTATAGGCGACCTGGTCATATTGCGGTTGGTTAACGTTATATGTTTAAAAGTGATGATTACGTGCTGCGCGACTAGAGTTGATTATTATAAATATACGTAGGCTGTAGGCTAATAATAATTGTGCCCCCCCATGCATTTCACATGCCCCCCTTAAGACTGAGGTCTGGCGACGGGTCTGGAGCCAGAGTTGTGTTTTATAACATATTTTGTTTTATTGTTGACGAAAAGAGGCAGAGTTGTACTTTATACCATATTTCGTTTTATTGTTGCCTGAAATATAGCTACATAAAGAGATAACCGGAGTAGCCAGAGCGTGCTGAGTGACGCGATCAAGAACGCCGCGGTTCCGTTTGCAGAATAACCGGACTCGAGCCCTCTCGTCCTCGGGAGTTCGTTCTCCTGAGTCAAACTTGGCAAGTCTGAACTACCAAGTTCTACTGAACTACTGAACTATTGAGAAACGGACAGACTGTGCTCCAAACCGTGTAGTGCTGCGTGTGTGTGTGTGCCTCATGAAGCGCCTTCTCCGGTAATTCATTAAAGCGCATGCTGACGCAGCCGGCCAAACGTGATTAGAAATGCATTTTACTAAATATTTTTTTCTTAACAATACATTTGTAACGTAAGTAACTTAATTTTATTGACATCAGTAACTGTAATCAAATTACATAAATTTAAAATGTAATGAGTTATATTACCTTACCACGTAAAGTAATTAGAATACAGTAACGCACAGTACAGTTACTTTGTAACGTGTTATACCCAACTCTGCTCTTGACATATGTCGTTATAATAACGCCATAGAAACCGCCTTAAATTTTTTTATTTTTTTATTAAACCTTTATTTAACCAGGGAAATAAACACATTGAGATAAATATCTCATTTACAAGTGTGCCCTGGCCAAAATAGCAGCACACAATATACATAACTACATAAAACAGATTTCACAACACACACATATATAAAAATAAAACAAGATTAAACGTTAAGAGCAAGTGCAGACAGATTTGAATAATTTGTTTAAATGTAACTTGAACACATGTACTGAAATAAGTTCATCAAGTTTCAATGAACTTTGGATCTCATTCCAAGCAGCTGATGCACTATAAATAAAAGCAGTTTTTCCAAACTCTGTCTTCATTAAAGGAACATTTAACAGAATATATCTACTTGAACGTAGATTATACCCTTGACTATTAAAAGTTAATAAGCTATTGATATATTGAGGAAGCTGGCCGACTAATGCCTTGTATACAAGTATGAGCCAGTGTTTGTACCTTCTTATGTGAAGTGAAGGCCAACCTACCATTTCATACAGTGCACAGTGGTGAGTGTGATATTTTGTGCAAGTTATAAATCTTAGAGCAGAGTGATAAACAGAATCTACTGATTGTAAGAGAGCTTTAGTGGTATTTCTGTAAAAAACATCTCCATAATCTAAGATAGGTAAAAAGGTAGATTCCACCAACTTTCTCTTGGCTGACTGTGAGAAACATGCACTGTTCCGAAAATAAAAGCCCAGCTGTAACCTTAACTTAGACAACAGTTGTTTAACATGTAACTTAAATGATAAGTCCTCTTCCAACACAAACCCTAGGTATTTATAAGAGGAGACCAATTCTATAGAGTTACCCTGCAAAGTGTAAATAGGTGGTGGAGAAGAATCAGTCTTATGTTTCCTAGAAAAGACCATGTATTTTGTTTTCTTATCATTTAGGACTAATTTTAAAGAAGATAGGTTACGCTGAACTAATTCAAATGCTTCCTGCAACTTTAAAATGCAATTTTCAATAGAAGATGCAAAACAATATAAAATGGTATCATCGGCATATAAATGGATACTTGTATCTGATAGATTAGCACCAAGGTTGTTAATATATAATGTAAACAACAGGGGACCCAAAATGGACCCCTGTGGCACACCAGATTCAATGGTGAGCTTATCAGAAAGAGACCCCTTAATTTGCACTCTTTGACACCTATTATTTAAATAATTCCTGACCCAGCCTAATGCTGTTTCAGAGAGACCGATACAATGTAAACGCGACAAAAGGATACCATGATTGACCGTATCAAAAGCTTTAGTCAAATCAATAAACATTGCAGCACATGATCTTCCAGTATCTAGGGCGCAGGTAATGTCATTTAAGACTTTCATAGTAGCAGTTACTGTACTATGATTTTTTCTAAAACCGGACTGAAACCTAGATAAAATACTATTGTTAGTTAAAAATTCCTTTAGCTGTTCAGTGACAATAGATTCTAAAATTTTAGCCACAGCTGATAGCTTCGAAATCGGTCTGTAATTATTTAGAATGGTTGGATCACCGCCTTTCAGCAGGGGTACAACCAAAGCAGATTTCCAAACATCAGGAACAATATTCTGCTCCAATGATAGATTAAAAATATAGGCTAATGGGCCAGCAATGATCTCGGCAGCCAATTTCAAAAAATGTGGCTCAATTTCATCAGGCCCTGCAGACTTCTTAGTGTCTAGATTTTTTAAACCTTTTAAGACCTCACTTCTTGAGATTGGAGAAAAATTAAAAATCGGACTATCTTCTCTCAGAAGAGATGGATTTGGTGTAACACTCACCGGAGTTTCTTTAAAAATAGAACTTGAAGAAATAAAGTGCTTATTAAAAATATTTACCATAACCATATTATCATTAATGAGAATATCGTCTGCTAAAATTTGGTCAGGAAAATCATTAGATAATGTGGAGGGAGACAGTGATTTGATGGTTTTCCAAAATTTTGTAGGATTATTCAAACTTTGTGAAGTTTCTTTTAAATAATATTCAGATTTAGATCTGCGTATAAGAGCTGTGCATTTATTTCTCAATACTCTAAACGCTACCCAGTCTCTTTCTGTATCTGACTTCCTCGCAGTGGCCCAAGCCAAATTTCTTTCATGCAGGAGTTCAGATAATTCATTTGAAAACCATGGGTTATCGCGGCCTTTTACTCTGAAAGTCCTAACTGGTGCGTGCCTATTCACAATCTTCAAGAACAAGGTGTGAAAATACTGCCATGCAATGGACACATCAGGTATTAAAAACAATCTGTCCCAGTCAGATGTAAACAATTCATGTAAAAACCCCTGAGTATCAAACAATTTAAAGTTTCTTTTAGTAATAATTCTAGATTTGACTTTGGGAATTTTACAATTTCTTATAACCGCTATAGTGCAATGATCACTGACATCATCAGGAAAGACCCCTGTATAGGTGTATTTATGGGGTTTATTTGTTAGTATAAGATCTATTAAAGTGGACTTACTTGGGTTCTTATAATTCGGCCGTGTTGTTGATTCAATGAGTTGAGTGAGGTTCACAGAATCACAATATGCTTTGAACTGATCTGAATTTGAAGTCAGCCAATTCCAATTCAAATCGCCCAATAATACAAGATCTTTAGAAAGTATGTCGTTTAGGACAGCTGACAGTGAGGTGAGAGCATCACTGATGGCTGCTGGTGGTCTAACAACCTACTATACATAAATGACAATCCTTTCCATATTCCAGGTCGATGGCCAGTAATTCAAACTGTTTAGGGAAAGAGACTGATTTAAGAACAGTTGCATGATAGTTCGATTTAATGTACATTGCAACTCCACCCCCTTTACTTTTACAATCAACTCGAAACACATTATACCCTTCTAATGCAATGTCATGGTTTGAAATAGATTTTTTAAGCCACGTCTCAGAGATAACCAAAACATCTGCTTTAGTCGTCTTAGCCCATATATGTAATTGATCTAGTTTTGGCAACAGACTACGAACATTTAGATGTACCATTTTAAGGCCTGATCTATTTGAAAAATCTAGAGGAGTTGAAACTAATCCCGCTGGACCAGGATTTGGATTTATACCGGCCAGCAAAAGCAGCAACATTATCAAATATCGCTGCCTTACATTTTTAGATGTAATACTACATTGATCATTTCGAGAGTCCGATACAGAAATCTTAGGGATAAAAGCAAAGTAAAGTAAGTTCTTTGTCCTTGTGTCCATTTGCGTGGAATTAATAACAGCCCGGAATGTAAAAGTAGTGTCCGTACATTTGGAGGGAAGAAACATATGGAAACGCGACAGATACATCGCTTTTTCTTCCGTTTTTGTTTGTGTGTCCCATAGTCCAAGCATGAAGATTACCATACAGAAAAGCAACATCTTCATATTATCAGCGTTTGAAATCAGAAACGTTCAGACTAAATCCGAGGCAAAAATTAAGCTCGCTCGAGCAGCTCCACAACCCCGACAACAGGGCAACGGGCAGAGCGATATTGTGGAGGATATGAGTCTTATTTACGGGCAAGCAGCTGGAGAGTTTAAATTAGGCAAGAAACATCACCGACCTTGACTGCTATAATCCCCACCGCCAAGATGATCTATGAAATCGGGGGTTCTTCAAGTCGCTGCCGTTCCTTTCCGTGCTGTTGTTCAACGCCGATGCTTTCCAAAGCAACAACGTGACGATAAGATGTCAAGCCGTAACCATGCAACAAGTAAGCACGCTTATAGCGCAACCGCCAGCTGTCCGATTTGCCGTAGTTTACCGCAAACGCTTCCCAAAGCGAAAGCGAAAGCGAGGTGGATGACGACCCGGGGTAGAGCAAAGTCCAACAGGTAAGCACGCTTCAGCCCGAAGCAGATTGTAGATGGCTCAAAATCCATTTCAAGAGATCTGACTTAATCCGGACTCAATTCAAGAAAGAGACCGACGTTTTTTAAACGCTTTCTTGGAATAAAACTCTCAACATCTAAACAAAACAAAAGAAGACTGTAGATCAGCAGATCAGACAAGACAAACACAGTGCCGCCATCTTGGATTTTCCACTGCTTCAAATTAACTATTAGCGTGAGAAAAAATGTTCACTGAAAGTTGCAATAAATTTTTTTATAGGTTCAAATGAATAGAGGACGATTGGTCACCATATGTTGTCATCTGCCCACGAAAAACGCAAAGGAATTTTTTTTTCCATTTTTAGTACATCGTTGTTGTGTAAACATATCCTGAAAAAACTCAAAAACATCAAAGAAAATATTCAGCTAATTCAGGATAAAACAAAGGCTGAATTCAGAATGGCAGAAATAGTACTAGCATACTATTCTGAATTCAGCTCAAATGTGCTTTTGTGTATGTTCAAAAAGTGTGGAAAAACAAACTATTTTTTTTAAGAACCAATAGAATCATGCAGTTGCATAAACTCCCACCCATGCAAGTCTGGAGAATCATGACTGTTAATGAAGAGGGAGGGGTTATCATTAATTAACCAAAGTCTGTAAAGTACAAAAAGACCAAAGGGCAGCATCTCAACAGTGTGACTAGCTGTATAACAATGGCAGGAATTTGGTGTGCTCTTCAGTGTCTGGCACTTTGTGTTTTGTTCTGTGCTTTCAGTTATGCTGTTCCACAGTGGAGTAATCTGCCCCAGAATCCTCAAACTCTGATGTTCCAGCAAACTGACCATCGGGTTCAACCGCAAGCTAGTCAACAGTTTCCCCAGTCAGTTCAACCGCAAGCTAGTCACTGGTTTCCTTGGCCAGTTCAACAGCAAGCTAATCAACAGTTCCAACCGCAAGCGAGCCAGCGGTTTCAACAGCAAGCTAGTCAACAGTTTCCTCGGCCAGTTCAACAGCAAGCTAGTCAGTTTCCTCAGTCCGTTCAACAGCAAGCTAGTCAGTTTCCTCAGTCCGTTCAACAGCAAGCTAGTCAGTTTCCTCAGTCAGTTCAACAGCAAGCTAGTCAGTTTCCTCAGTCAGTTCAACAGCAAGCTAGTCAGTTTCCTCGTCCAGTTCAACAGCAAGCTAGTCAACAGTTTCCTCGTCCAGTTCAACAGCAAGCTAGTCAACAGTTTCCTCAGTCAGTTCAACAGCAAGCTAGTCAACAGTTTCCTCGTCCAGTTCAACAGCAAGCTAGTCAACAGTTTCCTCAGTCAGTTCAACAGCAAGCTAGTCAACAGTTTCCTCAGTCAGTTCAACAGCAAGCTAGTCAACAGATTCCTCCGTCAGTTCAACAGCAAGCTAGTCAACAGTTTCCTCGGCCAGTTCAACCGCAAGCTAGTCAACAGTTTCCTCAGTCAGTTCAACAGCAATCTAGTCAACAGTTTTCTCAGCAGTTTCAGCCAAAGCAGACCGTGGCACAGGCAGAGCCCCTTGACAAATGTGCTGTAGCTGATCATGAGCAGATCCAATGTGGACCACCTGGTATCAGTGGTGCTGAATGTGCAGCTATCAACTGCTGCTTTAATGGACAGCAGTGTTACTATGGGAAGGCAGGTAAGAGTGCTGAGTCAATGCAAACGTGTTTGTTAAATTGATCTTCAGCAATAACCTGTTCTTGTAACTCATTCCAGTGACTGTCCAGTGTATACGAGATGGTCAGTTTGTGGTAGTGGTGGCTAGAGATGTTACGCTGCCTCGATTGAGCCTGGATTCAGTCCGTCTCCTGGGTGGAAATGACCCACCTTGCAGTCCTGTGGGATCCACTCCTTTCTTTGCTATATACCAGTTCCCTGTCACTGCATGTGGCACAAGCATGATGGTGAGTAGCTGCTTGTTTTCTTTCTGCATGGCTTGGAATGGGTTGGATACCAACAGTGTTACACTTTGCAGGAGGGCAGTGGATATGTGGTGTATGAAAACCGAATGATCTCCTCGTATGAAGTGGGTATTGGACCACTTGGTTCCGTCACAAGGGACAGCAATTTTGAGTAGGTGACGTATGCTTTGTCATAAATGTTAATTATTGACAAGTGCTACAAGCTCATGGTTTGTCCAGGCTTCTCTTCCAGTGTAGGTACTCGGCTACTTCTACAGAAGCTCTGGTTGTGGAGGTCAACAGTGTTCCTCCACCTCCACCAGTAGCTGCTCCTGGACCCCTCAGAGTGGAGCTTAGACTGGCAAATGGTCAATGTGTCACTAAAGGCTGTGCAGAAGGTAGGTGTTTGTCCCAAGTATGCCTAAAGCCTCTCAAACTCCAGGTTGCAGCAGTTTAGTTGAACACTATATCCTCAGGGGATGAGGCGTACACATCCTACTACAGTGATGGTGATTATCCAGTTACAAAAGTCCTGCGAGAACCTGTGTATGTTGAGGTGCGCATTTTGGAGAGGACCGACCCCAACATTGTCCTGATGCTGGGACATTGCTGGGCGACACAAACCCCAAGTCCACTCAGTCTACCCCAATGGGACCTTCTGGTTGATGGGTGAGTAATTCCAGTCTTTATCCATGTGCTGTAAGGCATTTCTGACTGCCTCTCTGCCTTTCAGATGCCCTTACCAGGATGATCGTTACCTGACCACATTGGTGCCAGTGGCTGGATCTTCTGGTCTTCAGTTTCCAACCCACTACAAGCGCTTTGTTATGAAGATGTTCACATTTGTAGATCCAGCATCACTGGCTCCTCTGCAGGAAACCGTATGCTCCGCAGCCTTACCTCAAGCCTTAATATTAGTGCTATTTATAGTGAATTTATATGGCTTAACCCTTGCCCCTTGTTCCCCTGTTAGATCTTCATACACTGTACTACAGCGGTGTGCCACCCCTCTTCTGGCTCCTGTGAGCAAAGCTGCACTAGGAAAAGTGAGTGCTTGTTGTATATTGACTTCAGGAACTGTGAAATTATTTAAATGCCCCTCATGCTTCTACCCCTTTTTACAGGAAGAGATGCGGACTTCAAGACCATCTTTAGTGGGCAAACTGTGGTGTCTAGTGGAGAAGTTATCCTGGTCATGTGAATTTAGTGTTTTAATAAACTTCCTGAAACTCAACATTAGTTTCTCTTTGGCTTTAATTTCTGACTGGAGTTTCGTGACTGTTCTCAGTTTGACTTATAGGGCCACACTACTAAACCTTTTTTCTTTTGTGCAATAAAATATCTATTTCCGGCAGATGGCCGTACGCATGCTACGCAAGACTTCCACCACAAGAGTAATCAGTGACCGATGCCTCTCTGTTCTAACAAACTCAAGCTCCTCTGACATTTCTCTTTAAAAATTGTTGTTTTAGACTTCTAATTAGTAACTGGTGTTTTGTTTTGCTCTATCCTCTGCGCTTCTGTGATCGTCATTACGTTGTGGGTAGGGTCAGGCGTTAGTCTTCCACCTTAAATCGATGCCTACAGCCCTCTGCAGGAAGTTTAGCTATTTTAAAAATGTATATTTTTCTTACATGAACACATCAATTCGCTCCAGAAGGCCTTTATTAACCCCGCAGAGTTGTGTGGATTACTTTTATGATGAATGGAAGCACTTTGATGGACTTGTCATTTTTGGGTTAACTAACCCTTTAAAACTCCTCCTTTGATTACCTAAATTACATATTTAAAAAAATATATATTTAGAAAAGATATTATACATGCCTTAAAATTGCTTGAATGTAACTACACTGTTGCCTCATTTAGTATAGGGACGTCCCGCGTGATGTCACGCCATTTGGAGCAGCCATCTTGACGGAATAGAAAATGCTATACCGCCGGTGATAATACAGCTCGTCGTGAAATATTTCTATCATGCCCGAGCGATGCTGTGCAGTTGGATGCGATCAGATACGTGATCATACAAAAGTAATATCTTTATACCGTATCCCAAAAGAAACAAAACGGAGAAACAAGTGGTTGGTGGCAATAAACGGGCAAAACGCTGATGCCGCTGTCACTGTTTGGCTTCCAACTCAACACAGCTTTGCAGTCTTCATTTTGGATCAGGTAAGTTGTCCCCTCGACGGCTAATGAATGATATCTCGGAGTTCGGGATCAAATGTTATAAATCCACTGTTGCCATAGAAATCCGCAATGTTTGTTTGCATTCAGCATAACATGAGCTTGTCTTAGCTGGACCCATCAGGCTCCCAACTTTTTGATATATTTTTTTTTTAAACTGAAAATAATTTGTTAATCAAACGTTCAGCTGTCGCCCTTTATGATAGAACTATTGTGCTTTTTTTTTTTCACGGTTCTAACGGTGTATGGGTTGACTCAATTTTTTGTAGCAGTGAAAAAAAAAAAAACCTACCAACATTATCTAGAAACAAAGTAGTAGAGAAGAGAGCCGTGGAACTGCTCAGTTAGCTTCAGAGGCAGTAATGTTACTGGTAAATGCATTTACCTAACACACTGTAGCCCAATGTCAAAACGTTTTTATGTAATTATATTATTAGTATAATATACTAATATTATATATTACCCACGGCAATGGATCTATTATTAGGAGGGGCCCACCCCTAATAATAGATCCATGCCACTGAGTAGCTGTATACCGTCAAAATGGCTGACACGCGGCTAGGGGTCACATGACTGGGAGATTCCTATATGTGGTTCTATGAATGTACAAATTAGCCCCGCCTCCAATCACTCACACCTGTGCTGCGTTCTAGTCCAAAATTTTCATGCCCTTCACTCGCTAACTTCCCTCCCTCTCGTTCACTCGGATGTACGTCATTGCATGAGTGCCCACAGGCGGAAACTGCAATGGGCTGAATTGGAACGTTCTAAGCCCTTGATCACTTGGAATCAACTATGGAGTTGATTTATTATTTTAATTAGTTTTCCCTTAAATTTGTTTAATGCAGCATCGAAATGTATATAGATGTGATTGGGTTGTTTTAAATAATAAAAAAAAATCATAATTAATACATTGAGTTGTTTGTGGTGGTGACTAGACTAGATCTGCGGTGGCGTCACAATTGTGTTGTATTGTGGTATATGGAGCTGCTTGAAGTGTACATATGAAGTAGACTCGCTCCCTCTGTCAAGATTGAGGGAGCGAGGGTCTGTCCATACAAACTTTCCTCGTCCACTTCACGAATTGGAATGCATTTACAAATGGTGGCAGGGATTCCCCCGAGGGCAAGTGATTAGGGAAGTTTGCAAGTGCTTGTCTAAAAGTGGACTGGAACGCAGCACAGATCAGAGATCCACTCGTTGATGTGATTGGTTACAAAGTAGTTTCTGACTTCAGAAACACCAGCGATTTAAAACTGTCCACTGCAATTTTATGGAGAACATACTCCGCATTGGTGTTGAATTATTAATTTGCACATTGTTTCAATCAAAGCTTTATTAAGGACACACACGGTCCAATAAAAAAAATAACAGAAAAATACAAATACATAAAAAAAAGGAAAATAAATCCACAATATCACATTTACACATAGGCTAAAACACCAATGGTTCCACATATTGGAGAATAACCTGACTGAAGTTAGGGCCATGTTTGTCTTAAAGCATATTAAAAACAACATAAAGACATATAAACAACATTAAAAGCTTGATTTTAACCACAGGGAGACTTTAAGTTACAAAGGTGCCATCTGTTGATTGAAATTTTAACAGTTTAGAGAAAATGCTTTTCAACGCTTTTATCGTGATATATACTGTATATATATATACATACATATACCCACTGGCAGGGCCGGCTCTAGCCCACTGGTTGCCCTAGGCGAGATTGAGTTTTGCGAAGAATTCGCTCCCGGTAGTCCCGATGGCCAGCATGCCTGTGCTGTGCACTACTAAGTACATTTTTTTCGTTTGACACCTAAATGGCTGAGATGAGAAGACTTACCTCTATACTGCGCTTACTTTTTATCTTGTTGCTTTCTCCGTTTTCGTCCCTGTGCATCAGAGGGTTTCGATCAACGCGCCAGCAGCTGAGCACTTGCCTAACGTAACGTAACGTAACCCCCCCGTTAGGAAATTATCGACAATAAACGTGTGGCTGGGACGTGTGCGCCTTAGGATGATCATGTTTAATAAACGTGTTTTTGTTTCGCTTGTAATTCTAATTCTGTGATTAATGGGAAGTAGGCCAAGGGCGACATTAGAGGGCGCCCGCTCGCCGCGCCCCCAACACATTTGTCGCCCTAGGCAACCGCCTAGTTCGCCTATAGCAATCGCCGGCCCTGCCCACTTGAGAAAAAGGTGATGGCGGCAGGTAAAATAGTTCCATAATATGTTTAGGTCAAGAGCAGAACTTTTTATAGAGCCCATCCTCCTCTGACAAGACACTTATTACAATAAATAATAATTTGTTACATTTTAGCGCTTTTCTGGGTACTCAAAGCGCTTCACATATGGAAGGGGGAATCTCCACAACCACAACCAATGTGCAGCACCACCTGGATGATGCGACGGCAGCCATATTGCGGCAGAACGCCCACCACCAGCTTATTGGTGGAGAGGAGACAGTGATGAAGCCAATCCTGACATGAGGATGATTAGGAGGCCATGATGGACAGAGGTCAAGGGGCAAATTTGGCCAGGATACCGGGGATTTTTAATGACCACAGAGAGTCAGGACCTCTGTTCAACGTCTCATCCGAAGGACAGTGCTCTTTGACAATATGGTGTCCCTGTCACTATACTGGGGTGTTAGGACCCACACAGACCACAGGGTGAGCACCCCCTGCTGGCCTCACTAACACCTCTTCCAGCAGCAACCTAGTTTTCCCAGGAGGTCTCCCATCCAGGTACTGACCAGGCTCAGCCCTATCTTCAGTGGGCAACCCATCTTGGGCTACAGGGTGATATGGCTGCTGATGAAATAAATGTGTATTTCACTAAATTTGGGGTATATTATTGCATCTCATTTCTCATGAATGATCAATATATTAAATGATTCAACAGTATATTTGAAAATATACCGAATTATATATTCTAATCTAAATTGTGACAAAACTCACCCTATAGATCAACCTAAATTAATTATCGTTATGTGTCCGACGTTTAAATAGTGAAACCATTGTGCAGCGTTTACCTCAGCAAGTTGGCCGAGTGAATCTCTGAGCTGGCGGGACTGAGTGGAGGCAGGACAAATTAGCATATTCATGGGTGTTGAGTTGCATTCAAGCTATTTTAAGGCATGAATAATTGTATATAATAATGAAAATAAACTTTAAATATGTAATTTTGGTGATCAAAGATGTGTTTTGAGGTATACAATTATTGACTACATGGGTACTTTAAGTGTTCATCCATCTGTGACAACTGTGTGCTGCTATACCCAAATGTTGAATTCACTTCAGAATTCACTTGAATCAATATTGCCATAATGTAGCCCTCTGGCCCCTTGTTGTAACCCATCAACTTGGAGAATAACTGCTCAGGTTACCATAAGGAACCTTGTGGAACGTGAGCCTGAACAATTACTTTGAAAAGTGACAGGCGGGAGCGGACTGTGCAAAGCAGCAGCATCCGACAATGCTTACAGTCAGCCCCCTCGAAGGCTAACAAAGTATGATCACATAGGACCCAAACACATAACACCCAAGTCGTGTAAGGAAGCGAGGGCAGGGAAAAGCACACGACTTGATAGTCTGATTATTTGCCATACATTTGTGTTTTGTGTACTGCACTATATCGGGACAGACAACAATAAATAAGACACACAGTTTGTCACAGAACGCTTGCTGAGGCACAGAAGCTAACATAGGTCTTTCCAGATATAATTTTATGCTTTCCTGGTTGTGACGTCACCCGCCTATGTTTTGTCCTAAATGGGAATAAATATGATCTTCTGATCCAACAAAGAGGTGTGCCTCAAGGTTCAATTCTGGGATTCTTTTTTCTATTTATGTAAATAATCTACCATTACTTCTCAAATACTGTCAGGTTCAACGCTATGCGAATGATACTGTCATATATGCATCTAATTCTGATTCTTTACAAATTCAGTTATCTCTACAATCGGATTTTAATACTTTACAAGATTGGCTTTTGGCAAATAAGTGCTTAATAAATACAAGTCATATACTATGATTTTTGGTTCTAGACAAAAACTTAATTCCAAAACCTGTTCCTAGTGTTGTATCATGTAAAGGCGGTACTCCTTTGCAAAGAGTTGATAATATTAAATATCTGGGTGTATGGCTTGACTCTAAACATTCTTTTAAACCACACATTAATCATGTTTTACGTAAAGTCAATGTTGGAATGAGTATTTTGCATCAATCTCGAAATTGTTTTTCGTGTTCGTAAGAAACTTTTCATTCTTTAATTCTCAATTAATACTTCCGTCTTTTGATTATTATGATGTAGTTTATGAAACGGCATCACAATCTGATCTTGCCTTGCTTAATATAGCATATAATAGAATTTGCAGATTTGTTTTAGGATGTTCTTTTTACACACATCACTGTACAATGTATGAGGCACTCCTGTGGTCATCCTTGTGTGTGAGAGGGCACATTCATTGGCTTCAATTTATATTTAAATGTATTTATTTTAATTATCCTAGTTATCTACAACAATACTTTTTATTCATTTCTTCAAACCACGAGTTAGGCATTCTATCCGGACATATTTTCTGATTCCTCGTGCAAAAAAAAAAAAAAAATTGGTAAAAGAGCATTCATGTTTAAAGCCCCAATAGACTAGAATAATTTACCTGCAGATATAGATACATTACATCATTTCGGTTGTTTAAACAATCTTTATTATTTTATTTTAAGGTGGACTGCACATGTTATCATTGAAACTGTCACTGTTGTAGGTGTTGTTGTTATATTTACTGTTGTTTAGGTTTATATTTATTTATATTTGTGATTGTTGATGATTAAAATTGTATTTTCTGATCAGTATTTATTTTATGTTATATGTTATTGTTTATTCTGATATCTTGGTGGTGTAAAGAAATTAACAATTAACTATTTTAATTGTTAATTGTAATCTTGTTATGTTTTAATTTTATGCTGTAATTGTGTAATTGCCATTGGACTAGTTGACTCATGTGCTTCAGATGCAATCAAGCAGAGGGATGCAGTACAAGTTCCCAACTGAAGTAATTTTGTATTATTTCTATTGACAAGTTTAATTTGACATCCCAATGTGACATTAATAATAATTGTGTGTCCATTTTTCTTTACTTTAAAATAGTAATTTCCAACACAATGGAAATGAGCCACAACACAACGGAAAATGTACAACACAATGAATTAAAGCCGCAACACAATGGAATGCTCATGACCACTAGAGGGCTCTCGGAGTGCGATAAAGTTAGTTTTCCTTGCCATTGTTCTATAGAGTCAGCAGTCTTAAAGGACAATTCCGGCCAAAAATGAACCTAGGGGTAAATAACACATGGGTACCGAGTCGACCATTCTCTAGGATGCGTTTTCATGATAATCGAATGTACCAAGATTTATCGTTAGTTTTAGTTTTACCACAGTTTTATTTAAAATGCTAGTATATTGGGCATAGAATAAGTAAACAAAAAAAAATACCAGTCGAACCACGAACGCCATGCTACATGAGATGAACTGTGACTATCGACCAGCCCGTAGCAAGGCGTTCGTGGTTCGAGACTGTTTTCCAAAGATGGCTCCTGCCTATATACGCAAAGTGTACTGTCTTATTATTATTAGTATCTCCTTATTAAACTGTCTGTACACTTACAAAGTTCTCAATGCTTCGGTTTGCAGGTAGAGACCCTCATTATGCTACCATGTTAGTGTGGGGCCATTTTGAGCCTTGTTAGTGGTATTAAATAGTGATTTTTATGTTTACTTATTCTATGCCCTATATACTAGCGTTATAAATTAATCTGTGGTAAAACTAAAACTAACGATAAAACCGGGTACATTTAATTATCATGAAAACGCATCCTAGAGAACGGTCGACTCGGTACCCATGTGTTATTTACCTCTAGGTTTATTTTTGGCCGGAATTGTCCTTTACTATATCAATATCACGCTCCCGTGGGGTCGGCTGTGCCCCTGCCTTCGTCTTCAGGCAGGAAATGCAGAGTCCGGACCCTCGGATTGCGAGCTATGGACGGGGCCTACGCCAAAGAACTTTACTGCTTGCTGGGCTATCAATAAATGTATTTATTGTTTCCGGTATTTATTCTCCCGAGTTTTTCTGGTAGAACTGAAGATAACGACAAAGAGCTTATGAGTCAGGAAACACTGGTGAGCATACCAGTTAAGTCCAGAATTACTTGTTCACATGACGAGACCAGACAATAGTGTGGGAGAGAATGGTTTAAATAGTGTCCAGTATTGCATCATGACAGGTGATTAGAGTCAGAGTTCAGGTCACTGTGAACGTGTGGGTGGAGCTAAGGGGTCTGGCATGGGTGTGACAATACTCGGGGCAGTTCCCAAGGACCGGTGTGATCGCCGACGTGGATGGCCTCTACCCCTGGGTGCAGGTCGATCTGGGTGGTTGCTGTGGAACTCAGACAACAAGGTTGGTTCCAGGATGTTGTCTCATGGCACCTGAGATCTTTTTTTCGGGTCCATAACCTTCCTAGTCGCTAAGATATTCTTTAGCTGTGCCAGACCCAGGGGAAGAGAAACAGGAGAAGGGCAGTGATGTTTCAGGAAGGAGTCATGAAATGTAGGAGCAATTCTATATTGTGATGGCAAGTTAAATCAGTAAATAACTGCATTGATTTGTCTCTGGATTGTGAAGGGACCAATGTATCTGGCACTCAACTTGCGACAGGGAAGACGAATGTCCCTGGTAGAGAGTCAGGCCTTTTTTTTAGGTTTGAACACAGGTGTTTACAATACATAAGTGAAAATAACTCTACAAAAAATGTGGATAATAGTAATAATAATGATGAAAATAAGTAAAGAAAAATAAGCAAAATATTTACAGATCAAAGAAATATCAGACAAATAAATAAACCCAAGAGAAAAAGGGACGCAATTAGTGACGCCAAAGAAAAGTAAAGAACAAAACAAAACTTAGTCTAACTTGCAATTAAACCTCTAACCTAACTTATAAGAAATAAAAGAAAGTAAATCAAATCTTCAGTGTAAAACACCCTAACTTACTTACTCTAACTAACAAATACAAAACATACAGATGGCATTCACTTTCTTACCTGGGAAGTATACTGTACAGTAGTCAACATTTGAAGTGGATCAAAACCTTTCATCAAAGTTATACGTGAATTTTAAACAATACCCGTTCTTGTCTTAGGACAACTTTGACAAACTTTTTTGATCCGCTTCAAATCTTGACAACTGTACAGTGAGTTACTTAGGTGTTGCGCTATATAAGACACATGACATTTAACCTGTCTACTTTATTCTTGGGCAGAGAACAACGCCATCAAAAAGCAGAAATAGGGTTAAGTATAGGGTTAAGACTTTCACAGAACAATATTAGTGATACAAAAGAACAAAACAAAGCAAAGCGGCAGGAAAACCAAATTGTCTCTTTCGTGTTCATTTTGGCGTCCTTTTAAATGCGGGCGGGAAACTTGATTGGCAGCAGAGGATTTGACGTCACGCCATTGATAGAGGTTGACTGGTTCCCAAACCAACAGTGGATTAGAGAAGTGGAGCCTAAGAAAATGACAGCAAACGAGAGATAGAGAAAACACAAGCACACCCACAGGGACGTAACTGTTACGTGTGGGTTTTTGTTGTGTCTTGTATATCACGTTATCCCTTGTTTGTCATGTGATCCTGCCATGTCTTGTCTTTTGTTTGTTGTTGCTCAGTGTCCACAGGTGTTCCTCATCTATGTTTATTAGTCTCCCCAGGTGTTTCTTATTAACCACGCCCCCTGATTATCTTGTTTAGCTTGTTTGTCTGTGTATTTAAACCCCTGTGTTTCAGTTGTTGGCTGGCGGTTGTTGTTTTATGTTACACCTGTCCTGTTCTGAGTTCCCTGGATTTCCTGTTTTTGTATTTGTTTAATTAAATGTGCTTGCGATTGGATTCACTCTCCGTTTCATTCCTGACTGGATGTAACAGGACAACCGACCTCAAATGAATCCAGCAGTACGAATCTCGCCTGATCTTCCCAGCATGAGCATGGAGTTCGACAAACAGGCCTTTGTGGGAACCCGCAAAGCGATTTTCCGGGGGTTCCGTGGAGGTCACAGGGGAGGATATGGGTCCAGACAACTTTCTCAGAGTCAACATCTCTGCGTCCAGCCCAATCCTCATCACGTCAGCCATGTCCAGCCAGAGCTTCACGTCAGCCACGTCCAGCCAGAGCTTCACGTCAGCCACGTCCAGCCAGAGCTTCACGTCAGCCACGTCCAGCCAGAGCTTCACGTCAGCCACGTCCAGCCAGAGCCTCACGTCAGCCACGTCCAGCCAGAGCCTCACGTCAGCCACGTCCAGCCAGAGCCTCACGTCAGCCACGTCCAGCCAGAGCCTCACGTCAGCCACGTCCAGCCAGAGCCTTCACCGCTGGTCCCGTCCAGCACAGAGCCTTCACCGCTGGTCCCGTCCAGCACAGCGCCCTCACCGCTGGTCCCGTCCAGCACAGCGCCCTCACCGCTGGTCCCGTCCAGCACAGCGCCCTCACCGCTGGTCCCGTCCAGCACAGCGCCCTGACCGCTGGTCCCGTCCAGCACAGCGCCCTCACCGCTGGTTCCGTCCAGCCCAGCGCCCTCTCGCTCTCGGAGACGGAGGAGGAAGAGGACTTCCCGCGTCCCGCAATGCCTGGAAGTCCTCCCTGTACTTCCTGTCAGCCCAGAGTCCTCGCCGCTGGTCCCGTCCGATCCAGAGACTGTTCAAGTCACGTCTGCCGATCCAGAGACGGTTCAAGTCACGTCTGCCGATCCAGAGAGGGTTCAAGTCACGTCTGCCGATCCAGAGACTGTTCAAGTCACGTCTGCCGATCCAGAGACTGTTCAAGTCACGTCTGCCGATCCAGAGACTGTTCAAGTCACGTCTGCCGATCCAGAGACTGTTCAAGTCACGTCTGCCGATCCAGAGACTGTTCAAGTCACGTCTGCCGATCCAGCGACTGTTCAAGTCACGTCTGCCGATCCAGAGACGGTTCAAGTCACGTCTGCCGATCCAGAGACGGTTCAAGTCACGTCTGCCGATCCAGAGACTGTTCAAGTCACGTTTGCCGATCCAGAGACAGTTCAAGTCACGCCTGAACCTGACCGCTCTATGTTTGTTTCTGTGTTTACGTTTGTCCTTGTGGCTGTTTCTGTTCCCCCTTCCTGAGCCGGAGCCAGTGTCTGTGTTGCCTGTTCCCGAGCCAGTGTGTGTGTTGCCTGTTCCCGAGCCAGTGTGTGTGTTGCCTGTTCCCGAGCCAGTGTGTGTGTTGTCTGTTCCCGAGCCAGTGTGTGTGTTGTCTGTTCCCGAGCCAGTGTGTGTGTTGTCTGTTCCCCAACCAGTGTGTGTGTTGTCTGTTCCCCAACCAGTGAGTGTGTTGTCTGTTCCCGAGCCAGAGTCTGTGTTGTCTGTTCCCGAGCCAGAGTCTGTGTTGTCTGTTCCCGAGCCAGAGTCTGTGTTGTCTGTTCCCGAGCCAGTGTGTGTGTTGTCTGTTCCCGAGCCAGAGTCTGTGTTGTCTGTTCCCGAGCCAGAGTCTGTGTTGTCTGTTCCCGAGCCAGTGTGTGTGTTGTCTGTTCCCGAGCCAGTGTGTGTGTTGTCTGTTCCCGAGCCAGTGTGTGTGTTGTCTGTTCCCGAGCCAGTGTGTGTGTTGTCTGTTCTCGAGCCAGTGTGTGTGTTGTCTGTTCCCGAGCCAGTGTGTGTGTTGTCTGTTCCCGAGCCAGTGTGTGTGTTGTCTGTTCCCGAGCCAGTGTGTGAGTTGTCTGTTCCCGAGCCAGTGTGTGTGTTGTCTGTTCCCGAGCCAGTGTGTGTGTTGTCTGTTCCCGAGCCAGTGTGTGTGTTGTCTGTTCCCCAACCAGTGTGTGTGTTGTCTGTTCCCGAGCCAGTGTGTGTGTTGTCTGTTCCCCAACCAGTGAGTGTGTTGTCTGTTCCCCAACCAGTGAGTGTGTTGTCTGTTCCCCAACCAGTGAGTGTGTTGTCTGTTCCCGAGCCAGTGAGTGTGTTGTCTGTTCCCGAGCCGGTGTCTGCTGTTCCCGAGCCGGTGTCTGCTGTTCCCGAGCCGGTGTCTGCTGTTCCCGAGCCGGTGTCTGCTGTGTCTGCTGTTCCTGAGCCGGTGTCTTCGCCGCCCTGGCCGCCCGAGGGGTCTTCGCCGCCCTGGCCGCCCGAAGGGTCTTCGCCGCCCTGGCCGCCCGAGGGGTCGTCTCCGCCCTGGCCGCCCCAGAGGTCGTCTCCGCCCTGGCCGCCCGAGGGGTCGTCTCCGCCCTGGCCGCCCGAGGGGTCGTCTCCGCCCTGGCCGCCCGAGGGGTCGTCTCCGCCCTGGCCGCCCGAGGGGTCGTCTCCGCCCTGGCCGCCTGATGGACTGTCTTCTCCGCCGTGGCCGCCCGATGGACTGTCTTCTCCGCCCTGGCCGCCCGATGGACTGTCTTCTCCGCCGTGGCCGCCCGAGGGGTCGTCTCTGCCCTGGTCCCCTGTACGAATCTGGCCCTCTGTCCCTCCCCCAAGACCGCCTCCACTTCACCACCCTCCTGAACTTTAGTGTGTTTGTTTCTAGGGGCGTCGGGAGCCGCCCATAGGGGGGGGCTATGTTACGTGTGGGTTTTTGTTGTGTCTTGAATATCACGTTATCCCTTGTTTGTCATGTGATCCTGCCATGTCTTGTCTTTTGTTTGTTGTTGCTCAGTGTCCACAGGTGTTCCTCATCTATGTTTATTAGTCTCCCCAGGTGTTTCTTATTAACCACGCCCCCTTGTTATCTTGTTTAGCTTGTTTGTCTGTGTATTTAAACCCCTGTGTTCCAGTTGTTGGCTGTCGGTTGTTGTTTTATGTTACTCCTGTCCTGTTCTGAGTTCCCTGGATTTCCTGTTTTTGTATTTGTTTAATTAAATGTGCTTGCGATTGGATTCACTCTCCGTTTCATTCCTGACGTAACAGTAACACGTAACATGTAACAGTAACACGGCCAATCTCGGTTTGAATATTTGCTTAAGGGTGGTAGCTGGATGTTAAGCTCACTGACACAACTAAGAGTTTGAAGAATGACCTCTACACCATTGAAACAAATGGGGTAGGCCATAATTACAAAAGACGTGGTGGAAAAGTGTCTCTGCAGTTTCCATTGCTGTTGGTTATCCCTTCATGGGCATCAATAGACGGCCTTTGAGAATCGGTTAACTGCCATGAGGGTGCATATGAAGGATTCTGATTCAGGGAAGTTGGTAATGATTCAACTCCTAGGTGTGACCAGGGATGGTGAGGAATGGGCAATGGAAAGAGTTTCTCTTCGGGCAGGTGTCAGGGATTGTTGGAGATGGCACAAGTGGGGCATCATTGAACATACTGATGAACTTGAGTTCATCCATGCATTTCTGATCCATGCATCTGTGTCATCATGGCTCGATTATTGTAATTATCTCTCTGCTGAAATAAATCAATCAAATATAAATCATCTTCAGATGGTTCAAAATGCAGCTTCTAGACCTCTGACTGGCACGCAGAAATTTGATCATATCTCCCCTGTATTATGCTCTTTACCCTGGCTGCGGGTCTAATACTGGTGCACTAATATGCATTAATTCATGCTTAACTAATTCACAGATAATCATGTGTTAATGTATGACTCACAAAGAACTAAATTGTTAAGTAATATGTCATTATGTTTCAGGGTTCTGCCCTGGCAGCTTTGTCTGTTGTGTCTTTGTTTAATGTTTCCATGTTTGTTTTGTGCTTGAACACATGGCTTTTTTCTTAGTTTATGTTGGCCATGTGCCGCCTTTGTTTTGCCTCATAGTCCACTTTGCTTTGGGGTTTTCTTAGTCTAACTTCTCTTTATTATTTAGTCTTCTTTAGTTTTCTTCTTTTACTTGAGCTATTCTAGTTTTTGTTTGGTTCTGTCTCTAAGATTAATCGATTCAATTTCTGTTACTTCGGTTTTCTCTTTGATTTATTATATCACCTGGGTTTACCTGTATCTAATACCTAGCTTTCTCCTGTCGTAGACTTGTTTTACTTTAGTCAGTTTTCTTCCCTTATATGTATAGGTTTAGTTTTTCTGTCACTTAACTCCAGTGTTTGACCTGCCTTGTACTTATTTAATGTTTTAGTGGTTTTGTTCTTGTCTTGTTTCTTCCCTTGTTTTGTTTTGTGTATGTGTGTGTTTGACTGGTGGCTGGTTCCCAGACTACTCAATCCTGTGCATGAGTCTCCTGTTTAGCCATCGGGACTGTCTCTGGACTGTGCAATGGTTACACATTGTTGTACACTCTATTGTTAATACATCTTCATTCACTGCTCATCTCTGCACTTGGGTCCTGTTATTTCCAGTGAATCCTGACAATTATGGTTTTGACATACTTTATAAAGACAGTACCATCGCGGAGCCATCTTTGGAAAACAGTCTTGACCAGTCGAACCACGAACGCCGTGCTATGAGCTGAACTGTGACTTGGAATCTCACCGTTCAGCTCACTTAGCACGGCGTTAGTGGTTCGACTGGTCGAGGCTGTTTCCCAAAGATGGCACCTGCCTGTATATGTGATGGTACTGTCTTTATAAAGTATATTATTATTAAACTGTCTGTACACTTACAACGTTCTTAGTGCTTCGGTTTGTATGTAGAGACCCTCATTAAGCTTCTGTGTTAGTGTGGGGCTATTTTGAGCCTTGTTAGTGGTATTAACTAGCGATCTCTTTTTACTTATTATATGCCCCATATACTAGCGTTATAAGCTAAACAGTTTTTAGAGATAAAACTTTTTACACTCGATTATCATGAAAACAAATTCCAGAGAACAGTCGACTCGGTAGCAATGTGTTATTACACCCCAGGTTCATTTTGCGCCGGAGTTCTCCTTTAAGTCATGGATTTCAATTTCCAACCATCTACAATGGGGATTCCACTGTGCCAGATGAACTGCCACATCCAGTACCTTGTTGTTTATGACACAGGAATAGATTAGGTTAAGCTTGAGTTCTAGGATTAAAAGGTGGAACACTGAGAACATGCAAGTATACGTTACTTTGCGGGTACTGGACGCATCAGAGACTTGAGAGTGACAAGGGTAATGGTCTGTTCCTGTTGGAGACTTGACAAAGACTGATCGTGAGATGAGTGTATTTATAGAGCTGACTGATGATTGTTAACAGGTGCAGGTGCAGGTGATTAGTATTCCGGTGAGAGTGAATGCTGAGTGGTGGATTGAGCTGAGCTTGATTGATTCCTGGCATTACCCCCCCCCCCCCCCCCCCCTCCAGAATCCGCGCCAGCGGATCCAATACCCCGACGTTGTGGGGGTCTACCTCGAGGTCTTGGAGCAGGTCTGTCCGGATGTTGTGTATGGAACTCAGTGGTTAACATGGGATCGAGGATGTCCTTACGTGGAATCCAACACCTCTCCTCCGGTCCATAATCCTCCCAGTCTACCAAATATTCCAACTGACCACCTCGATGTCGGGAATCTAATATTTCCTTTACAGTGTAGATGGTTTCAGCTTCGATGGGAGGTACTGGAGGATTGTTATCTTGAACCAAATCTGTAGCGGGAACAGGTAGAGGCGGATGATGTGGCTTCAAGAGAGAGACGTGAAATGAGCGATGAATGCGATACTGGGCTGGTAGATGGAGCTGATAGGTCACCGGATTTATCTGTCTGACTATGGGAAATGGGCCGATATATCTGGGGCTTAATTTGTGGCAGGGTAATCGTAGGCGCATATCCCTTGTCGATAGCCAAACCAGTTGTCCAGGCTGGTACTCTGAAGCGTCTTGTCGACGAACCTTGGCAAAACGTTGATGACGGTTCAGAGCTTGTTGGAGATGGTGATGGGCTTGATTCCACACCCTCTCACTATTCTGGAACCAGGTGTTGACTGCAGGGACTTCAGAATTTTCACCGGACCATGGGAACAAGGGTGGCTGGTAGCCCAAAACACACTGGAACGGGGTTAAGTTTGTGGAAGCTTGTCGAAGAGAGTTTTGTGCATATTCTGCCCATACCAGGTATCGTCTCCAAAGATGTTGATTGGAGTAGCAGAAGGTCCGCAGGAAACGACTGACATCTTGGATTTTCCATTCTGCCTGGCCATTGGTTTGTGGGTGATATCCTGACGTTAAACTCACTGTGACGTTCATTAATGTGAAGTATGCTCGCCATACCTTTGAGATAAACTGGGGTCCTCTGTCTGACACTATATCCTCGGGTATTCCAAAGTTCCGAAAGACATGCTGCATCAAGAGTTCTGCAGTCAGAAATGCTGTGGGTAAGGCTTTCAGGGGAATCAATTTGCAGGCCTTTAAAAAACGGTCAATGGCTACCAGGATACATGTATTCCTTTCTGAGGGAGGAAGGTCAGTGACAAAGTCTACTCCTATGTGTGACCAGGGTCTCTGTGGAACAGGTAAAGGCATGAGTTTTCCGGTGGGTAGATGACAGGGATTCTTGTTCATGGCACACAGGATACATCCTTGGATGAATGTCCTTATATCTTGTACCATACCAGGCCACCAATAGCAAGTTTGGAGCGAGGAATGAGTCTTGGTTACCCCTGGGTGTCCAGTGCCCACAGAGGAATGTGCAGAAGAGATCAAGGGAGTACGGTATTCTTCAGGAACATAGATCTTTCCAACTGGACACTCTGGTGGATTGGGTTGACGTTGGGACAGTTCAATAAGTTGTTCATTTAGATCCCACTGGATGGGATTGACAAACAGTTTCTCTGGTAGAATATTATCAGGTTCCTCAGAGTTGACTTCTGGAGAATGGAGACGGGACAGGGCGTCTGCTCTGATGTTCTTTGATCCAGGACGGTAGGAGATCTGGAAATGGAAACGAGTAAAGAAGAGTGCCCATCTGGCCTGGCGAGGATTTAGTCTCTTGGCATCCTTCAAGTACTGGAGATTCTTATGATCGGTAAGAACCAAAAAGGGCTGTTTGGCTCCTTCTAACCAATGCCTCCATTCCTCAAGAGCAAGTTTAACCGCCAAGAGTTCTCGTCTGCCAATTTCATAGTTTTCGGGAAAAGAACGCACAAGGTAGTGGTTTTGGTGAGGAAGTCGAGACCTGGGATAGCACAGCTCCTACTCCTGTAGTGGAAACATTTACTTCGACAATGAACTTCTCTTCAGGATTAGGGTGTTGTAATAGTGGAGCTGTAGTGAATGCCATCTTCAACGTCTGAAAAGCCTCTTCTGCTTCCGCAGTCCAAAAGAGTGTCTTCGGTTTTCCCTTTAAGAGAAAGGTAAGTGGAGCGGTAATCAGGCTGTACCGGTGAATAAATCTCCGATAGAAATTGGCAAATCCTAGGAAACGCTGTAATTCCTTAATGGACTGTTGAATGGGCCAGGAAGTGATAGCTCTTGTCTTACGATCATCCATTGCTACTCCTTTCGCACTGAGGTGATAACCAAGGAATTCCACTGAAGCTTGATGGAACAAGCACTTTTCCGCTTTCAGGAACAGGGAGAATTCTCGTAATCGTTGGAGTACCTGGGAGACGTGTCGTTGGTGTTCTACTTCGTCCCTTGAGTAGATCAAGATGTCGTCGATGTAAATTATAACAAACTGATTCAGATAATCTCGGAAGATTTCATCCATGAAACTTTGGAATACAGAAGGAGCATTTACCAATCCATATGGCATAACCAGATATTCTTAGTGCCCTGCTGGTGTAATGAACGCGGTCTTCCACTCATCGCCCTCTCGGATTCTAATGAGGTTATACGCACTCCTTAAATCCAGCTTGGTGAAGATCGTGGTCTCTCAAAGTTGTTCAAGTGACGAAGAAATCAATGGGAGCGGATAGCATAGCTTCACAGTAACTTTATTTAAGGCTCTGGAGTCAATTCATGGTCGTAAACCCCCATCCTTCTTTGGGACAAAGAAAAAACTGGCAGCTGCGGGTGAAGTGGAAGGTCGAATATATCCCTGTTCTAGAGCTTCTTCAATATATCGCTTCATGACGTCTTGTTCAGGGATTGACAAAGAATAAATTCGACCCTTTGGGATGGATTCACCAGGAAGTAACTCGATGGCACAGTCCCAGGTTCGATGGCGGGGTAGCTTTGCTGCTTCGACAGGATTGAATACATCGGAGAATTGAGAATAGCATGATGGAATGGATACAGAGAGATTTTCAATGGGGCTCTCAATGGAAGTAGAGTTTACTGGGATGGTATCAGGTAGGTTGGCATTGGACGAGACTGGAACTTCTTCCTTTACGGATGAGCACATGCACCCCCAAGTCAAAATCTTCCCAGATTTCCAGTTGATATTCGGTTGATGTCGTATCAACCAAGGACAACCAAGGATAAGATCAGACTGACTATTGTCAAGGACAAAGGGTTCAAACAGTTCATGATGACTGTCTTCAACACAGAGTAAGATAGGGTTGGTCTTAAAATTTACGTACCCCTGATTGATGATTTCTCCTGTTACTGCATGGATGGCGTAAGGTTTCGGAGTGGAACACTTTTGGAGTTGGAGTCTTTGACAGAGCTGGCCAGAGATGAAATCTCCTGCGGATCCTGAGTCCACAATGGCTGTAGCAGGTACATGAAAGTTCGTTGATTTCAGAATTACTGGTATCGTTAACGGGGCTGACACATTGACGGATGTGAGGACTGAGCTCACCAGCATTCTCGGAGGTCTGGTTGGACAGGAACGAAGAAAATGTCCCTTCATACCACAGTACAGGCATAATTTCAACTCATGTCGTCTATTACGCTCAGTTTGAGATATGTGATGGGTATCCACCTGCATCTTCTCTGCAGTTTCTTCAGAGGAATACCCAGCAGGATCTTTAGATGGTGACGTGGGTGGTGGAATTTCACGATAGCAACCCTGAGACCGTTGATGCACACGGATAGCTTGCTGTATGAATTTCTCAACCCCCAGACTGTCATCATAAATCGCGAACTGAAGACGGAGGGCAGGATTAAGACCACGTCGATAGACAGAAATGAGAGCAGTTTCGTTCAATCCACTGTTAGTAGCCAGAGTACAAAATTCCAGGGTGTACTCAGCAATTGATTTTTTCCCTTGACGCAATTGTAACAATTCATCACTGATGGATGAATCATCAACAGGACGTCCGAAAACTTCTTTAAAATGTTTCACGAATTCTTGAACGGTAGTAGTCACCGTAGATTCCTGCATACACAAAGCTTCAGCCCATCTCAAAGCCGCTCCGGACAACTACTGGATAATAAACGCAACTCTTGATCTCTCAGTGGGATATAGCTGGGCTTGTTGCTCCAAAGCAAGTGAACATTGCAGGAGAAACCCGTTGCAATCCTCCGCCCGAACTGAGAATGGCGCTGGACGGGACGCTGGGTTAGCGAAGCACACTAGAGAAGAAGCGGTGTTTGCGGAAGTGCTGGCGGTGGGTTGCACAGGATTCGCTGAGGTGGTTGCAGATTGTGTAGGATCCATACTCTTCCCCTTATTGTTTTTCTATCAGGTCAAGTCTTCTGTCAGGATACAGGGACGGAGACAGAGGTAAGTGAATCCAAACAATGTTTTTATTTAAGTGATATAAGCACAAAGGTAGGTAATCAGAGTTCAGAAGTAGATTACTGAATGCGGGGAAGATCACAGGTGAGCAGATCCTCTTCAGGTTAGTTTCTGTCACACAATCTCAGTTCGGTAATACTTGTCTTTTCTCTTTTCAGATGCGACCACTAGTAAGTGAGACTCACGAGGAATTCAGGATACTCAAAGGAATACTGGATCTCAGGATACTTGGATTCAGGCAAGGATTCTGGAGACATCAGAAAAAGGAAACAGAGGTTAGTATTTATCGGGTAAGTATACGTTACTTTGCGGGTACTGGATGCATCAGAGACTTGAGAGTGACAAGGGTAATGGTCTGTTCCTGTTGGAGACTTGACAAAGACTGATCGTGAGATGAGTGTATTTATAGAGCTGACTGATGATTGTTAACAGGTGCAGGTGATTAGTATTCCGGTGAGAGTGAGCGCTGAGAGGTGGATTGAGCTGAGCTTGATTGATTCCTGACAATAATGTATTTTGTGAAGTCAGAGTATGTTTGTACATGTGTGCTGAGCAGAGAGCTGGGAGAGTTATATATTTGCTTAGAAGTATGTTTGCAATGCAACGTTCACTGAGCAGAAATGTTCCACTGATAATGATACATTAAATGTGTACAATTGGCATGTTCTTTACAAGGAAAGGAATGTTTCAACTGATGCAAATGTACCACTAATGTATACACAGAAGGAAAGTGGATTGTACCATGTGCAAGCATGAGGTATATGTTCCATTTTTAAACATAAGCAATGTGTTTTGTTACCTTACAAGGAAGTTGTAAGTCCCAGAGTGGTGTATCTAAGCTCAATCATCCTGTACTGACCCAGAGAAACAAAGGCATGAGGGGTGAGAGGAAGGAGAAACATAGAGGCATGAGGGGTTGTGGGAGGAGAAACACAGAGAAACCATTTACAGCTGGCATGATGGGGTGAGGGAATAGAGAAATGGGGAACAGAGAAATTTGGAATGAAGACAACCTCTCATGTAGTCTTCTAGGCCTGTTTCTCTTTGTCTGATACATGTATAAAAATAATAAATGAGAGATCTCTTGGCAAAATATCTGGTGTAGCTTCCGTGATTCAACAATTATGGGGAAAAGCATGATTTTCAAACCTACAACATGATTATCTGTGCGTTAGTTAAACATGAATTAATGTATATGAGTGCACCCGTATTGTAACGTTTTACCATTTTACTGTTTGTTTTTAAAGCTCTTAGAGGATCGAATCCTAAATATCTCTGTGATCTTTTAAATCCAAATACATCCGTTAGATCTCTGGGATCTTCTGAGCAAAGATTGTTGATGGTCCCGAGATCTAGATTAAAGTTGAGGGGTGACTGTACTTTTTCTATTTTTGGGTCAAAACTGCAGAATAGTCTTCTGGTTTCCCTCAGATTAGTTTAATCTAAATGTAAATCTAAGTTAAAAACCCATCATTTTTTAATGTCTATTTTTAGCAAGGTTTTGTACAGCACAGTGGTCAACTACTTTTGTTTTTATTTTGCTCTATAAATGAATTTTGATTTGATTCGATTTGAACTTCCTGATAGCAGGCCACCAATAACCTTTACGGAGGAGTGAGGAAGGGACCCAAGGGAGTCCAGAGTCCATGAGAGAAAAGCAAATGGAGGATGGAACATTCATTTTTCCCTCAAGACCTCCCAGTGGAGCATGTTTGGACTGGCTTTTGCAATCTGATCATCGAGAGACAATTGGATAAGGCTGATGAAATGGAAAGAGGGAGTATTTTGTCTGAAAGTGTCAATTGAGGAGTCAGAGAAAGGGAGAAATAAGTAGAAGACCACATGTAAAGCACATCATTATAAGGAGAACAGCATGTCTTTATGATTCACTATATTATGTTTTCAGTACACTGTTGTATATAAAGTAATATATGTACTTCTTCAGCAGGCTAGCATATATTTTTCCTCAAATGTAAGTAGCTGAGTATCTCTGGCAAGCCTGGGGATGATGGCCCTGGCCCACACTTATTGTAGAGGTGCACATCCTGAGGGTGTTAATAAAACACATGAATATTGGTAAAGCACCAGGATTAGCTGAATCAGCATACTGTCAGGCTCATAAACAACAGATTCCAGCCTGTAGAGATGCCATCACAGACTGCAAAAGTCACCCAGACCTGCAGCATCGTTCTACTTCTTGCCCTTCATAATTTAAGGGAGGCAACCAATTAAGCAAAATTGCAATGAGTTAAATATCAAATGTTGCCCATATGTTATCCATATGTTGTTTTGTAGCTTGAACCTATTATATGAATATTGACCTGTAAACGATTGCCTATGTTAAACTCCCAGTTGTCTTGTGATATTTTGTGTCCATCATTTTATTATATATATACTGTAATGTTCATGCTGCTCTCTTCCATATAATGAAACTGGATGGTCATGGGGTGCTGTCAAGCTCTAAAAAGATAAAAAGCACCATAAACGTTTCATAAAATATGAGTCATGCACTGCTTCTAAATCTGCTGAAGTTATACGACATTCTTTGTTTGAGAAATTGAGAAATTTAAGGACATTCAATGACATAGAGCTAATATTGGTCCCACACAAGAAAGTCATGCAGATTACAAGAGACATGAGCATAAGTAATCGATGATTGATTTTTCATTTAATAGAAATGTAAAATAATGCATTTTAATTTTAACTGTAAATTACCTGTTTTTAAGTGTTCAAAAACATAACATTCAGTTAATATTCTTCCAAAGTATGTCATTTTCATAAGTACTATTTTTTAAGTAAAGTAAAAACAGAACGAAATTAATTATTAATATATTTAAATATGACACAGGAATGATATTAAGTATATTTTAGTTTAGCTTAAAGGCTTGTAAGTAAGTTCAGCAGTAAACTTTAACCCTATTTTAAAGACAATATAATTATGAAATTACATTTTCTTTTTAATTTTGTATTTTTTATGTCATTACATATGGGGGGAAATAAACACGTTTAATATATATGTATATTTTTTGTACATGTATATGTACAGTTTTTTTTTTTTTATGAGTAAGAAAATATAAATAAGTATCGAGTTTAAAGCGCCAAAGCGAATTGTTGTCGCGCCAAAGTCTTATTTGATCGGTGAGTAATGTAGATGAATTGCTGCACTTGTGACAGGGCACATGTTTAACTGAAAGAACGAGCAGAGAGAGAGAGAGAGAGACCCGGTCGCGCGCGCGCACTCTCTCACTTTTTTCTTAATTTAGTTCGAATATAAATGCACAATTAACATAATTCTGCTGCTATTGATATTCCAATCATATAATATACTACATTAAAATGATATCTACAAATATATTTTCCACTCAAATACTTTGATACGCACACAAATCCAGCACATTAATGACAGATATCTCTCTCACCCTCGTCCTCCCAGGGGCTCTTCCGCAGCGAGTCGCAGTCAGACCGGCACGGGGAGACGGGTGGCAGGTTGGGGGCGACGCTGCACATGACCACACCCCTCCGGTTGGTCCCGCCCAGGATCCGCGGCGACTCCGACGGATGGAAAATGCTCATTTCCGTCAGCTCCGGGCCTCGGCAGTCCCCGTGCCTCATCTCCAGGGTTCCTCGAGGGTCTCCGGGGAAACACGGTGTGTACGCCATGGGCCTGACGGGCACCTGAGGCGGGCCGCTCAGGCTTCCCTCGGTGTACAGGCTGATGGGCTCTCTGATGGCACAGCGCAGGGGCGGGTAGTGCCCACCGTTGGCTTTGTGCAGGAGGGCGGCTGTAGCCGGATCCTGAACCATGGAGAGGTTGTTCCGGGAATAGCTCTTCTGGAACACCTTCTTCCGGAAGGCGATGAAGAGGAGGATGAGGGTGAGGATGAGGAAGAGAGCGACGGCGATGCCGATGAGCTCCTCCTTCCCGACGTAAGCGTGTCCGGCCTGCATGTCTGGAACCAGCACCGGGCGAACAGAACAAGCGCTGCCCACGAAACCAGGAGTGCAGTTGCAGTAGAAGGAGCCGAATGTGTTGACGCACACGCCGCCGTTCTCGCACAGCTCGCGCTCACACTCGTTCATGTCTTCTTCACACCTGCAGAGGGGAAATAAACACAGTGGTTATCGTGGCCCACTGGGTTTTAATGAATCAGTTTAGTGCCCTCGGGCTGCTTTAAAATCGATTGTGACTCGGCAGAAATGCACCAGTCTATAAAAAAAAACTGACAGCGTGTCCGAAAAGCTGGCATTACGAGATTAGGTCACAGCCTAAAGTAATCCGACTGTCTACACTGAAAGTGAAAATGCTGCGTGACACCACACGATAACAGCCAATTAATTATTAATATATTTAAATATGACACAGGAATGATATTAAGTATATTTTAGTTTAGCTTAAAGGCTTGTAAGTAAGTTCAGCAGTAAACTTTAACCCTATTTTAAAGACAATAGAATTATGAAATTACATTTTCTTTTTAATTTTGTATTTTTTTATGTCATTACATATGGGGGGAAATAAACACGATTTAATATATATATATATATATATATATATAGTTTTTTTTGTATGAGTAAGAAAATATAAATAAGTATCGAGTTTAAAGCGCCAAAGCGAATCGTTGTCCCGCCAAAGTCTTATTTGATCGGTGAGTAATGTAGATGAATTGCTGCACTTGTGACAGGGCACATGTTTAACTGAAAGAACGAGCAGAGAGAGAGAGAGAGAGACCCGGTCGCGCGCGCGCACTCTCTCACTTCGAAGCCAGGCGACTTCACCATCTCCACACTAAGCGTTGTCTTGCTCTCTTTCCCTCAAACATTTTAACCAAAATAAATCGACACGATGTTAAAAGGTCGGAAGACCAAAGTTTCATGTGGAGCATTCGGAGATTTTGTTTTCCTGAATTTACTGCTGGGTGTGAATTGTGCTAAAATAAGTTACCTTATCTTCTCTGAAAAGCGTTCCACACATTCAGCTGACAGTCTCAAGTACCACATAAATGCAAAGCATCCCTTAGCTAATGCGGTAGATGCCGGGGCCAAGCACTAATGTAGCGCAGGGGAAGAGTCGTCGTCAAATTACTATGTTTGAGTGTAACCGACGCAAGCCCATCAGCACAGCTCTATCAGTAAACACACTACATCTGATTGAACATGATTTATTTTCATCACCAATTATCATAGTAGAACAGCTTTCTCAAGCCGTTTGTGATGCATTTTGGAAACAGGAGATGAGCCCCTGGTCTAACGCGCCACCTGGCTTGAGAAACCCATTCTCAAAGACTTGCTTTTAGTCATTATTTGGGTAGCACACATATTCTGAATGTCTTCGGCAGAATTCAAATGAACAATTTTAATCCAGATTAATCTAGATTAATTCCAAGATTACAGTGAGATTAATCTAGATAAAAAATAATAATCTATGCCCACCACTAATATATATATATATATATATATATATATATATATATATATCAGTGGTGATTTTTTTAAGACTGCAAGGGAAGCTCGGCTTCCCCTATAATGGTCATTAATGGTCAAAAATTAATGGTCAAATGTGTACTGTGTTAACATTTTATTGACTAAAAATGAGTTAGAATACGTTCATCTAGAAGACGAGTTGGTTCAAAATCAGCTGCATATAGCAGGTCGGCTGACTCGATTTCCTTCTCATTCATTCCCAGAGCGTCACAGCCCATTTCCCTGTTGAAGCCGAGCTTCCATTGACTTCAATGGGGCTGCTTTGAAAAGTTTTTTCAGTGCTTCGAAACTAGACAGACATTGGATAAAAGCTGCGATTATGTCTGCGGGGCTGGATGCTGGGCTTCTGCGTGACGATTGGAGGGTCTGTCGAAAGACTGCATCTCCCTTTGATTCACAGCGATTTTGTACAATAAAAAAAGTCGCTGACGTGGAAGCTATTCGAGCTCAGTCCCATCGCTGATTTTGTGTACTCGAAAGACAAACTGCTGTTACCTATTTCTTGTTATTTGCTTGGCGAAATTGCTAGCCAATTTTCATCATACATTTCACAGTTTAACCTAATTCCCACATTTCCTCCGTCGATGTCAGGTGCCTTTGTTACATGTGCGGGGGCGTTGGTGTTTGGATCACGGCACATCTGTCTAGTTTGGTTTCGGTTTTGTGGTTTGGGTGTTTTGTTCTCATGCATAACCTTCTGTCTTGTCAGGTGAACGTGCGGTTTCGTGTTTGCTCTGTTCACGTGTGTTTTGTGTAGCATGCAGTTGTGTTTACATCGGTCAAGTGCTTTCATGTCATGTTTTGTTTTGTGCTGTGTAGCACACAGCTTTTGTTTTACACTAGATGTGTGCTTTCATGTCATGTTCTGTGTGAACACGTGGCTTATGAGTGTTCTCATTGTTCTTCAAGTCTCATTTTGTGTGAGCACATGGATTGTCATGTGTTTCCTTGTGCCATGTGCTCTCCTGTCGATTGTGTAGACTCCTATCTTGTGACCTGATTATTGGTTCATTTCCCCCACTTGTCCTCCCTCGTTACCTGCCTTGTTTGCTCCCTATTTATTCTCCTTGCGTTTGCAGTCTTGTGCTGGTGGCGGTAATGCACATTAAAAAGTTGTTTGCCAACCACCATTTAAAAAAATCAGAAGATGAAGTTTGTAAAATGTTTGTATTTTGTTTTATTTTATTATTAAAATAAAGCCCATTAACTCTGCACCTAAATCCTCGCTCCTTTCTCCATCCCCATCTGGCAGTTGAGTTTAAAATAAAATGAGCTTCCCCTCTTTGAAAGACCAGCAGCCGCCACTGGTATATATATATATCAACCCCTCAGTACAGAAGGAGGGGATTCCTGGAGCTCCCGGCCAGGATGCGGGTCACTTCTAGGTCAGAAACATCAGACTGGCATTGCATTGGTAAAGGAATAATGACATCTCTGTTATTCTTTTAGCTCTTGCCATGAACATGGTGGTCAAGTCAGCTGAGTTGGAAAGCACAGGGCCCCTAACTAAGTCAGGCATACGACAGCGCCCCATAAGAGCCTATATGGATGACCTTACTATCACAATAACATCGGTCCCAGGAAGCAGGTGGATCCAACCAGGACTTGAGAGACTCATTACCTGGGCAAGAATGAGTTTTAAGCAATCTAAGTCAAGGTCCATGATGCTGAAGTGGAAAATGGTTGATAAGTTCTGTTTTTCCATCTTAGAAACTGTCATCCCAACCATCACGCAGCAACCTGTCAAGAGTTCGGGGAAGCTCTTTGACTCCAGCCTGAAAGACTCTGCCACCATTTAGGAATCAAACAAAGAACTTGGAGCTTGGCTCACTAAGGTTGACAAGTCCGGTCTGCCTGGTAGATTTAAAGCCTGGATCTACCAGCATTCCATCCTGCCCCGAGTCCTGTGGCCCCTGCTGGTCTATGTAGTCCCAAAGACAACAGTTGAGTCCCTTGAAAGGAAGATCAGTGGCTTTATTCGGAAGTGGCTGGGTCTTCAAGGCAGTCTCACCAACATTGCACTGTATGGGGCGAGTAAAATCCTACAGGTGCCCTTCAGGGACTCCAGGGACTGCAAGGTGTCACAAGCCGGAATTGAGGTGAGGACAGGAAGGAAATGGAAGGCTGGGGAAGCAGTGGAGGAGGCAGAGTCACGCCTGAGAGAAAAGGCACTGGTGGGCACCGTGGCAACAGGCAGAGTGGGCTTGGGCTACTTCCCAAAGACCAGGCCCGTGGCAAGGAAAGACACCATCTACTCCAGGAGGAGGTTCGAGCAGGCATGGTGGAAGTGCGAGTGAGCAGGGTGGTGGGACCTCGGCAGCAGGGAGCATGGACTAGGTGGGAGAGTACACTGCAGCACAGGATCACCTGGGCAAACATCTTGCAGACAGATTTCCATCGGGTCCGTTTCCTGGTACAAGCTGTCTAGGATGCTCTGCCAAGCCCAGCAAACCTCCGTGTCTGGGGTAAGAGCGAGACACCTTCCTGCCTTCTTTGTTCTGGAATAGGCTCTTTAGAACATCCCCTCAGTAGCTAGCTGCCCAAAGGCTCTGGCTGATGGTTGTATCATTGGCGCCATGACCAGGTGCTTAAGGCAATTGCTGAGAGCTTAGCCTCAGACATCAGCAACAGCAAACACCATCATGCTCAAAAGAAGGCAGTCCCCTTCATTAAAGCTGGAGAGATACCCCGGGCATGCCCACGATTAACAACAGGCCTCCTCCATAAAGCCTCGGACTGGCAGCTGCAGGTCGACCTGGGAAAACAGCTGAGGTTCCCTCAGAACATTGCAGCAACAAGACTCCGCCCAGACATGATAGTTACCTCCGAGGATTCAAAACATTTGATCATGCTGGAACTGACGGTGCCCTAGGAAGAGCGTATTGAGGAAGCCAATGAGAGGAAACGCGCTAAGTACCAGGAGCTGTTGGAGGATTGTAGGGAGAGAGGCTGGAAAACCTTCTATGAGCCTATAGAAGTCGGCTGTGGAGGCTTTGCAAGACGTTCATTTTGCAAAGTCCTCAGTTGTTTGGGCGTTACATGGGCGGCCATGAAAAGGGCTATTCAATCCGCAAGCAAAGCCGCAGAGAAGGCCACAAAGTGGCTTTGGATTAAGAGGGCTGATACGTGTACTGCTTGTGGGACTCAAGTCGGGGCTTGACCAACCCTGGCTGGGTCGCCTGGGCGAGGGTGTATGATGTTGCGAGACCCAATGATCCCAGGATACATCACTGAGGATGCATCCTAGTGTATCCATGAGATGTTTATCCATAGCTTGGACATTCAGTTAAAAAGAGCTAAATTTGGTTTCTGTTATGCAGAGTCAGAGGCGTTCAGATCCATGTGTAGATACTTTATTGAAAAACACACAAGCAAACAGAGCAGAGGAGACACAGTAATAATTAACACTCAGGGGCAGTCCAAAACTCGAAGTTGTTACCAGGCAAGGGTCGTGGGCAGGCAGCAAAAGTTCATAAAGAGTCCTTGGAAACAGGCTAGGATCAAGGAACCAGGAGTACTTAGAGTTTACCAGTAGATAGCTCAGAGTTGCACGCCGTGGCAGAAACAAGACTTCGGAGGGAACAAAGGGGAGCGAGGTCCAGATAAAGGGGAGCTGAGTGAGAACAGGTGGCAGTGATAATGGGGATGAGACAGGGATGGAAGGAGATTAGAGATGACAGGGGTGATGGGAAGTGGAGTTCTAGAACTAAGGAGAGAGTGATTTGGAGAGACCAGGAGGAGGCGTCGCGGAGTGCATCGTGACAGTTTCACAGAAGAAAAAAAAAGTGAGATTTCTGAGGGACATGAGCGTGAGTAAATGATGATTGATTTTTCATTTTCTTTGAACTATGCCTTTAAAGCAAGTAAAAAAGTAAAAGTAAAATGTTTCAATTTTAGAAGCAAAATCAAAGACTTGTTTACAAAAAGTCAAGAGATTAAATTTTGGCATCAGCCATTTTCACTGTGATTCCCTATTTGCTTTGTATCTGCAGACTATTTCTTGAATGCAATTTGATTAACAACTCAACTGTGACCTAACCTAAATGGCCTATTGTATAAAAATCAGTTTTAATGCTGACGCAAAATGAAACTCAGAAGAAAAAGTGGGTAAACTAATTATCTCTAACAAGATGCACTGTCAGTGCAAACTAGAGTGAAGTAGTCAGCTAATTAATACTTTTCCTATTCTGAAGTCTGACTTACTTTGAGCTGTTTAAAGCAACTTTTACATTAAGAATGTCAGGAAAGTTTGTGCCAGTATTTGCGTGAACCAAAAACATTTAATGCCCGACAAAGCAAGTATCTGAATGCTCCTTAGAGATTATTTTTGCAAAAGAAAACCAATTATTTAGCACATTGGGTTCTTATATCACCCTCTCTTGCCATACATTATATCCCATAAGCAATCATTGGACTTGGGCTTTGGGAGCAATATTCCTGTGGTTGTTATGTTTTCGTGCCTTGGAGGTCAACAGCATTGCTAAACGCTACTTTCCCACAACGTTTTAGATTCTGCATCATTTCTTCTGGTAAATTATTCATGCTCTTCTTTTTCCCCCTCTACGCCTTGCACGAGAAAAAGTGTGCTACCTGAATTAAAAACTCTCTCAGAGACGTAACCAGTGTTGAGGATCTTTTTAACTGACTGTTGGCTTTATTTCTCAAAAAATGAGGGCAGGTGCATTATATTAATGATACAGAAAAGCGGTAGTGCGGTCATATTTGACAGAGGCAATGTCTTGATTATAATTGTGTCACTTCTGAATGATATCTATTAAATGTTTTTTTCTTTTCAGGAATAATTCAACATTGTGTATTACAGGCTAATGTTGAGTATTTGCATTTAAATGTGCGTCACATGTCATAAATAGCCGATAGAGGCAAGAAATGAAAGGAGAAAAAAAATCTGAATTGGAAAACTTTTACAGTACACCACACAATGAAAGCCTTATTATATTGTATAGCTGATTTAATTAAATGTTTAATGCATAAAGAAATATGATTCATACATGCAAAGGCATGATAATTACAGGTGTAAAATTCATTTTGATATTTTTGAGGCTGACATCAAAATGAACAAGAGGCATGATTAAGATGACATTCTTAAAAAAGGGGGAAACTGTAATAAGTAGTTTACCTAAAGAAAAGGTGTGTACTGTGATTGTGTTGAGCACTTACAGTTGCAACGTGTTTGTTGTTGTATTGGTTTCATTTTCATTTTGTACCCAAGGTAGTCTCCATAACTGTTAATTAGTTCCACACACCTGTTCCTGTGCACTTTGATTATTCCCCCCTTGCATTTAAGCCCTAAGATTCCCTAGTTCTATGTCTGGTATAATCAATGTTTGGTTGTGGGTTATATTTAGTGAGGTCACTCCATGTGTCGACCATAGTCAGACACCGCTACATCACGTAACAACTCTGGCTATGTGTGGATGTGGCCTTAGTTGACCCAGTTTCCTAGTGTGTGCCTGTTAGTTAGCATAACGTCTCGGTTACGTATGTAACCCTAGTTCCCTGATAGGGAACGAGAAGCTGCGTCAAACGCTGCGGGAACGCCCCTGCGTTGTGCGTCATGAAGCACGTATGGAATCAGCCCAATGGAGAGATGAAACGTCACAGGCGGGTGACGTCATCGACCAGGAAACTATAAAGCACCCCAAAAACACAAGCGCATTAGCTTCTGATAGGCTTGAAGGAAGCGCTAACGGGAGTGCCGGTAGTATGGCGGAGCGACGCAGCGTCTCGTTCCCTATCAGGAAACTAGGGTTACATACGTAACCGAGAAGTTCCCTTTCAAGGGAACTTCGAGCTGCGTCAAACGCTGCGGGAACGCGAATACCCACGTCGCCATAGGACCAAATGACCGTCATGTGAGACTAGCGCACAGAGGACGAGAGCACCTGTGCCCCAGGGGTAGAGCTTAAGTCTAGGTCATAGAACTTAATAAAAGTATGCGGTGAAGACCATCCAGCCGCATCACAAACATCACTCAGGGAAACCCCCGACAAAAGAGCTTTAGAAGCAGCCATACTCCTGGTAGAGTGAGCTCGGACAACCAAAGGTGAAGGCTGGCCAGCCGACTCATAAGCAAGTGAGATAGCCTCAACCACCCACTTGCTCATTCTCTGTTTAGACGCCGGACACCCTTTCCTGGGTGGCCCGAAACATACAAAAAGTTGTTCTGATTTCCTCCACAGGGCAGCTCTGTGGACATAAGCGTCTAATGCCCTAACAGGGCAGAGTGAATTAAGTTTCTCCTGGTCCGATGACATAAATGGAGGAGGACAGAAAGCCTGCAGAACCGTAGGTCTAACAATATTAGTAGGAACCTTAGGAACGTAACCTGGTCTAGGATGCAGAAAAGCTTTAACCATGCCAGGTGCAAATTCCAGGCACGAGGGTGAAACCGACAGAGCCTGCAAATCTCCGATTCTTTTTAGTGAAGAGATAGCAAGCAAAAAGATAGTCTTAAAAGTGAGAAACTTCTCGGGAACTTCTTCGATAGGTTCAAAAGGAGCTAGGGAAAGACCTTCTAATACAATGGCCAGATCCCAAGTCGGCACCCTCGTACGAACTGCTGGCCTCAGCCTCAAAGTGCCACGGAGGAAACGAGTTATAAGCGGGTGTCTCCCAAGAGAAACTCCACTGAAAGGGACGTGGTAAGCAGCTAGTGCCGCCACATACACCTTTAGTGTGGAGGGGGATAACCCTGTGGAGAAGCGCTCCTGCAGGAATTCCAGCACTGCACCCACTGGGCAGTTAACTGGGTCCTGCAGGTGTTCTCCACACCAAGAAGTGAAAAGTTTCCACTTCAAGGCATAAAGCTTCCTCGTGGATGGAGCTCTGGAGTTAAGAATGGTCTCAACAACCTCGGTTGAGAGACCGGAGTCTATGAGCTGGGCCCCCTCAGAGGCCAAGCCCACAGTTTCCACAATTCTGGGCGGGGGTGAAGTATCGTGCCCCCCGCCTGGGAGAGTAGATCCCTCCTGACCGGGAGCTCCAAAGGAGAACCGTCCAGGAGAGAAATCAGGTCCGCAAACCATACTCGGGCCGGCCAGAACGGGGCTACTAGTAGTAGACTGACCCCGTCCCGGCGGACCCTCTCCAGAACTCCTGGTAACAGAGCAATCGGGGGAAAGGCGTACAGACGTGACCTCGGCCACGGCTGCACCATAGCATCCAACCCCAGGGGGGCTGGAAGAGTGATGGAGAACCACCGATGACAATGAGTGGTCTCCTTGGAAGCGAATAGGTCCACCTCGGCGCGACCGAAACTCAACCAAAGGAGCTCCACCACCTCAGGGTGGAGTCTCCATTCCCCTGGCCTCGGCCCCTGCCTCGACAGGGAGTCTGCTACCACATTCAAATACCCAGGGAGATACATTGCTCTCAGAGATAGTAGCTTCCCTTGGGACCACAGGAGGATCTGACGGGCCAACTTGTAAAGCCGGCGAGACCGCAGGCCCCCCTGATGATTTATATAAGAGACCACCGACGTGTTGTCTGATTGAACTAACACATGATGGCCTCTCAGGTCTGTTAGGAAGTGTTTCAGAGCCTGAAACACAGCCAACATCTCTAGACAATTTATGTGCCACGAAAGATGATGATCCTGCCACAGACCTTGGGCTGGGCGACCACTCATGACCGCCCCCCACCCTGTGAGGGAAGCATCCGTCGTTAGCGTTATGCGACGACAAAGAGCCCCCAGCACAGGACCTTTGGATAGGAACCAAGTTTCTCTCCACATGACCAGAGCACGAAGGCAGCGCCGCGTGACTTTGAACGTGCGGAGCGGATTTCCCCTCGGGGAGAATCCCTTGGTCCTGAGCCACCACTGTAGCGGTCTCATGTACAACAGGCCGCAAGGTATAACGTTGGACGCTGCTGCCATCAGACCCAACAGTCTCTGAAACTGCTTGACAGTGAGTAGCTGGCCTAGCTTCACTTGTTTCCCAGCTGAGAGAATCGAAGCGATGCGGGTCGGAGAGAGTCGCGCCCGCATCGATACCGAATCCCAAACGACACCCAGAAAAGTGGTCTTCTGGGAAGGAGATAATACACTTTTCTTTGCGTTCAGCCTCAACCCCAACTTTCTGATATGAGCGAGGACGACATCTCGATGCCGAACCGCCATCTGCTCGGTCTGAGCTAAAATCAACCAATCGTCGATGTAATTGAGAATACGAATGCCCTGAAGCCTCAGAGGCACTAGTGCTGCATCCATGCATTTCGTGAAAGTGCGGGGAGATAAAGCTAGGCCAAACGGAAGAACCCTGTACTGGTACGCCTCGCCCCCGAAGGCGAACCTCAGGAACTTCCTGTGTTGTGGAAGGATGGACACATGGAAGTATGCGTCCTTCAGATCTATCGTGACAAACCAGTCCTCGGACCTGATTTGAGACACGATCTGCTTGATAGTGAGCATCTTGAATTTTAACTTCCCTACCGAGCGATTCAATATGCGCAGGTCTAAAATTGGACGCAACCCCCCATCCTTCTTTGGAACGATGAAATATCGGCTGTAATAACCTGACTCCAAACTGGGAGGAGGAACCCGTTCTATAGCCTCTTTTTGAAGGAGCGTTTTCACCTCTTGTTCCAATACCAGAGCCTGCTCGGGGCCCACCACTGTGTGCAGAACCCCTCTGAATTTTGGTGGACGACACCTGAACTGGATAGCATAACCCTTTTCTACTGTCTGCAGGACCCAATGAGATATTTTTGGAAGGCTTTTCCACTCTGCCAGAAATTCTACTAAGGGTACCAGCCTCTCGAGACTGGCCTCTGGTGTAACTTGAGCAGCAGACGCAGCGCCCTGTAACGGCGCACCGGCAGGGAACAACTGGTCTGACCGCTCTGAGACCCTCCTCAGAGGGAGCGAGCGTCCCTCGGGAAAGCGCTCGCTGGGATCGTCTGTGCCCCGGCATAAAGGCGGGGTTGGCAGAACGAGCCCCTGAGGGCACCGAGGAGGAATGGGAACCGTAAAAAGAGGTGAACACCTTTCCGCCTCGGTGGGGACCACCCTCAGCATCCTGAACGGCTTGGCGTCAGGACTTCTTCTTAGCCGAAGCCTTCTTAGCCAATATAACTGTCCTCAGATCAGTTCTACTGGGAGAAGGCTTCGGCTGAGAGTGTCGCAGCTGAGCCCACTGTCCAGCAGGGGGAGCACGAGACTCGACACTCTGCCTCTGCTGCGCTCTATGTGATGAGCTCGAAGACGGCCGGGGCTGCTCCCGCCCAGCAGCCCCAGGGACATGAACTTTAAGGGGAAGAAACTTTTTAAAAGCTGCAGTTTGTTTCTTTTCTTCTTGGAATTTATCGATAACTGAATTCACAGCATCACCAAACAACCCCATGGGAGAAAGAGGAGCATCTAAAAGAAAAGCTTTTTCTCTCTCTTTAATATTAGTCTGATTTAACCACAAATGTCTTTCTGCGGCCACCAGAGCTGCCATAGAACGACCCATTAATTTGGCCGATTCTCTGGTGGCACGCAGGGATAAATCAGCAGCCTGACGCAGTTCGCGAACTACGTCAGTACTGACCTCCTCACTCTCACTCATGTCCCTTAGCAGATCAGCCTGGTATGCCTGCAAGATTGACATAGTATGCAGACATGACGCAGCCTGACCTGCTGCCGAATATGCTTTACCCACCAAAGCCGAAGTGTTTCTTAAAGGCTTGGTGGGTAATGCCGGTGCCTTAAAAGATGATGCTGCTTCGGGGGAGAGATGGCTCGCAAGCGTCTCTTCCACACGAGGCAAAGCACCATAACCATGAGCCTTGGCTCCCATAATATTAGCGTATGTTGAAGTCTGGGGACTAAACACTCTATATGACACCGGTTTTCTCCATGATTTCGACACCTCGGTGTGGAGATCATGGAAAAACGGCAGGCACCGGCATGGAGGCTGCACACGTGACGGCAAAAATCTCTCATCCAACTTTGATTTAGAAACAGACTCCTGTCTAGTCACTGGCCATTCAATATTAAGTTTTTCAACAGCTCTTGTTAACACCTCCATAAGCTCATCACTCTCCGGAGTGTGGGGTGGCGAATCCTCCACATCTCCCTCAACACTAACAACATCAAGTTCCTCAGAACTGGATAGCTGCAGCATTGGTGCCTCAGCCCGAGCGGAAGAAACCGCAGCGCGTGCTTCCGAACCCGGGACTGAGGCACTGGATCTCACAGGTGAAGGGAGAGATAAGGCAGAGCCCGTCTCAAACCCCGCTGTGAGATCCATCTGCGATCCCCACGATAAGCGCCGCCGCTCTGCCTCGGCAGAAGCGGGACCCGAACCGCGGGGAGCGCGCACCGAACCGCTCTCCTCAAAGAGCGATCGGCGGGAGCGGAGCGTCCTTAACGGCAAACGCTCGCAATGCTCACAGTCTGCTCCCTCGAGAGCAAACTGGGCATGCTGAACTCCCAAACAAACAACACAAAGATCATGTGTATCCCCGCTCGTTAAATAACGCGAGCAGGGAGGAACACACTTTCTAAACTGCTGTTCGTCCGCCATAATCTCTCAATATATATATATATATAGGGATAAATTGTTTGTGTGGTGCAGGGTATGTAAGACAGACAATATCACACAGGGACAGATTCACATGTAGCGCGACTGAAAGCACAGAAGCTAATGCGCTTGTGTTTTTGGGGTGCTTTATAGTTTCCTGGTCGATGACGTCACCCGCCTATGACGTTTCATCTCTCCATTGGGCTGATTCCATACGTGCTTCATGACGCACAACGCAGGGGCGTTCCCGCAGCGTTTGACGCAGCTCGAAGTTCCCTTGAAAGGGAACAACCTATTGTGTCCACCTGCCCCTTGTAACTATAATTCACTAATTTATTCTGTGTATATATACTCTCTGGCTGAATCCGAAATCGCCGCATATACCCTCAAATAGGGCATTATTTGAAGGGACAGCCATTTGTAGTGATGTACGAAACCATAGTGAACATAATTGAGTGCACTTATTCAATCCCACAATGCACTTCAATAACGAGTGTTTTAATTTATTGTTTAATAAAGTTGACTACTGCATTTAGATCCTGCCTCAACTCATTCCTTGCTGCAACTACAATGTGACTGTAATCCATTACTTTACACATTTAATTTAATATAATCTAACTACTTTTTGAATACATTTAGATTATGTTTGACCTAACTCATTTACCTCATTGATTTGAATAGGATGATCTTGTACCATCGGATATAAAAATACAAAGAAAAAGAAAGTATTTTATATCCTTTGTTATCAACATAAAGTGCATTAAATATTACAGACATTAAACGTGTAACATTAAATATTACAGTTTCCCAGTTCATGATGGAACTGCAAGTTTAAAGAAAAAGCTATTAATTAATTAATTAAATCATAAAGATAATAATTAAAAACAATCTAAATAAAACACTTAATAAAAAGATGCATGTCATGTGACTATTAACCAACATCAGAGAACCATGAACTTAATTTTACTATTATTATTTTTGACTACATTTTTTATTGACCTACTTATTATTGTGATTAACTCCAGTTACTATTAAAGCAAAAATTCTAGGCCACAACACACATTTGTCAGAAGTATTGTGGACACATATTTAGTATGTGTTTTGTGGCCTTATTTCAGAAAATTTAAGTTTTAGTTTTTTCAATAACCATGCATAAACAATAATTCTCTCAAAAATACAAACAGTCAACAAGTCATTATTTTTGTTTTCTTTGCACACAAAAAGTATTCTCGTCGTTTGATAAACTTAAGATTGAGCCACTTTAGTCACTTGGACTATTTTAACGATGTCTTTAATAACTTTTCGGGGAACAAGTGTCAATCCCTCAGAAGCCTATGGAGGAGTGATCCAGCTCTCAGATTTCATCAAAAATATCTTAATTTGTGTTCCAAAGATGAACGAAGATCGTGAGATCGTGAGGGTGAGTAATTACTGACAGAATTTTCTGTTTTGGGTGAACTATCCCTTTAAGTAAGACTTTGTTTGGGTGTAGTACCAAACCTTTCCACAAGATTACATTTGCTTCCCATTTATTTTCAATAAGGTCATTTTTGAACACAAGGAGTACATATGTGAAAAAAAAAATTCAAGACCAATTAACCTTTTCAAATCACGTCCATGAATTTATTTATTTATTTATTTATTTTTTGCCATAGCAAGTGCCAAAACCTTTACCAAATTACATAACATTCGATGAAAAACATTCGATAAAAAAAAGAAAGAAATCGAAAATAAGAAACTTACTGAAAACACCAGCGAGTTAAATACATGACATGACGTTTAAATAGAAATTATATTAGAGTATATTTTACCATAAATGTTTGTCTCTACATTCAGCAGCACACTTTAACTATTTTTGTGTCAAAGTCAATAACTCTCTTATAATATCAGAAAATTTGACCTTTTGTTACATGGCAATGTTAGTTCAGTTTGTATGTGGTACATTTGTTCATATGGTACAAAAACCCAATTTATAATGATATTCTTATGACATATGTATAAAAAAAAACTTTTAAATCAAGATCAGGATGTTTAGGCCTACACTTACAAACTTTTCTGAATTTATTTAAAAATAGAACAACCTCCAGTTTTGTTAATTTACGTGTTATGTTAATACTGATTATAATACTTAAAAAAGAACCAGATGGAGAATCCGTGGGTCTGAAGATAAATCTGTTCCTTCATTGTTTTTTATGAATGGGCAGACACCTTCTCAACTAAAGGCAAGGGATGTTGGTGGCCCAGATCTGTCACAGCCCTGTTTGTGAAAAGATACAGCACATGTGCTACACATCAACTCTGTTACAGACTTTCTATGAAGCCTAAATACAAATTTATGGCCACAGTGATGGGATGCAATGGGAAGCAGGTGCAGCTTTCCCACGCTGTCAGCTGTGCTGGTGCAAGCCTATTATTCTGCAGCAGCGATTATTGCAGGGTGGAGCTAAATAAATCTGGTAGATGAATGTGGGTATGCTATCTAGCCACACCAAACGGCGTGCTTTATATCTTCCACTCTATTGATCCTCGATTTGGCCCAGAGTTCAGTCCAATTACCCTCAATTGGACACAGGCAAATTACCCAAGCTTTCTGCTGCCCCCAAACTGATTGATAGAGTGGCCAGGAATACTGAGCGTATAAGTTATTAATGCCACTTTCAGCCAAATCCACAGTGTCCAGATGAGCTATAACCAGCTTGGTATTTAAGAAGCTAGTGGGGCTTCCAAGGAATGGTCTTGGCATCACCGCTAAATAATCTGCAGACTTGGGTGGGCAAGGACTGTACCTAAGGATCTCTCTTAGTGGTGACAGTAACTTAAGTGGTTAGCTGGTTTAAAAATATATATTAACCAATTCATCTGAGTCCCTGCATAAAGATTCCTTCAAAGTATTGTATGACTTATTTTTATAACTAGTTCCAGATAATGAAATTTGAGTTGGGCTATGGTGTCAGTTGTAGGATGCTGTGATTATAAAATATATACAGCTAGCTCTGATGCTTAAAATGAGTTCTGAAATGCTGATATTTGCTGATATACATGTAGACGAATGAAGAGAACGGCACAGCGTTTAAAGATCATTTCTGATGACTGACATCACAGAATTTACCGGTATTTTGCTGCTGATGTGTGAATGGTCTCTTACCCGTAAAAAGCCAGAACACTGTTGCTTGTGTGAACAGCATATTTGTGTATTTACCAGTAAAGTCATTCTAGCAATTTTACGGTAATTTACCAGGATTGCTGTGCACAAGGGCCTATTGAATAGTACAACGTGGCAATAATTTAACAAAAACGGGATTCAATTCTTAATTTGAGCACCTACAATATTGTTTATTTTTTTCTTCTGCACTTCCAGACATGCCCTGGTGCCAAAGGACATCCCTCTGCCCCCCTCTGGACCAAGGGGGACCCCCACACAAGAACACGATTTCAAACTAGGGGGACATCGTGACTTTCTGGAACGTGATTTCAACTGGAGCACAAAATAACCCCCCCCCATTCCATTATGGTCGCTGGCCAACCTGAGAAATATAAATGCACACCCACCACCCCCCTCAATTCGTGTGTCATGGCACCAGGGCCTGTGCCTGGAAGCTCCATATAGGCCTACCCCTTTTCCAACAAAATAGTTCACGTTCTTGAGCCAGAGCATGTTTTTGGCCAGCGAACTGGAGCATGTCGTGAACCAACCGAGTGACTTTGTCTGGCACTGTTATTACTTATTTACATAACTGGCAATATTGTGACTAAATTAAACTTGTGTGTGACTATTGTATCATCTTATGGAAAAATATATTAATATGGAATTAGCAAAAAAAAAATTTGACATTGCACTGAACACACTGAACACACAGTCAACCTACAGTACAGTTTTGGGTAGTATTTTTTAGCTTAAAGGAGAACTCCGGCGCAAAATGAACCTGTGGAGTAATAACACATTGGTACCGAGTCGACTGTTCTCTGTGATTTGTTTTCATGATAATCGAGTGTAAAGAGTTTTATCTCTAAAAACTGTTTAGCTTATAACGCTAGTATATGGGGCATATAATAAGTAAAAAGAGGTCGCAAGTTAAAGCTCCAGTAGGTAACTTTTGTAAACAAATATTTGTTAAAACTGTCATTATGTCCTGACAGTAGAATATGAGACAGATAATCTGTGAAAAAATCAAGCTCCTCTGCCCCCCCTCCCCCCCCTCCCCCCTCCCCCCTTTGGTCCTATTGCCATTTGCAGAAATACACCGCTCCCGGTCAGAAACAACCAATCAGAGCCAGGAGGAATGTCTTAGCAGTGTCAATCACGCTTGTGTATGCGCTGATCACGCCTCTCTTGCACAGCGCGAGCGCGTACCGTCGTTCGTGACTCTCCTGTTCGAACTCGTTCATCCAAATGAAGGAATCTTTTTTCGAGTCATTTCGTTCATTCAACAAATGAAATGACTCGAAAAAAGATTTGTTCATTTTGATGAACGAGTTCGAACAGGATCACGAACGTGCATCACAGAACAGAGCAAGGCAAGCATTTGTGCTTATAAAACTTAAAGTTTTTTATTTAATTTGAAATCACCGATCGTTTCGCTAGATAAGACCCTTATTCATCGTCTGGTATCGTTTAAAGCCCTTTGAAGCTGCACTGAAACTGTCATTTGGTCCTTGAAACGTTTGTGTCCTATTGAAGTCCATTATATGGAGAAAAGGCCAGAAATGTTTTTATCAAAAACCTTAATTTCTTTTTGACTGAAGAAAGAAAGACATGGACATCTTGGATGACATGGGGGTGAGTAAATTATCAGCAAATGTTTTTTGTAAAAGTGAACTAATCCTTTAACGTTATCTTACTAGCTATTTATAACTTATAGAAAGAGTGCAACGTTATAAAGTTACATGTATTGCAAAATACATAATGATTTGAGGACCAAGTTTGTAGTCAAAGTAGGGGCAGGCCATAGTCAATGTAAAGCATATTGTTGATGCTTCGTCCCTATTAGTGAATGTTCCATAACTGTTTATAATCCGCCGTCATCGGTGGTCCTGCTTACTAGCCTGCACGTTCACGGCAGGCTCCGCTGTGGGGGAGGAGCTGTGGAGGGAGGAGCTGTAGCGCAGCAGAGAGGCAAGGGGGTTGGACCTGTAAGTTGTGCTTGTTCAAATTTTCAGGCTAAGTCTCGCTATTTTCTCAAAACTCCCTACTGCAGCTTTAATGCCACTAACGCTCAAAGTATAAAGTATATTATTATTAAACTGTCTGTACACTTACAAAGTTCTCAGTGCTTCGGTTTGAATGTTGAGACCCTCATTAAGCTACCGTGTTAGTGTGGGGCTATTTTGAGCCTTGTTAGTGGTATTAACTAGCGATCTCTTTTTACTTATTATATGCCCCATATACTAGCGTTATAAGCTAAACAGTTTTTAGAGATAAAACTCTTTACACTCGATTATCACGAAAACAAATCCCAGAGAACAGTCGACACGGTACCAAATGTGTTATTACAGCCCAGGTTCATTTTGCGCCAGAGTTCTCCTTTAAGAGGTTTCTTATGGTCACCAAGGCTGCATTTATTTGATTAAAAATACAGTAGAAACAGTATTATTGTGGAATATTTAAAAATATATATTTAAACATGTAATTTATTGTGTGATCAAAGTTGAATTTTCAGGATCATTACTCTAGTCTTCAGTGTCACATGATCCTTCAGAAATGATTCTAATGCGCTCATTTGGAGCTCAAGAAATTGTCTCATTATTGTCAATAGTTGAAAACAACTGCATAATATATTTTGTGGAAACCATTTTTTTTTCAGAATTTTTTGTTGAATATACAATTTTAAATAACAGCATTTATTTTAAATGAAAATATTTAGTAAAGTAATAAATGCCTAATGCCACTTTTGAAAAATCAATGGTATACCTGCTGAAAAAAAGTATACATTTTTGGGGGGAGAAAAATTTGAACAGTGGTGTTTATGCAAAGAGCTCATAAAAGGTTCAAAGGGGAAAACATTTAAAATCATGATGAATACATTTTAGGCTCATTGTAAAATCTTACTCATTGGCTATGACTCATATGGATAATATCAGTGTTATTTATGCATGGGGTTAAAAAGCTAAAGAACTGAATATAAAGGAGGTTGAAAAGAGATTGAATGGGTAAGATGGTGCAGAAAATGAATGCTATTAAAAGGTAATAAATGAGCAAAGGACGTTTTGGCACCATTTTTAAAGCTGTGTTTATTCAAGCTTTTTTGTGTAATTTTCTTAATATGTGAAGAAAAAAAATAATGGTTTGACATGATATGTCCCCATTTGACACATAATTGCATAATTACAGTAATTCCACAATAGAGACAGAGTGACACTGAAAATTGGTGGCCTGGGGGAAATGATTCATCATTTCTCATGAGCGCAAGTCTCATCAACATTTGTGTGTGACTGAATATTTGACTTCCATATAACATCATTCTCCAGGACACAAAGAAATTGAAATTCATTATTTCAAGGGTTTCCAAATGAGTGTCGACAAACCTGGAGTCCATGACATTATTTCAGGGGGTCTGTGAAAATGAACTCTCTTAATATATTGTATATATTTTTTTATTTATGATAGATGCACAACATTATACAGGCACTCAGCATGAATTTCATCTGGACATATCACTCTTTTCATGCATGGTACTTTCCAGAAGCAAATTAAGAAAGATTTCAATATCTGAGTGATGGTTAAAAATAGAGTAAAAAAAAAAAATTATATATATATATATATATATATATATATATATATATATATATATATATATATATATATATATATAATAAAAACTCAATCACATCAACATCTGTCATGTACCAATGTGTCATTTCTGGAAGTTTAACAGATGACTGATAACTACCACAGACAAAATACACAGGACATTGGTTTGTATTGTCACATCAGTTTATGTTCCAATGATTCATAAGCATAACTAACTATTTCAATCAGTCATTATTCAGAACACTTGGAATGTACTGTAGCATTCAAGTATAACTGACTACTTTCATGATAGTTTTGAGACTAAAATCAGGGCCCACTTCAGGGCTTGGGGGGGGGGGGGGGGGACACGTCTCGGTTACGTATGTAACCCTCGTTCCCGTTCGATGACACCGAATGGGGTATCGCCTATCAGCTTCGAGTATTACAAAACAAGCCAATGGCAAGGAAATGGAATGGGTCTGCGGAATTTGCATGACGTAACTCCGCCCCACCTCTTGGGTATAAAAGGAGGACGCCGGCAACATGCAGATATGATTCTCTGCTGAGGAGCCAAGACTGAGCTCAGGCGATCCCCGCGGTACAGCAGAAAGTGGCAGGCAGATGGAACGTCTCCGTTCCCTACTCAGAGAACGAGGGTTACATCCGTAACCGAGACGTTCCCTTTCGTTGTCACTCCGAGTTCCGTCGGATGACGACGAATGGGGTTACCGGTCTAATCACGCCACATTCTCAGCTGTCTTCCAGTGCCCTGTGTAAATCTGAGATCCCTGTCGTGAGACTGGACGAAGGACTCCTATTTATCACAGGAATACCAAGGTACACTGGGAAGCATATCCCAAGCTTAGGGGAATATGCAATTAGTGTCCAGCTGCAGGTAGAATATTTCAACCCCAGGGGGGGCAAGGTGGCTTGCCAAGGGAAAGACACATGCTCAAAGAGGCTTACAGTGGAAATACACATGTGGGGGTCGCTCAGAGGATGGACCATGCACACGGGAGGCACCTAGCCCACACGCAGGCAATAGACACTGGCGCCAACGTCAGGAGTGCTGGAGGAACTCAGGGCTTTCGGGGAAGCTCACCTGAGGAGAATATCGCACGTATCCAGTCCATGGAGGGGAATGGCGAGCAAGCGAAGACACCTGAGCGGGTCCAGTACTAGCTGGTTGAAGCGAGTACATGAGAGGACACAGGCTCCACTTGGAGATTGTAGAATCTGGCGAATGTGTTCGGTGTCGCCCAGCCTGCAGCTCTGCAGATGTCTGTCAGCGAGGTGCCATGCGCTAGAGCCCAAGAGGACGCCACACTCCTGGTGGAGTGGGCAGTCACACCAAGGGGGCACGGTCGACCTTGCTGCTGGTAAGCCAAAGCAATGGCGTCCACTATCCAGTGAAGCCGAGAAGCTCGTTCCAGGGGGAAACCCGCCCTGAGAAAACTGAGGTTCGACCACGGGGTGAAGGTCTGACGGCAGGTCGGAGTAACTGGTACTCGGAGCGTGCCTTGTTGCCATGCCCACCTCGGGACTTGTCGTGAAGCCAAAGCTGAAGCTTTGAGTCTCGACCTTAATGGTCAGAGTTAATGGTCATGTTCTCTCCCACAGAGAGAACATGAGTCATCAACGAGCGCTGCTCTAGCATGATCAATGCCCAAACATACTAGACAATGCTCGTGCACATCAGAGTCCGATACCAATCTGCCGCAACCAGAAGTACACGGGCGAGCCATCTTTAAAAAGACAGGACAAAACAGTGTGTAAGCTCTTTTTGTGAGAGAAAACTCAAGTGTTGAAGCACCCGGGGAGACACGCAATGTCTGACAAACCACTGCAGAGATAAGCAGGACGCACGCCCGGAGATCGCCGTCACACCAACACTCGTGGTACTCGTTTGTAAAGCTGACAATTCAGAATGGCTTGTGGAGAGAAGAATAAACTTGGCTCTGAAGCGAAAACATATCTGCATTTTGCCGGCGTCCTCCTTTTATACCCACGAGGGGGGGCGGAGTTACGTTATGCAAATTCTGCAGATCCATGGCATTTCCTTGCCATTGGCTCGTTTAGTAATACTCGAAGCTGATAGGCTTTCTAAGCGAAACCCCATTCGTCGTCATCTGACGGAACTCAGAGTGACAACAAAAGGGAACTCTTTGTATTCCACTGAAGACAGAAAATATTAATTTGGAAGCTCATGACTGTGAGTAAATCAAGTTAGTTGGTATATGATGAAGGTATCATGGATGGATTTCATTTGATGTTCCTATGTGATGGCAGCTGTTTCTACAATTGCTTTAATTGTACCTGGCCAAAGCTGTATTTAGCTACTTTCCTAATCTTACACATCACCCTGTTCAGTAATGACAGAAATTAGGTTCGGTTTCCAAAATATCAAAACAGCCATTACATTTAATTCAGTATAACATCTGCATTTAGCCGAAACCCACAACAAGCCAGTTGCCATGGTCACCAGAAATAGCTGGGCTGGAATTCATGGGCTCATGAAAATCACTTGGAGAGAAAATAACAGTGAGTGTCTGACCTAATAGAAGCAATACAAAAGTACTTTTTAAATATAGACAAGCAATTTCAGTATTCAAAAGTGTCATTAACTCTGGAGGTGTTGAACTTGTGTATAATGAGCTGGCGGGCTAGGAGAGAACATTTTATTTCCTTTGCTCGCCACTCTTTTTTCTATTAAAATGGAGTATGGAAGATGAGGTAAGATGCGTCCTTAAAGGGTAAGTTCGGCGTTTTACAAGTAAAGCCCTATTTTAAGATCGTTTCTGGTGACATTGAACGGTTAAGATTAAAATTTGGACACATGCTGCTGTCCCGAGAATTTTAGGTTTTTGTGTTAGCGCCTGGTCTGGGATATGCACTGATATGCTCACGCAAAAATCGCTGCAAAAGAAGCTTTCCAACAGGTTTTATCGTAGTTTTTGGAATAATGTCCAGTTGTGAGGCGTTGGAAAAATTGGTCCACAGTTTTACAACGAATGGTAAAAGACCACCTGTTGGAAAGCATCTTTTGCAGCGATTTTTGCGTGAGCATGTCAGTGAACACCCCAGACCACTCTGTGAGTTTAACGTCTTTGTAAACTAAAGTTTAACGCGTTTATATGAATGACTGTTTCAATGCACCTATGAAACCATTGTATAGGTGGGGGGGGGGCTAACACAAAAACCTAAAATTCTCGGGACAACAGCATTTGTCCAAATTTTAATCTTCACTGTTCGATTTCATCAGAAACGTATGGAAGCCCGTTTCCGCCATAGTCGAGTAAAAAAAATGATTATCTAAGTCATAATAATGAGAAAGTTTCTCATAATTATGACTTAGTATCTCATTATATTGAGAAAGTTTCTCATAATTATGACTTAGTATCTCATTATATTGAGAAAGTTTATCATAATAATGAGATATTAAGTCATAATTATGAGAAACTTTCTCGTAATAATGACTTACGGTAAGTATCTCATAATAATGAGAAATTTTCTCATAATAATGACGCAACATCTCATAATAATGAGAAACTTTCTCATAATAATGACTTAACATCTCATAATAATGAGAAACTTTCTCATAATAAGGACTTAGCATCTCGTAATAATGAGAAACTTTCTCATAATAATGACTTAACATCTCATAATAATGAGAAACTTTCTCATAATAATGACTTAACATCTCGTAATAATGAGAAACTTTCTCATAATAAGGACTTAGCATCTCGTAATAATGAGAAACTTTCTCATAATAATGACTTAACATCTCATAATAATGAGAAACTTTCTCATAATAATGACTTAACATCTCGTAATAATGAGAAACTTTCTCGTAATAATGACTTAACATCTCATAATAATGAGAAACTTTCTCGAAATAATGACTTAACATCTCGTATTAATGAGAAACTTTCTCGTAATAATGACTTAACATCTCGTAATAATGAGAAACTTTCTCGAAATAATGACTTATTTTCTCGCACTTCTACGCATGCGCAAAGCCGTGGAGCAGAAGGAAGTGCCACGCTAGCGACATCCGCTGGTCAAAGCGTGTAAATGCATCACAGCAAACATGGCACGCTCTGCAGTGAATAACATTAATGATAAATTATCAGTATATAAGACGGATTTCCATACTAGATAGTCTTTTATGCATTTGTAATTTTCATTTGTATTTTTGTGTATGAACAAGCATCAACACAGAAGGGTTCAGTGATCTAAAAACGCGGCGCTCAATTGAAAAGAAGTTCAGCTTTTAAAAACACGTCTCAAGACCTTGCGTTTTCCCCATTCCACTGCCCACAGCCCACTTATGTGTAAATGTCCCAAAGTCATAAACATCTTAATTGATATCGTATTGATATCTTCAGATGAACCTGCACATCAAATATCCTAGACGCATCCGCAAAATACGTGATATATTAAAAAATATACCCATATATTTTATGAAGATAGATGTTACACTTAAACTTAATGAATAAATGTAATAATCCAAGTTTAATCTTATAGTTTTCTAAATTCACGTAACACCATCGGTGTGCACAAGCAGGCGTCCTTCGTTACAATGGTAACCGTCCTGCTTCTGCTTTCCAGTTTCACACTTTTTCGTGGGTATGGAAAAGTATGGAAGATACTGATAATTTTTAATTGATGTTATTTTATGATACTACAGATTGCTCTTATTTCACACTAACTTTAATGAAAACAACTGGTTTGCAGATCGTGCCATGTTTGCTGTGATGCATTTACACGCTTTGACTAGCGGATGTCGCTAGCGTGGCACTTCCTTCTGCTCCACGGCTTTGCACATGCGTAGAAGTGCGCGAAAATAAGTCATTATTGTGAGAAAGTTTCTCATTATTATGAGATGTTACGTCATTATTACGAGAAAGTTTCTCATTATTACGAGATGTTAAGTCATTATTACGAGAAAGTTTCTCATTATTATGAGATGTTAAGTCATTATTACGAGAACGTTTCTCATTATTACGAGATGCTAAGTCATTAATACGAGAAAGTTTCTCATTATTATGAGATGTTAAGTCATTATAACGAGAAAGTTTCTCATTATTACGAGATGCTAAGTCATTATTACGAGAAAGTTTCTCATTATTATGAGATGTTAAGTCATTATTACGAGAAAGTTTCTCATTATTACGAGATGCTAAGTCATTATTACGAGAAAGTTTCTCATTATTATGAGCTGTTAAGTCATTATTATGAAAAAATTTCTCATTATTATGAGATACTTAAGTCATTATTACGAGAATGTTTCTCATAATTATGACTGATTATCTTATTATTATGAGAAACTTTCTCAATATAATGAGATACTAAGTCATAATTATGAGAAACTTTCTCAATATAATGAGATACTAAGTCATAATTATGAGAAACTTTCTCAATATAATGAGATACTAAGTCATAATTATGAGAAACTTTCTCATTATTATGACTTAGATAATCTTTTTTTTTTCTCAACTATGGCGGAAACGGGCTTCCATAGTAACGATCTTAAAACAGGGCTTACTTGTAAAACGCCGAACTTACCCTTTAAGAATAAATGTGAGTTTATATAAGTTTAGTTTGCATCATCCCAAATATTAATGGAAATATAGTGTGTGTGAGTATGATACATTTGTGGTGATTTATGGTAACTGTTGACTGAATTAGAATTAACTGAAAGAAGTTCGTCATCTGACCAATCTAAGGGATTTGTGAGATATAGTTAACTTGTAGAGCCTCTTACTGTATTATTAACACGAGGTAGACACACGTGTAATAAAAAGATTGTATTAACAAAAGGATAGACAAGAGTAACTAACAACTACTGACAAAATGCAAAAAGATTGATAAATCCAAGTGACTGAGTTGTTGCTATTATGTTATAGTTATAGCTAACTGTTACTATTGCAATACGTTATCTTATAAAATCTTATAAAAAATATAAACAGTAGTTCCTCTGGAAGTAATAAGGTAAACTTCATGCTGAATTCAACAAATAAATTGAAAGATTATTTGTTATTAACTAACATCAGCTATGCAAAATCTAATGCTAATTAGATAATCACTTATTCAATCAGATTTGAAGGACATGTTAAGTCAAGTTTAGGCGTACAACCAGGGTTAGATGGTTCTACATCAGTGTCATTCATCTATCATTTCCCTCTGATTTTAGGGATGATTTATGGGTGGGGTTAGGGGCAGGGATACTGTAGGGTTATGATTACAGACAGATTTTCAGACAGGAATGTTGTTTTGGGATCAACAAAATATGTTAACTCAGTATATGCATGTCTACAAAAACGGCAAGTGTTGGTTGAAATGAGCAGTTAGAATCTGATTTTCTGGTTTTATGAAACATCTGGAGGCAGCAAATCACTGTAATTGCCAAACTTAGCAAGTTTAGGATCATTAGATATTCCGAGTTTTGTTTGAGTCACTTCATACACTGAACAAAACAACAAATTTGGATCAACTTTAAAAGAAAACTATAATTCTTAACAGCCAAATGTATTAATTTCTCATTATGTTTATGGTTTGCTTTAAATCTTAAATCTTTCCTTTGAAATTGGATCAGCCACACTTACCCTCATATTCTTCGTAATGATAATGCGATAATAAAGACCACATAGGCTAGGCTAAGAGGAAGTAAAATACGCATAGCTTGTTATTCATAGTGTTTATAATGTTCATTTAGTATTTTATTTACCGTTCTTTTACACTATTTCTGAATAAGCTAATAATAAAATGCGTTATTTACAACGTGACGTGAGCGTGTTTTTTACTCTTGCATGACCCGGTGCCTCACGCACAAGCGTGCATCCTTTAGATTATAGGCTAATACATTTTAATGAAACAAAAGGCCTACGTCATAAAACTCAGAAGAGTATGCATTTTAATATCTATGTTGTTCTCTCTCTAGTTGTTAGATAGTCCGGCTGATGCGACCATGCTAGCAGCCGTCATGTACCCTGCCATAACAACGTACAGGGACGTCATGCAAGCCAAAATTCTGGGGGGGGGGGCACAATCTGAGACATGGGGTGATATAGATCATGTTAGGAGGGGTCAGGGGGTTTCTCCCCCTGAAAAGTTTTAAATTCTGGCTGCTAAACATACCATTTCAATGCAGTATGGGAGGGACAGAAATACCTTAACGGAGCTAGCAACCCTCCTCTATCTGAGGACTAAGTTAAAGTATCTATTTTGTAAGTTTATGTAAAAGACAGGTTGATGAAAGAACTGTAAGCTCAAATTCAAATTGAAGTCTACTTCATTAAAGCATGTTTACACACACTTTCTGTACACTTAGGCCTACTACACATGATTTTAAAAACAGTACCATTGCAGTTTTTATGTTATGATTTTAAATTGGTATGTGACCTAAGAACGATCTTACATTAAAGGTACATAAAGGTGCTGAGGTCTGACTTTGTGGTGCTCTGAAATTACGTTACTATGGCTTATTGGCTTTGTATGGCAGGCAGTAACGTTAGCAAACTAGTTTACGGTTAGACTAGGCTAGCTATCGATAACGTTACACTGACACAACTTAAGTTAATGCTCTGAATTCGCAGCTAATATCAAATCCATAACTTTTTGATCAAGTTAAAATTTCCAGGTCAACCACAAATAATCCCACAACCTTTTGATATCATCCAATAACTAATTCAATGCCAATCTGTTGCTTTGCCCACTTACCACTTCAAGACCATCTGTAAAACATTGCCAGCTCAACATGTGAGACGAATGAGTTGCTTGAACATACACAGCAAAGATTCTAGAGCGCTACGCACGTAACGTTAGTGCTCTAGATTTGATAAACACAGACACCATATTAGGAAAAAGGGGCGGGCTGATGCTGACCGATTTATTACATATTCAGAAGAATACATTTGAGTCGTTATAGGCTCTGGTAATTATGGAGCATAATAAGAATAAAGTTGTGACAAAAAAATTATCTGGGAGGAAAAATCTGAGGGGGCACGTGCCCCTTCACTTTGAATGGGCATGACACCACTGACAACGTAGGTGAATTTAGGTTATATCTACACAGAAGAAAGCCCTGTAGGCTCTTCCCCGGTACGGGTTGTGTCGAGCCATTCGTTAGTCTGGTTGTTTGATGAGAAAAAGATGAAATGTAGTTGCAATAAACGAGTTAAGAATCCGCACATCATCAGCAGCGGAGGACTCTTATTCTGCTGTGCGCTACCGAGGAAGGACTGATGACGGAACAGTTTGATCTTCGGCTGACAAATCAGAGGAAAGGGCCGTTTCATTCCCGCCCACGTGTAGAAATCGAATATTCAAGCTGTTTATTCATTTTTCTACCTCAGAATGAAAAACGAAAATCAAGCTGAATTCTTGTTTTTCATTTCTTTGGAAAAAATGAAAAAACAAAAAAGGAACTGTTTTCTCATTTTTCTACTTTCAATATTAAATCAAAACACGACTGAACGAATGATACACGGATTAAACAGGATCAGGTTATTTTATGTTTAAGATAAAACAAAAATAAAATCTCACAGCATTAGCAACATGGACGCTGCAAGCGTAACACTTTAGGAAAACGGTGATAGATAAATAAATATGGAAGAGAATCGATTTTGAATTGACCACATTTAAAAAAAAAAATGTTTTTGCCCAGCCCTATCCTTAATGGTTATTGTGATGTTTATGATATATCGTATGCAGCATAATTTATTTTATGTAAAAAAAAAAAAACAATAAAAAAAAAAAACAAATGAATAAAACCTACTACAATTTCTGCAGTCAGTAAAGCTAGACAGTATGTACTATTCCACATGTCAAAAAATCAGGTTTAAAGTGAAAATCTGTTTCAGCTAAATACTTTATTTACATTTTTTATTTTTATTTTTGTGGGAAGTTTTTAGACCAAACAGATCTAAACTGGTAAGCATGAATTGTATCTAGAAGTTATGTATGCATTTTTTAAATTTCCATATCATTAATCATAAGTCTTTCGCTGGCCTATACAGTTCAAATAAAATCATACGAGTTTGGAACAACATGGGTTTAGCAAATTATGACAGATGTTTCATTTTTGGGTGAACTACTTCCTAATTTTTGAAAGAGATAATAAAACATAAACATGTCTAATCCTCTCGCATCTTAATTAGCCAGAAGGGGAATTTGCAGTCACAATCCACGAATTGTGTGCCATTAACTATTTAGCCAAACGTCTGCAATAGAATAGGAGTTCAGTCAGAGATGAAATGGTCTGGAGGGCCAGTTATTAATGTGTTATGTGAATACTTAGTGATTTATGATGTTATTGAATGCCTTGTTTGAGACTTCATACATCAAGCAAACAGTATAATGGTAGCCTACATTCTGTACAGATGCCTTTTTATATGCTTATTTATTCACATGGGATACAAATACATCTGGGATTTTGATCAGCATAAAATTGCAGAGCTAATGAATCCACTTACCCGCTAAACATATAGGCCTGTGATTCTGATATAAATATTAAGTGTTATGATTCCATGCATGTATTCATAGATATTCCTACAAAAACTAGGCTTGTAGACCTTATGTAGCCCCGCCCCTTTTCAGCGCTGCGCTTGTTGTCTTTTGTCTTCCAGTCTGTATTTTCACAGTGATCTTGCGTATTTATGAATGAACGGCTCATTTAAAATCGTTGTGACATTTGACACTTACTGACATTTGTTAAGACATCTGCTTTAAACATTACAATCCTCATGATAACTTTTGTTAACTTTACAATAAGTAAATCCACTTCACCAGCTAATTACTCCTCGAGAGCGATGCCATAGAGATATACAGAGCGACCACAAAAATTGAAGTTCAAAGACAATATTCTAAAGATGGCTGCGCGCTTGTTTCTCTGGCGCTTAAGGTCTATAAAAATTAGTAAATTTTTTTGGCACAACAAAAAGTTGGCATATAGACTCTGATGCATATCATCAAAATATGAACAACTTTAGAATTTCAGCTTGACTTAAGTGTTTGCATTATTGTGTATATAAAAAGATTAATTAATTATATTATTTAACATGAACACAGTTAGTTTATTTCATATTATAACAGTTTCTGAATGATTTCTAAAGACTGGTGGGAACCGTGAAAACAAAACTGTAAATTAGTAAGTACACTACATTAACTCTTATGTTAAAACGTGTATTGTTTGAGCTGTAAAGCTGTTGGCAGACTCCATGGTGGTACCGGCAGCACAGAGGAACAGGGGTGAACCGGCAGCTCAGGGGACCAGGACGGAGCCGGTTGTGCAGGCGGCCAGGGTGGAGGGGGCAGTTCGGGCGGCCAGGGCGGAGACTGCAGTTCGGGTGGCCAGGGCGGAGACTGCAGTTCGGGTGGCCAGGGCGGATTGGCCATCGTGGCCTTTCCATGAGGTCCAGATTTGGCCACTCTGGCCGGGGACCTATAGGCCCCCCAAAAAAAATTTCTTGGGTGGAGTTCTGGACTTACGCTCAGGAACAGGTCTTGGGACAAGAATAGGCTCTGATGTGGCAGAAGTTGATGTGTTGAAGTCTGATGTAGGTTGCCGGAGTCGAAGGCTCAGGCTTGGCGGTGGCCAGAGGCCAAGAAACTAAATTTAAACATGTTTCAAATTAGGCTATTATAACGCTGTGTTGTATGAAAACAGCATTGTTAGTGTACAGTTTATTTATTTAGCCTTTACCTCAGATTACATGTATAACCAAATTATCATCTGAAAGTGTATGTTCTGCTGTTTCAATGGGTTGTCTTAGTTCTTTTTTAGCACTAACGATCATGGAGAACAGTTTAGCACTATAGATTTCGTGTTCTAGTTTGTGCTCACCTTTCTTTGAAAAGAAGTCAGTTACCAATTGTTTCCCCTCATTTTGTTTTCTTTCCTTCTCCTGTCTTTCCTTTCTTTTTTGGTGGCCAAATTTGGCTTTCTTTGAGAAAGACATTTCTACAGCAGAAGTTTGCGCTCCACCAGATGCTCAATAACTAACATAATCAAAATGTTTGCAGATGGACTAAACCATTTGGCGCATTAGCAAGGGGTGGGACCGTGACACTTTAGATAGTCTTTACTTTTTTGTATATAAAATGTATACACTAACTTTACATTTCATCTGACATTCATTATGAAATTTAATTAGGAAATGAAAATATCCAGGTAAAATAAATTATATTCCAGACTTTTCAAGTGCCCTCTCTCCCCCTTGGGAGACAAAATCAGTACTGGTTTTACCCCCAGTCCAACGCCCCTGGTAATGATATATCAGTCAATTATTTTGTGGAAATTATCAAAATAGTTAGTTTGTATTGAACCTTGAATGTTCCTTTATTGTCCGAAACATGTGTGCGTTCCACTTATTTTGGATACTTGAGTTTAAAGCTTTAATAATTATATTCAGTTATATAACAAGTGATGTCTTTACTTTAATTAGTCCCATGTGTAAACATTTTTCATTTAAAAGATGTTTCTTGAACAAAGTTTCTCCATCGACCAGGTCTGATTATAGCTCGGTCAGCCCCCTCGCAAAGGTACTTCCAAATTTTACGTGTAGATATTAAATACGAATAAGATAACCCTAGAAAAGGTTCAGATGTATTTTCCCCTCACTGAAGATATCTTTAAACCCCCATCATCTGAAATTATGTAATGTTAAATCAATCTCTAATTCTGAATGCATTAAATCACAAGCAAGTTCAGATCCAAATCTCAGGTTGCTGCACATGGCGCATGATTTTCTAGTGCAATATGTGTGCAATGCTCAATATTCTGTCCAACTCTGAAAGGTAGTTGCTGTGGGAAAGTGAGATAAACTCTGGGTTATTCTACCTTTTTCTCAGGCATTGCTGATTTAATCAAAGTTTATGTATAATTTATCTTTACTTGAATTCCTGAATGTGCAGCGCCTGGGGATGCACAATGTCATGGGACTTCTATATTTGCACTTTTGTAAACAGCCTACCTAACTCAATTTTCTAAAGGCAACAGTTGGTGTCTCTTTAGATGTCTTGCCTATAACGTATGTATCAGCAAGGGACTGTGCCGTTTCAAATACTCGCTATCCTCTTTTTTGTTGCAAGACCTGTACCATATTATCCCTATAAGGATATGATCAGAAATCAGCATTTATATAGGATTCAAACAGTTTTATAGTGTTCTTGAATTGTAGGAATTGCCTGGTGTACTTGTCATGCGATACTGTTGTCCCCTTTCACTGAGTCTAAAATCAGTTATGCTTAACAAGATGATGCGTCAAGTCATGTAAACATATAAAACTTTTTTTCTTTTCTTTTCTTTCTTTTTTTATTTTTGATGGTAGCCATGGTTTCGCCATGGCTACCATGCTTGTTTCTACAACTAAACCCTGATAACTATTAAAAATCTGCTCATTATTAAACCCACTATACAGGAATATTGAGTTCACTTGAGATTTGGTCTTAATGTCAAAATGTAAACAGACAAACATGCACATATTGAACAATCTGATAGACTTTTACATAGACAAGTTGTGCTGGGTTTTGTTTGAGAAAAGGATGATGTTTATGGCATTTATGAACTTCTACTACATCATAATATATATATATATATATATATATATATATATATACTGAGAGAGAGAGAGAGAGAGAGAGAGAGAGAGAGAGAGAGAGAGAGAGAGAGAGAGAGAGAGAGAGAGAGAGAGAGAGAGAGAGAGAGAGAGAGACATTGTCCGTCAGGGACAGGGTCGTAAACACTCTGTCACAATTTATTATTAACTGTCATTTTAATGTTCATATTTCAATTATATGAAAGTTAGACATTTAAAAGCTTTTTTTTCACATTTCCATTTTTATTCATGCACTTACAAGTATATGCATTTATATTTTTAGTTTTCATCATGAATGTTTCTATAAGCTTTGTGCTTCGTTACTTTTCACATGAAACAAAATCTCAGCTTTCAAATTCTGTTCTTATTATTACTAAGTTCAACAATACATACAGTTCTGGCTTCCTTTGCTGTGGCCAAAATGCGGCAGTGCGAACCCCACAGGACAATATCATCTCTTTACTGCGTAACAGCACAAAATAGACGAACATAAACATCTCGTCATACATTGAACGAATTTAGTGAAATCATTATCATTTCTCACGTAATCGCTTAATCATTGTTTCAACCATGGTAATACAAATTTTATATAATTGTATTTAACATAAATTTTATGTCCAGCTGCTGTTGGTGAGTTTAATGTCATGTCTTTCAAACCACGTTCAAGTCTGTGCTAGTCAGACCCAGTCACCATCTTATGTTAGTTTCGTATCTGTTTTGTTCAATAAACTGCACTTAGGTTCGGACTACTCGCTGTCAGTGTATCATTTGTGACAGAATACACAACTCGTTCGACTATGCCAGGGGAATCCTACCATAGAGCAGTATGTCGAGGAGTTTGTTGTGGTGTGGTTTGGTGTGTAATTCTGCATAAAAAGGCATATTTTGCAATGGACTTAGTGATTTCATAAACTACCTAAAACCTGAGAGTGACTATGCAGTCGCAGAGCTCCCTAGCTTGGTAGTTCCGAGTCCAGTGATCCTGGAGGTCATTCTGCTGTCTATGGTGCTTCTGGTAATTGCCACTGCTATCCTGTATATATGGGCTGCACACACTTCTCCAGAGGCAGCAGCATTCGTCATTACTTCTGCCTGCTCCATCATGGTCACGGAGACCGTCTACAAAATTTCTATGCTCCATGTCATGGCTATGGACAGTGGTCTTCTGATCTGTTGCGGTGGTCATATTCTCTGCCAGCTACGCCCTGGTGGACTCTATTTCTACTGGCTTCACCATGTCCACCTGATCCACAGTCCACTGCTCCACGGTTCAATGCTCTACAGTCCAGGTCCATCTGATCCTCAATGGCCTTGTCCACTGATCCACGGTCCTCGTCCACTACTCCACAGTCCAGATCAACCTGATCCTCCATGGTCTTGTCCACTGCTTCACAGTCCAGTTCAACCTAATCCTCCATGGTCTCGTCCACTGCTCCACGGTCCAGTCCTGTCTCTGCTTCACGGTCCAAGTTTGCTGTATCTGTTTTATTTTTATAAACTGCACTTGGGTTTGGACTACCTCCTGTCAATGGATCATTTATGACAAAAATAAGTGTACTTCTTTAAAACACAGCAAAAGATTATTACATTTAAAATGCTGTCTTGCTAACTGTTAACCCCCATTATTTAACATAGACATGCAAATAAGTGGTAGTAATTCATGAATGCTTTCCAATCAGACCTGGGTTAGTATCTTTTTAAAGATGACAATCAGCATCTTAACATTAGCAACATTAAAACTTTAAATTTGGCTGTAGTTTCTGCAACATTAGAGCCACCGAGCGGTATTACAAAAATACAGCATATTTTACAAATGCTCCTTTCGGGCATATTCCGGGCATATCTCTCAACTCAAACACAACACAACAGCCTTTAAAGGTGCAATGTGTAAAAATTTTGAGTATCTATTAACAGAAATGCAATATGACATCCATGTTTCTACCGTAGCCGACAGCGAACAAACAGCGTTACAGAGCGCGTTTCGTCACCTTGAAAGAGAAGCCGCAGAAAGCTAGAAGCTAGCCATAAACACCGTGAGTAATGACTTTTCCCTTGTCAGTGGTGTAAAATATGTAGTTGGATTGTTTCATATAACTTAATTCTTCTCCCTCGCTGTGTTATGGCTTTGCTATGTGGGGATAAATGTGCTGTTACGTTCGTGAGACAGCTGATTAGTACTCTTGTCATTGACAGTAAAACAGTTACAGGAATAACCAACCTGTCGATCTTGGAAGCATTTTAAGTCAATCGAGTTTCCAAAATCAGAGAAAAAAAGCCAATTGTGTGTAGTAAATGGTATCTAGGGGATGCGGAGGCACGCACGCTGTTACAATCACGTTATTTTTGCCGCAGGCACCTTTGGGCTCATGCAGACGCGTCAACTATAAACAAGGCTTAATGCTTTAACCAGCTCAGCCACAGTAACAGCTCATATTAGCCAGCTAAACTTTTACTACCCTGTTAGAAAAAGTATATGGTTGCATAGTTTCATGTGGTTCTTCTCCCTCGCTATATTATGGGTTTTCTATGTGGGGAGAAATGTGCTGGTTACGTTCGTGAGACAATCAACTAATTACTATTATTAAATTACGTATTAAGACCCTTGATCCTCACCTGACTATGGCTTTGTAAACTTTATCCATGATGTGGTTTATAATGGACTGTGGTACAGAAACTTGGTTTACTCTGGCTATTCTCTGCCGTCTCAGACGACGATGTTTGTCCCGTTTTAGCCACGGTAGCTTCTTCGGAAGGGAGGGGTGAGCGGTGGGCTGAGCCCTTAGTGTAAACTCGCAACCGAACCGCTAGATGTCGCTAAAAGTCACACACTGCACCTTTAAGGATGCTTGTGAAGGCATCAACAGGTAAATGTATGCTACTTTTAATAAAAGTTCAATCATGCATACTTAAGCTGTGTTGCTATGTGTCATCAGAGTAAGCAGCTTAGCACCTAACACTCTGTCTACAGTGAACGCGAGTGTCTCGCTTATTATGAACCCATCAAACATAACTTCTCCAGGTGCATTTTTGACATAACTCACCACTCAGCATACCCAGTTAAAAAAAGTCACCGCTCACCACCAAAATATTTGCGAACCCGTTTTCTCGACTCTCCCATATACCAGGCTGCCCTTTTTCGGCTGCGCGATCGAGGACTTCGCCCAACAGTTCTCTACCGCCCAGAAACAGACTGAGGCTATCAATCATATACTGCCCCGGTGGCCAGCTGCTGCCTCCACCCATTCACTGGCACAGTTGCCTCAGTCTGTTCGCCAACGAGGGCACCCTCCTGCGGCTCCCACCCCTCCCGCTCGGACTCTCGCATATCAGCCAGGTTGAGCCATAGGTGTCTCTACTAGACCACTGCTGTGGACATCACCTGACAGAGGGAGCCTGCGGTCACCTTCGTTGCCCAGAGAGCGAGGTCGGTAGTGGTACGCAGCTCATCCAAGAGCCCATGATCAGCTCCACCCTCGTACATGTCCCTGAGCATCCTGGCCTGGTAGACCTGAAGAATGGCCATGGCATATTGTAAGGTGACAGCCTGCCCCGCAGCTCTGTACGATTTTGCCACCAGGGTAGACGAAAACCTACAGGCCTTGGAGGGGTGCTTAGGATAACCACGTCACGTTGAAGCACTCTGAGGACACAGTTGCATCGCAACAGGGGGAATCCCAGTGTACCCTTTAGCTGCAGCCCCGTCAAGGGTAGAGAAGGCGGAGGAGGTACTAAACAATCATGGGAAGACAACGGGGATGCACCTCCGGGAAGAAATGCACCTCTGGGAAGAAAGGAACTGGGGGGGGGGACTGATGGGTGTCAGCGCGTGCAGCCCCCAAGAACTAATCATCCCACCTCGAGCGCTTGGGACAGGGCGGAGGGTTCCACTCTAGTCCGATGCTCGTGGCGGCCCGGGAAAGCATGGCTGTCAATTCTGGGTCGGACTCGGACAATGCTGGCACAACCGAAGGAGGCAGCACAGCCGAATCTTCATACTCGGAAGACTCCAGCCCACCTTGTGATGTGGCGATTGACATCGTCTCACATCTGGAACCCCGAATGAGACAAGGGGAATGTCAGTAGAAGGCCACACAATCGACTCGGAAGACTCACGGGTTGCGGTGCGCAAGAGCCCCCCTTTGTGGCCCGTGGAAGCATCGTCTGGGATTTATTCCACACCGTAAACCTCAGGTTTCCTTGGCCAGCAGCCAAAGTATCACCTCTCGTGGAGGGGATAGATTGGGGTGTGGCAGAGGGTACTCTACTTCTTATGAGGTCATGGAATCTTGACCGCAGCACCGCAATGAGAACATGAATCATCTGTGAACACTGCCTTAGCGTGCTCTAAGCCCAAATACGCGTGCCCATCAGATAACAACACGGAACGACCGCACCCAGAAGTGCACGGGTGACATCTTTTAAAAAACGTGCCACGTGCAAAGTTCTTTTGAGATAGGGAAAACTCAGTGCCCAGGGAGAAACACACACGCTGTTGCAGACCACTGCACAGATCAGCAAACAGAAATGTGAAACTTGCTGGAAAACGCCGTCACTCCAACACAGACTGGAGAGCTGCTCGTCTCGTAGAAACTCGAAGAAGACACTCAGTGAACAGGCTTGCAGGAGTGAAGAGGACCTCTTGGCTCCGAAGCAAAAACATAACTGCATATTGCCAGCGTACTTCCTTATAAACCCACGAGGTAGGGCAGAGTTATGCTATGCAAATTCTGCAGACCCATGGCATTTCCTTGCCATTGGCTTGTTTTGTAATACTCAAAGGTGATAGGCTTTCTAAGCGAAACCCCATTCGCCAGTCACTGACTTAACGTCTCCGTTCCCTCCTCAGGGAACGAGGGTTACATACGTAACCAAGATGTTCTTTTCCCACAAGGGCACACAGAGCACAGCTGCTTTTACTGTATATTGTTCATTTTATAATTTTTGTTTGTATCTTGTATTCTCAACTCAACTTTATTTATATAGCACCACTAAAAACAACAATTGTTGACCAAGGTGCTGTACACTATGTCGGACATCGTCAGCATTTAACACCATGTACAACAAATTACAGGACAGAACACAGAACAGACCAGACACCATACAAATCAGTTACAATTAGTGAGCTTAGAATTATACAGTTCTATCTCCGTTTAGGGTAGTTCTGAGATATTGAGCATCAAAGTTTTTAAATCCCTGCTGTTTTGTGAGATGGAACCTTTTTATTTTATTAATAACTACTAACAAAATATTTTTTTTTACAAAAATAACACCACACAGGCATTAATAAACACCTAATGGATAAGATTATGTCAAAAACTCAATTTCGACCAAAAGTGGAGATAGAACCATATAATTCTAAGCTCACGAATTATAAGACAAAGAGAAATGATAGGTTTTGAGATCTGCTTTAAACTCATGCAGAGTAGTGGCAGTTCTAATAAAAACAGGTAGGCTGTTCCAAAGTTGTGGTGCAGAAACAGAAAAAGCTCGATCTCCTCTTGTTTTCAATCTAGCCCGAGGAACATTTAACAGTCTCTGGTTGGTTGACCTAAGAGACCTTCCAGGATTGTGAATGGATAATAATTCAGAGATGTAAACAGGAGCCAGACCATTCATAGATTTAAAAACCAGCATTAAGACTTTAAAATCAATTCTGTAATGGATTGGCAGCCAGTGCAGAGATTTCAGAACTGGGGTAATGTGCTGTCGTTTACGCACACCGGTAAGGAGCCTAGCAGCTGCATTCTGCACCATTTGCAGACGGTTAAGAGTTGCTTGGTTAATGCCAAAGTACAGAGAATTACAGTAGTCGAGTCTTGTCGAGATAAAAGCATGAATCACACTTTCAAAGTCCTTAAAAGAAAGAAATGGTTTAACTTTAGCTAGGACTCTTAGATGAAAAAAACTGGATTTAACTACCGTATTAATCTGTTTATCAAATTTGAGAGCACTATCGAAAACCACGCCCAAATTCTTCACTAATGGTTTCAGACATGGAGACAAAAGGTCAAATTTTAAACGAGGGAGCTAGTAGCTTCTGATGGTTCAAAAACTATAACCTCAGTTTTACCTGCATTTAGATGAAGAAAATTTAGGGACATCCAGGCCTTTACCTCCGCTATACAAGCCATCAGAATATCTATACCCATGTTATTTGGTCCCAAGGGCACATTTGGGTATCGTCAGCATAACCATGAAAGGAGATGCCATTTTCCTAAAAATCGACCCCAAGGGGAGCATATACAGGCAGAATAAAATTGGAGCAAGAATAGAACCTTGAGGGACCCCACATGTAAGAGGCGCTGCTTTTGAAGTAAACTCACCAATATTGACAGAAAATCGTCTATTAATTAAATAGGATTGAAACCATTTAGGGGCACTTCCCCGAATTCCCACCCAGTGTTCCAAACGTGGGATGAGGACAGAGTGGTCAATAGTGTCAAACGCCACACTCAGATCTAACAGCACTGACACAGCGGACTTACCAGAATCAAGGGTCAGTAAAATATCGTTTAAAACTTTAACCAATGCTGTTTCTGTAGAATGTTTTTTCTTAAAACCTGATTGGAACACCTCAAATATCTTGTTTTCATTCAGAAAGCTCTGTAGAAACACTATTTTCTCTAAAATTTTCGATATAAAGGAAAGATTTGAGACTGGCCTAAAATTTGTCAGATCTGTCGGGTCTAAATTTGGCTTTTTGAGATGTGGATGGACAATGGCATGTTTCATGTCGTCTGGTAACGTTGCTGTTTCAAGGCAGCTGTTCATAATCTTTTGAACAACAGGTCCAATCAACTCGAAAATTTGTTTAAAAAACTGTGGGGGAAGAATGTCATGGGTGGATCCTGAAGGTTTGGGCTTGCCTAAAATATTTTGTAAAGCTTGCAGAGTTACAGGCTCAAAATGACTAGGGATACTAGTGCAAAGTGGCGGGGCAGAAAAGTCAAGAGATACAGTGGGAATATTTAGCCTGATATTACTTATCTTATCCACAAAACAATTTAGGAATGTGTCACATATAGCCAGAGACTCTGTGTGAAAAAGACCAACAGAGGGGTTAAAAGCTGAATTTATGGTGGAAAAAAGAGCTCTTCGATTATGATTATGTTTTTCAATTAGATCTGTATTGTAGCTTTTGCTACAAGCTACTGCTGAGTAGCTATCTGTAGCTTAGCCAGCTACAGTTTTGAACTAGCCCCCTCAAGATTATTGATGTTGTTATTGAAAATGTTATAATTTTAATTACATATAATGTGTACAATTTTTTTTAAACTTAATTATAACATTAAACAATGGAAAGTAATATTGTGATTAACATATGAGGTTAGCTTTTTAAAAAAGGTACCATACTGAAGGAGTTGGAATGTCCCATGCTAAGCTGAATACCGACAAACTGTCACACCTGTCTTCCACACTTCCATGCCACAGCACCCCTGTGCTTATCGGCCCTCTTTCCATGCCTGGTTTCCATGACAACGCTAATAAGAAGTGAAGAGGCTTCTCAGCTCTCTAACCACCCGGGTCTTGCTTTTAAAAAACAGAATATTCTTGCAATACCAGTGCTGAAAGCTGCGAAATGTTCAGCTAATGTTAAACAGTAGGTACATGGTTGAGATGCCTGCTATTAAGTTGTCTACTTTTTGGACCACAATTGCAAGATCCCTGTGAGGTTTCCAGGTGAGTGGAATGCCAATCACACTTTTCTCTGTGACAAGGCATGGGTAGATAAAAAAACGGTCATTATCATAAGAACTAAAAGCTCTAAAAAATGCTGAGAATTATTTATCATCCAAAGAAGCACAGCATGATCTCTCAATAGTTTTAAAGTCTCATACTCAATTTCAATTGAAGTCATTCATTTAGAAGCCTTGATTCAATATATTGCTGTATAAAACAACTAATTCATATAAGTATATTAATAAGGCTACAATTATTAGATAAAAATACAGTAAAAACAGTAAAATGGTTAAATGTCATTACAATTTAAAATAACTGTTTTCAATTTGAATATATTTTAAAATGTAATTTATTCCTGAGATACAAAGATGGATTTTCAGCATCATTACTCCAGTCTTGTCTTGTCACATGATCCTTCAGAAATCAAAATATGCTGATTTGGAGCTCAATTATAAACAATTGTTATTGATACTGGTAATTCTTATTCTATTAATACTTTTGTGGAAGCCGTAAAAATAAAAAAAATAAATTCATGATTCTTTGACAAACAGAAAGTGTACAGCATTTAATTGAAATATAATTTTTTGTAACATTAATGTATTTACTCTCACGTTTGATCAATTTAATGTCTATCTTTTTTTTTTTTTTTTTTTTTTTTTTTACAAAATCCTACTCCAAACGTTTCAATATAGTGTTTCCACGAAAAGCAGCAAAATCATTGACAGTAAAAATAAATATTTCTTCCTCCAAATCATCATATCAGAGAATGAGTTCAAGTGACACTGAAGACTGAAGGAATGATTAAATTGGATTAAACTGCTATTACAACTGCAGATCCTAGTAAGATGAAGTCTGTTTACTTGAAAATGTACTTTCAACATTGTAAATGTTTTTTTAATGCCAAATCTGGCTTAAAATAACACCAAAATGCTATTCAATTACACTTAGTAATTTATGCTTATTCAACTGCCTCAATAAATACTACTGCTTACAATAACCCTCAGGCAACATGATTACAATTGACACGATGGCCTTAAGATGGCGGTCAGCACATGATCACTGCCATGGACTACAGAACAAAAGACATTTCTCATAAATCCCCAAAAGAATTCTCTCAATTGCACATAAGAGCGATATTACATTTTTACAAACCCATAACATGTTCAATGATTGTTTATTATGGATCATTAGAGAATCAAAATTCACATTTATTTATTTGAAGAACCCCAGTTACACAAATCCATTTAAGAATGATTAGTCTGTTTTTCATGCCATATGGATGCATTTCCAGACATCTAATAAAGCAGGGCAGCAAATAATGTCCTACTATTGCCCCCATTTTACCACAGTTTGAGATAAATTATTGTGACTAAACTTGTCTGTTAAATTTTTTTTAAAGAAATGGTCAGGGTTAGGTTTAGAAATAGAAGAGGGATTATGTATATAATTGCATAATGAAGAAAAAAATGTGTCACTGTACATTCTGCTTGTTTTTTTGTTTATGTTTTTAAAGTGGCTATATTTCTGTTTCGGTTTAGGGATAGGGTTAAGCACTCATAAATAATCTTTAATATTAATGGATTCCGTCTATGGTTTTGACCAACCTCGAGTCTGCACAGATCCGTCAGAAGGGACGGAGAAGGAGAAGGAGGAGACACGTCACGTCTGCCCAGTTAGAGACTGTTCATGTTCCGGCTGCCCAGTCGGAGATTGTTCACGTCCCGTCTGCCCAGTCAGAGACGGCTCACGTCCCGTCTGTCCAGCTAGAGATTGTTCACGTCCCGTCTGCCCAGCCAGAGACTGTTCACGTTCCGTCTGCCCAGTCAGAGACTGTTCACGTTCCGTCTGCCCAGCCAGAGACTGTTCACGTTCCGTCTGCCCAGTCAGAGACTGTTCACGTTCCGTCTGCCCAGTCAGAGATTGTTCACGTCACGTCTGCCCAGTCAGAGACTGTTCACGTCACGTCTGCCCAGCGAGAGACTGTTCACATCACGTCTGTCCAGTCAAAGACTGCTCACGTCCCATCTGTCCAGTCTGGGACAGAGCAAGAGATGCCCATTCGCGTGGCCGCCAAGGCTATATTGGACTATCTGGAGCGTCTGGCTCGGATCCTGGACATGCCGGTGGATGCTCCGGGGCCGAAGGCAGAGCCAGTTTCTGCTGTTCCTGAGCAGGTCGAGCTCCAGTAAGTCATCGATTCTTGGCATTGGGTAGGCGTCAAACTCGGAGATGGCATTGAGTTTCCTGAAATCAATGCAGAAGCGGAGAGAGCCATCCTTCTTATAGACGATGACCACTGGGCTGCACCACTCTGAGTTAGAAGGCTCGATCACTCCAAGCTTCAACATCTCTTCTACCTCCTGCTGCAGTTTTTCCACTAGATGTTGTGGTACACGATAGGGACGTTGGCGGATGGGTCGTCCATCCTTTAGACGAACAATATGCTCAACGAGGGTGGTTCTCCCGGGAATGGCTGCAAAGAGGGACGGAGTCTTCTGGAAGATGTGAAAGAGCTGTGCGGCTTGCTCTGATGCCAGATGAGCGAGATGGGGAGGAGCAGTTGCAATGAAAGATTCCAGTCCAACCTCCTCTTCCACTTCCATGTCCACCTTCCTCCCCATCAGAGATTGCTCTGGAGCTGGGATTGGACACTCCTTCCACTCTTTCAGTAAGTTTACATGATAGTTCTGTTTGGGTTTCTTCTTATCGGGGTGATGGACCTCATAACTGACCGGACCCATCTTGCGGAGGATGATGTATGGCCCCTGCCATTTTGCCAGGAGTTTGCTGGTGGAGGAAGGAAGAAGCAACAGGACTTTTTGGCCAGCTGAAACTCACGTTGCCGTGCCTGCTTGTCATACCAGATCTTCTGGCTTGTTTGGGCCGCCCGTAGGTTGACCTCTGCCTCCCCCTGATATCTTGCCAGCCGATCCCTCATCTCTAACACAAACTGCACCACCCCTCTGTCACTTGAAGTGGTGGATGGGGCCTCCCAGCCCTTGCGGAGCAGATCCAATGGCCCCTGCACATCCCAGCCATACAGCAGCTCAAATGGGGAGAACCCCGTAGACGCCTGGGGAACCTCACGGTAGGCAAAGAGCAGAAATGGCAACCACCGGTCCCAATCCTTGCCAGTATCATCCACAAACTTCTGCAGCATCTTCTTCAGTGTCTGATTGAACCGTTCAACCAGACCGTCTGTCTGTGGATGGTATGGTGTAGCTTTGATTGCGGAGATGCCCAGTTGTTTGTGGAAAAGTTGCATCAACTTGGAGGTGAAATTAGTACCCTGGTCCGTCAGAATCTCATCCGGTATCCCCATCCTCGAAAACAGTTGTACCAAAACACGCAGAACAGTGGGAGCAGTAATGGTGCGCAGGGGAAACGCCTCAGGGAAACGGGTAGCATAGTCACACACAACCAAAATATATTGATGACCCCCGCTGCTTTTCACCAGAGGACCCACAATGTCCATGGCAATTCTGCGGAATGGAGTGGCAATAACCGGAAGTCGTTGCAGGAAGGCTCTGTCCGACTTACGGGGAATACTGGTTTTCTGACACGTGGGGCATGTGGTGCAATATTTCTGAGTATCTGTGTACATAGAGGGCCAATAAAAACGCTTACTAATGCGAGGATAGGTTTTATGGCGGCCAAGATGCCCGGCCCATGGAAGTGTGTGTGCTAAGTGCAGGACCAGAGATCTACAGCTAGCAGGTACTACTAGACGTCTATGGTCATCATCAACTGCATACAAAACATTGTTATCAACAATGAACTTCTCATTTCCCACACAATTCCCATTTGTACCTTCTACTACCTTAGCAAATAACAGCTTTAAAGTTTCATCTTCCCTCTGTAGTTCAGAAACATTTTCAGGCACACATTTTATCCGACAGCAAACCTATTTTCCCATGTTCCGGTGGCCTTAACTGCTTCTCAAAGCGACGTTGTCGGCGGGATTTTCTTGCCCCTTTTGTGCCACCTTCACACTTTGCCACCCTCACACTCAGACTACTATCCAAGTCTGGAAGTGGTTGGACACCAGTTTTCGCCAGGGCTCGAGTAATCACAGGGCAAGACACATTCACCTCAACCTCCCCTTCCTCCCCAAAGTCAATTTCCCCTGGCAATTCAGTTTCCTGTAATAAGTCCATAAGTACCGGTAAATCCCAACCCAGAATGGCATCTACAGGCAAGTGTTCAACCACCCAAACCGTCAACAGGTAATGCTGTTCATCAATGGTAACAGTTAAATCCGCTTTGGGATAAGGGTGCTTATCCCAATGAACACACAAAATGTCTGTTTGTCTACTGCAGTCCACACTGCCTACTGGTACCAAACTATACTTAACTAGAGACATAAAACTCCCAGTGTCCAACAGTGCAGCTACCTGCTGTCCATTGATAGTCACAGTTTTATAGCGCTGAACTCTTGGTTCCTTATCCCCGACAGGGCCGGTGACCTTAGCTTTGCGTATGGGACACACAGAAGCTTTATGGCCTGACTGCTGGCAATAAAAACAAACAAGTTCCTTACCGGATGTTCGTTGATTTGGTGCAGTGCTGGAATTACCGGGAAACTCCTGGCTATCTTCTCTCTTTACAGACTTAGGCTGGGGTGGCTGGAATGCTGGTCGATGTGCTGCACCGGTGGAGCGAGTAGCTGGTCCTCCTCTCCTGGCATTGAGATACTGTAAGGCCAGCCTGGCCGCTGTAAGGCCCTCCACTGACTCATGCTCCTTCACCCATGTCCTCACCTCGAAAGGAAGTACCCGAAGTAACTGGTCCAAGATGATAGCCTCACCAATCTCCTCCTTGGTGTGATGCTCTGGCCGAATCCAGCGCCGGTAGAGGCCCTTAAGGCGGTGGTAGGTCTCGGTGGGGTTCTCTCCAGATGGTATCATCGTTGATCGGAACTGTTGCCGGTACGTCTCTGGGGAGATGTCCAACTTGGTCAGCAGCGCCGCCTTCAGGTCTGTATAGCAGTGGGCTTGCTCCTCATCCATTGCAGTGTAGGCCTCCAATGCCTTTCCAGGCAGCAGGGGAACAAGTCTGCATGCTCACTCACTCTCTGGCCATTTCCGCGTTTTGGCAATGCATTCAAAACGTAACAAATAATTTCCAATGTCCTCACCCATCTGATATGACGGAATTTTTGGCTCATTATAATGTCTCCATTCTGACCTTGGCTGGTCATCTCTGCTGCTTGAGTCATTGAATTGGAGAGGGGCTGCCTCCAAAGATGTATCACGTTGCACCCGCCGGCGTGCGGGTGTGGGAAGTTCCAGTCTGGGACTGCTTGCTGTCAATGTACTTGGAGTTGCTGCAGCTACCGGCCGATTGATAGCAGGAAGTGTTTGGGCAGCAGTTCGACTTGGCTGGGTGGAAGGAGGTTGAGAAACTTGGTAAGTCAATGGAAGAGAGGCCCTCAGTCCTCGAAGCTCTGCCAACAGCCCCTCCTCTCTGCTTTGCTGGGCTGTCAAGTAGTCTCTCATCATTGTAAGTAACCCATCGCCTGGTCCACTTGTTGTTCTAGGGATGGTACGTGCTGCTGAAGCGGCCCAGGAACTGCCCTCGTCCCCACCTCCCTCTGATGACGACGACAATGACCGTACTGTCTCCCAAGCCGGGTCTGCATTTCTGGTTCCCATCTCCTCATGCTGTCCCCGCAGCTGGGAACGCAGCCCTGTGTGCTGTCTTGGAGGGCGAGATACCTTTTTCCGACTAGCCATCTCACTTCTGACACCATATGTCGCGGGGTCCCCTTCCAAACTCCTCACAATAGGGAAAAACACAGGCGTAGTCGAAGAATAGTGAGGTTGGTGTCAGAAGTGGGAAGTGGGTCACGTGAACTGCATAATTAGGGGTTTTGGGTTGTAATAATAATTTGTGATGCAAGTAACTGTGTATGGGGAAGGAAAAATTTTCTGAAGATGGATACAATTATTGTGGAAAATGTTGAAGTATATTAGATATAAGTTCTTTTCGGGAGTTAGTACAATGTGTTGATTGTATTATGTAAATGATGGTTGAGCCTAGTGGGAGGGGCTAATGGCTTTAAAAGTCGCAGCTTTGGGCCTGTGAAGTCAGTCTTGGTCTGGTTACAGAGAAGGTAACTAGTGGCTGGTATTGTTGTGTGGAATGAAAAATATAGTTATTGAGGATATTTTGTTTGTTTTGTGTATAACTTTATTATAGTAATTTTTTTTTCAAATAATTATTTTTATTTTTAATTCTTTCTCTTCACCATTCGTACTTTGGAGGCCGGCATATTAAAATACCTCACTATTCTTCGACTATGCCTGTGTTTTTCCCTATTGTGAGGAGTTTGGAAGGGGATCCCGCGACATATCTCGACACACAGTAAGTGTTTATAGTGCTCGTTTAAATGTATGTTTGCAGAAGAGTAGAACTATCAAGTGTGCACCCTTGATCGCGCTACTTAACAGTAGGAGAAAAGTGCATAATCCCGAAGTTTATGACCGGCTTAATCGAGACTATAAGGGACTGGGGAATGAGTATATGTGTGTGTGTGTGTGTGTGTGTGTGTGTGTGTGTGTGTGTGTGTGTGTGTGTGTGTGTGTGTGTGTGTGTCCTGCACTCAGTGACGGAGCCGCTCCGTCACAACAAGTAGTACATTTTTTAGTATATGAAATTACACACTGAAGTGTACTCTCAGTAAACTACTAGTTTATACTGCAAGTATACTTTTAAGTTTTCTTTAAGTGAACATAACATTATACTTATAGTTTACTATTTATATATTATTTTTGCACTTGCAGTATACTACTATATTCAAATGTTGATATTTTTTTTATACTTGAAAAATACCTTTCAACTACTTTTAACTAATTTAAAAAACATTTGCATGCATCCTTTTTATCAACACTTGAATGTCAGTGAGTTTGATAAAGAAAGCCTACATTTTAAACAAAAACGTTAAGATAATCACATTTTTTGTCAAAGACTACCTTGATCAGATTCAGAACGATGATCAAAACAAAGATGGAGTAGATCGAGTCCAACAACCCCAACGCTTCACAGTCGTTTTCTCTTCATGGGTTACGCTTCATTTCATTTCATTTGGTAACATTATGCAGTTTTGATTTACACGCTGTTTAATGTTTGATGATCACGTTATTTTACATTTAAGTGAGCAATCTTTTATCAGTTGTTTCAGCTTCTTCTTCTACTGTGTTTTGATCCGGAGATTCTGTACTAGAAGATGTGTCATAGCCCCCCCTACAGTATAACAGTGAAAACATGGATAGCTGGAAAATTCAGTCAATGGTGGGGAAAGAGTAAAGTAGAATTAAAGTAAATTCCTATGTACACTTTCAGTGGACTCGCCTGCACAAAAATTCAGATACGCAGAATTAGAAATATGTCTGTTTTATATCAATATTTTAAGTTTCGTGAGACTGTATGAAAAACTATGCAAAAAAGTATATTTAATAGGCTACTCAATCAAAAGAGTTAACACAACTACAAGCCAAGTATACTTTGAATAGTTATACTTTTAAGTATATCTCGATCAAAAGATTGAGTACAAGACCAGGTCAAATATACTTGGACTTTTCTCTCTCAGTATAAGTCAAGTACACTTAAGTGTAATTTTAAGTATATTTCTGAGAAGTACATAAAGTATATGTTCGAGAAGTAAATAAAATTATAGACTGAAATTATACTTTCTTATTTTTAGTTTAAAAGATGTACGTATACTAATAGAACACTTGAATAAACTTATTTTTCGTAAGGGCACGACAGTGTTGACGCATACTGACTTAAGTAAATGGATAAAGCATGAAATTACAGATAGTAAATACCTAATATTTTAAACAAATTAATCAGAAAAAATCCACAACATAAGAATTTATGTATTTCTTGATCATATGCAAAAATTTTCGTCCCATTACAATAAGTGATGGAAAAAAAATAAAACATCTCATACCAAATCGCATGCTTCGCTCTGGGATACGTCAACCGCTGTCTTTTATGATCAGAGCCTATGTGTGTAGGAAGAGAAATGCATGTTGCCTTTGACCTCCCGATGCTCATCTACTGGTATGCATACTGTGACCTCAGCATCCACTGTTATATGCTAAATGTTAAGATGTAGGAGTTAGTGTCAGTGTTAGCCTGTAGCTAACAGTTCCTCCATTCCCTTTAAGGTTTACCTCGTGTGTAGGTCCCCAAACAGGGCCGTGGTCTCTTAATAGATGTGAGACATCTGAGAATGAGCGAGCGAGAGTGGGTGGACCGTCCAAAAGAATGTGTGGGCACCACTCACAACAAATTATATATTCAGTCTACCACCGCAAGGCAAATGTGTCATCAAAAGTAAAGTGCCACCCCTGAGGATCAGTGTGCCTGTCGATAAATGTGAGTTAGCTTTACTGTACAGGCGTGTCAGGTTACAGAAACGGTACAATTGCAAGTCAGGCTTGAGAAATGATGCACTTGAATAAAACACCTTACACCGGCAGCCTCAAACCCTTGTGAAAAAGAAGTACAAGTTAGCATTCTTTATAATTATTAAATAAATAATGGGCTATGCTAGATGAATATACTGAATGTAACACTTCAATTAAATGTTAATTACAATTAGATGGAAATGTATTATAGTTTCATTTTATATTAAAATGCAATTAGTTGAACATTACATTACAGTTGACTCCACTACACTCAAGAAAAAAGAGTGAGACTGTGTGAACTGTAGCCTCAGCTTGCTGTTCTCAGCTGACAGAAGTGTCACCGGTGTGTCTTCTTCTGCTGTAGCTCTGCTTCAAGGCTGGACTTGTTGTGTGTTCACAGATGCTCTTCTGCAGACCTTGGTTGTAACGAGTGCTTTTTTGAGTTACTGTTGCTTGTTACTGAAAATCCCAGTAGATCAGCAGTTTCTGAAATACTCAGAGCATATATACTTTATACAGCTGTGCCCTATAAAAAAAAATAGCGTGATTGTGAGCTGGTTGAGTTAAGGACCTATCAGCCTGCGCCATCTAGAGTCACATGACATAACTGTAAATTTAAGCAATCAGAATATTTCGGAAACATGTGTATAACTTAAGTGTAAGACAGTTGTCTTTAGTGTAAATTGAGTGCTTCCATTTTGTGAATGTGTAAATGCCTCAAACAGTGTTATTTTATTGAGGAAAGGTCATAAATACTATAAAGCCAACATGAAACAAAGTAAGGCTAAAAACTGCTAAAATCCATGGAAAATTATATCCAAATAGTTTATAATCAATTTTGGTTTGTGTTGCACATCAGGGATACACAGAAGTGTGAAAGGTGTCGTTTTCTTTGAAAAAAAAGTTATAAACAATATCTGCTAAGCACAGGAGACGACAAGTGTTGTAACATAAATTAAAAAGTTATAATATAATATGAATATTTAATAACATATATTTTTATTATATTTTAGTATAATATTTAATATCATTTGTAGTACTAGCATGTAGTATTAAATATTTATAATATTCATATAAAATCTGATCGTTTGGCAGAAAATAGTCTTCTACAGTGGAATCAACACACTGACCCACTATGTGCATAATGTATACCAGTATTTCTCATTGGGCTGATATACAATATAAGCTAAGCTTTCAATGTGCCATCTGTTATGTCATTGGATTTAAACGTCCAATATTGCCGAAAATCCAATTAATTAGTAGATTTCTCAATAAGGCATGACTGACAGCCACCATAACCATGCACAATCTCTTTGAACTGATGCATGACTAATGCATGTCAGCAGAGAGGACCATTGCGATAGCTGAGGCTCTCATCTGAGAAATCACACCACACAATAACAATGATGGCTGCTCCCAGGGTGCTTAACTAGATGTCCTGTCAGCAAGCAAGAAAATTCATATCCTAACGCTTCCCTGCTGATGGGCCATTGGGTTGTGTTTGGGTAAACAGATGTATGAGCAGACTGCTCTGCTAAATCATCATCGTCCACAAATTAGCCCAAAGTAAATGTGAGGCATACATACCTTATGAAGGCCGGATTTAATGTGGTAAAAATTAGTTGATTTATTATCAAACTGATGAAACATATATAGGGAGAATTCACTAAAAATAAATTGTAGCCACTAATAGTCTCATTTATTTGCATGTGATATTTACATTAATTAGTATGTACCCTGCTACTTAAAGTCATTATGCACATTAGGCCCAAACACACCCAAAAATTAACCTGAACACAATTTGCACAGCCTTGCATTAACATATGCATGGAGCAATCTATGCTAGGTTGACCAGACATTACAGTTTTCTGGAGACAGATTAGGATGATTCTAAGGGCCCTGGTTGGACAGGGGGCCGGTTTGGCGCTAAAAGGTTTATTTTGAAATTAAATCATCTTCAAAATCACTTGGCACAGGTGGTGGCAAGAATGGAGGCTCATCACTCCCTCGGGGTCGGCCACGGCGGCCATTCCTCGCCAACTCTACTCAGCCTGGAAGGCCATTGTGACCTCTTACATTGTGGGTCTCTTACGTCACTGCCACTGCCATAGTAGCCATAGTTCCCACTCTCTTGTGCCACGAGATCTCGCGAGATTAAAATGTGACAAGATTTCTCGTTGAGGTGAAAAGCTGTCTCGTGATATTGCCATGACGGAGTGTGAGGGTAAAGTTAGGATAGAATATGGCACCGCTATGTTTAGATTACGCCTCCACTGTCGTTTTGCTTTTAATAGAAATAAAAACTATTTAATTCGGTTAGATAACGGTCACTTCCAACACGGTCTCACACCCAACTTGTCACATATTGTCGCTTGAGCTGCATGAGCTGCATAGACGTACGTAGTAAAGCAGGAATAAGAATTCTGATCACTTGACGAGATGACTGACAAGACCATCGCGGAGGAATCGTTGCACAACTAAGGGCCCTATCACACATATGACGCAATGCAGCGCCAGGCGCAACGCAAGTGTTTCTTGCTAGTTTCTTCCCGTTGCAGGTATCATTTTCACGTCCTGCGCCACGTTGTTTAAATAGCAAATGCATTTGTGCCCATTAGTGCGCCTGCTGGGCTGCTGGCCTGAAAACGTGGTGTGTTCAGGCGCATTGTTGGGGCATTGCTATTTTGAGTCAACTGAAATAGACTGACTTTAGACCAGGTTTCAGTTGGTCAATGGCGCAATGGCACAATATTCTTTTTGTTATTTAAAGAGCGCGGTAGTAATGTGCACCTATAGGCGGGTCCACAACGCACGTACACTCTGCTTATTACACGCACAAGGACGCGTAGCAGCACACAAACATGACAAATATTAAAAATAAAAGGATAACAATGTAAAAGGTTATTATTGTGTACATAAAGATATGGTGGAATCTTTCCTGTCCTTTAGATGGTTTGTTTGCATGGTTTAACCTTGCGCACGAGCAGATCCGCTACCTCTCTGGAGACACGTTCAGTCTTTCTGCTTAAAAATTTCATTGTGTAAATAGCAAATCCGTCATGGCGCGAGTGCAACTGGCTTTTAAAGGGAATGGGAGATGAAACTCGATTGGTTTATTGCACGTAAAGCCCACAACATACCTATTACTGATTAAGAGAATAGGGACAACATGTTTCGACCATTTTTCCCTTCGTTAAACTAGCAAAAAAGGATTCAGACACACCCTAACTGCACTTGCGCCGTGCGCTTTAGACCATGCGCTTAGATTAAAATAGGGCCCGATAAATTTCGTATCTTGTAAAATGCGCACTTAGCACCCCCGCTCCCTATTCACAGAGTATGCGTGATCATGATAGCGAAAGTAAAATGTGAGCATGTATTTAACCCTTTAGGCGCCAGAGGTTTTTTCCTAAAACGTCCAATTTTGACATCTTAATTTCAAAAGTCTATATATTAAAAGTGATAAAAGATAGAGACTTTCTGTAAATTAGAGAAATATTAAGGATGACCCAAAGTTTATGTAGGGATTACATTTTCCTAATTTGCATATTATGACGTCATATGGTGGCGGCAATCTTGGATTATAGAATTTTCATGAAAAGTCACGTTTAAATGATAAAATGCAGCACTTCTTTCCCCCCAAAATGTCCATCACCTTCTGTATGCTATATTGCACAATACTGAATGCTCAGGTATATAGTAAGTAGTAAACAAACTGTAAATCATTACTAATAAATGGTAGAAACAAACCGAATGCATGTAGTGGTTGGACTTTTGCTGTAGAGATTTTCCATTTACTAAATACAGTAGGCACTCTGATTCCATGTATGGGGCATATATATATTATTCATATGACATACAAACACAAGTAGACAAGACCTGTTTAGTTCAAACGCTCACTCGCCACGGCAAGGCACAGATCATGAGTGAGATGATACGAGCAGCGCGTCCAGATCTGCCTCGCGCGCGCGCCGAGTGTGCACAGCTCGGACTACTGTCATTGCGACTCCTCACCCTGCCTCCACGTTGCCTCCTAACTGTCCTATGAATACTTCGACCTCGTCTAACATACCCAGTTGTATTAGACAAAGTCTCCACCACAATACTGTCGCCGCGATTGTGATGGTGAGAGGCTCTGATAACATGGCTCACTCGCACACTTGCTCCGCTTCTGATCGCACTGATTCAATGCGCTCTAACTCAAACATTTTGTATAGAAACATTACGTTTTTTTGAGTCGGGGGTGAAGAATGACATGTCTGCCATCCAGTGGAGGGGAGGTCGAATGAAATTTGACACCCAATTTGAAAAAAATCGGCCGTTTTATTCAGTGCGCGATCTTGTCGAGTAAACTCGACCATGGCGCCTAGAGGGTTAAACGCAATTTCAAAACCCCACATTTTGAAAGTGGCTCCCTGATGCATGGAACACACTAATCACTAATTACTGTTATGGTGACTTAAAATGAAACACATTAGAGTTATACCTCTGTTAATTCTAATTAAAAACTATTGTAGACGTCTGACAGAAATGAAGACAGCCTGGTTAGTAATAAGTGAAGCTGGTAATGCTGTTTGTGGAGTCGTTTAATCCTCCTCTGCTGATATCTTGAGAGTTTTAATGTCTTCTTTTCTCTTCAGTTGATTTCTTATAAGGCTGTGTCTTAAGTCATTTGCAGTTCTTGTGTTTCTGCTAGTTTATTTTTCTGTTCTCTTCATTCCTTCAGTGATTCTGCTTGTTAACAAGCCTATTAAGGCTGAAATGACTCCATATTTAATATACACAGATTGTGTGGCTCAGATAAGGTCCAGTTCTGGTTTATTTCTTTTCTCTTGGCTGACATGTGGAGAGACATTTCAATGTCATTCCACGCTGCATAATGGCCAAGTCATCATTCTAGATGTGCCAGATTTGGGCCGGATCTGGGACGTCACAATGTTGCTATGTGGGAAGACACTTGCAAGTTCTCGAACACGTCTCGGACATGGGGGACATATGGTTACATGTGGTTTGACACTAAAGAGCCCCTTTCACACAGAGATTCCGGAAAATACACAGATAAAGTGACCCAGGATTTGACCCGGGTTCGTTTGATTTTGGTTCATTCACACTGCCAGTGATTTTTCGGAATCAGAGAGTGCGTTCACACACAACCCGTAAAAATCCCGCCAAGACACGTGATATGGATGTGACATGTACTGTCTCCGCAGCGTCTATGGTTCGCTTATGAGCTGCGATTTCTCTCTCAAGAAACCACGTTTGTGCATTTTTTTCTCTGATTCGATCATAAACTAGCGCATTACGTACCGTTTCACTAGGCTGCTTTCACTTCACTTCAGCGTCATCATTACGACACGGCATTGGTTACGGCTTTTGTTCACACAGCGTGCGTTCCGGGACTGATCCCGGCAATGTTACTAGGTCCCCAACCCGGAATCAATCCCGGCATCAATCCCGGGTCGTGTTTGCGTTCACACAGAAGGTGTTCTGGCAATTTCCCGGCAGTTTCCCGGGACAACGCGCTGTGTGAAAGGGGCTAAGGTCTCTTTAGTGTCCTAAGTTATCAAGACTGTGACTTTAGAGATGCGTCTAATGTTGACACCATGGGGAACACCTCAGTGTGACTGTGTCTGAAGCATGTGTGCAACTATTCCAATCCTGATTGGCACCGTCACACGATATAAAACCTTTTAAATATGTGCGGGGAATACCAGCCCTCAGCATCACATACTTCTTAGAGGGAAACTCCTGACAGTAAAACTCAGTAAAAGCTGCCATTCTCGTAATAGAGTGGAAGACCAGAGGTGAAGACAAGTCATGCGCCTCATAAGCTGTAGAGATAGCCTCCACAATTACATTTAGTTTATTTAAGAGTTTGACAAGGCAGGATATTGAAGGACAGAACCCTGAAATGTATCAAACAGAACACATACTCAAGACAACCGTATATACCTAATTAAAAAAATAAAAATAAAAATAGAAGAAACAAACAGGAGGAGTAAAACAGATGCATACAAAAACCTGAAATACATCAGGCTTCATACAAGGAGAACCTGCAAATTATTTATAAAACAGTTTAAGAGCACTTGGAATAAAAGAAAGTTCATGTCTTTTTGATTTACTCCTGGGCACAATAAATTCCCTACGCTGCCGTAGTAGGTAAGTAGGTGTTGGAGCCACAGACAGGAAACAATGCAGTGGTGATGAACTGTCCTTGAGTAGTTTTGTAAAAGTACGTATAGTGGCCTCGTCGCGCCTCTCACTCAGTGATGGGAGAGAAGAAGTTGGAACAGCTATTATCCGACAGCAACATTTTTGGACCCTTTCTAACTCATCAGAGAGACCTTTTGGTAGTCCACCCCATACTGGACTTGCGTACTCAAGAACTGGCGGTATAAATGTCAAATATATTTTCATTAAAACATCACATGGGAGACCCGCGTTTTTAGCAACACAGAGATAGTGGATTCTAGGACGCACCTTCGAAATCATGTACTTAATGTGTGTGCCCCACGACAGATCAGAAGAAATTTGAACTCCAAGCAGTTTAAAGGTGGAAACTCTGCTAATTAGATTTCCTGATATTACAGGAGAGGAAGGGCAGGGAATGTTTTTGTCTTTCCTGGTGCTAATGACAATGTCCACTGTCTTACCTCCATTCATTGCCAATGAAAATTCATGTCCCCATTCCGCCACTGAATCCAAGGCCTTTTGTGTTAACCCTGGTAAGGATCCCATTAAAAGTTCAGTGATTGTTAAATCATCGGCATATTTCACCAGAATTTCTGAAGGAGGCAGGCGGGAATCCAAGTTGTTTATGGAGATGACAAAAAGCAGAGGGGATAGAAGTCCCCCCTGGTGAACACCAGCTGAAATTGGGTAGGAGTTAGACACACAGGAGCCCCACTTCACCTTTTGCTCTCTTTTACTCAGATAGCTCCTTTAGCTGAGCCACAGTGGACGTCAGACATTCATGTCAGCTAATGCATAAAGAAGTTGACAATGATCAACTGTGTCAAAAGCTTGAGTAAAATCAACAAAAACAGCATGAATGTCTAACTTAGGATTGCTGTTGAGTGCTTCATGCCAGTGTTGCAGAATATGAATCAGTGCAGTGTCCGTGGATCTGTTCGCCATGAAGCCATGTTGTGATGGTTGAATTTTAGCAACTGTATCCTCCAGAATGGCATCTCTGAGGATTCCTTCATACACTTTTCCAGCACAGCTGAGTAGTGAAATCTGCCTATAATCTGTTGGAAAACTGGCCTTTGTTTTTTTGGGAACAGCCTTGACCCAAAACATTAATTAATTTTAAAATTTATTAATTAATTAAAAAAATGTATTTAAATTAATTTTAAAAAATAATTAATTAACTAAGGGTCTGTTTGGAAGCAGGGGAACCCCTCCTAGGTTAACCGAAGCAAACCAGCAGCTAGTCTGTTTTACGCCACTGAACACTCCAGTGGACGTAAGTAAGGGCCCTAACTGGCAAAGCAAATTAAGCTCTTCTTGGTCCGCCGATACGAAAGGAGTATAAAAAGCCTGCAAGATCATAGAATTAGCTATATTTGTTGGAACTTTAAGAATTTAGAATGTGCAAAATTGCCTTTACCCTACCCAGGGCGAATTCAGGAGGGGGCATGTGACAGGGCTTGCAAATCTCCCACCCTTTTAAGGGACACAATCGCCAACAGAAAAGCCATCTTTAAAGCTAGGAACTTCTCAGAAGTTGAGGTTAAAGACCCATCGCCTAATTGTTGAAGGCATCCGTGTACTCTGCTCCCTGGCAGCAGCCCCTGGGACTGGCAAGGGATGAACCTTTGGAATGCCGCGACTGTCACTTAGCCTCCTGGAACCTCTCGAAGACCAAACTGACTGTATCACCAAAGAGGCCAAGAGGACAAAGCGGAGCATCCAAGTGAAACTATTTATCATTCACCTTTATCCCTGAAAGTTTCAACCAAAGATGCCTCTCCGTAGCCACCTGTGCTGACATGGAGCGGCCAATGGCGCGGACCGTCTCCTTGGTGGCCTGGAGCTCTTTAATTGTGCTGGTCCCGACACCCTCGCCTTCATCTAGTATCCTAAGAAGGTCAGCCTAGTATGCCTGGAGGATTAGCCATGGTGTGCAGGCATGCACCAGCCTTACCCATTGCCATATTAACCTTGCCCATCAAAGATGTTGTTTTTCTACAGGGCTTGGTGGGCAGGGTCAGGGCCTTGAGGGACCATGCAGCCTCATAGCATGCCAATGTCTCTTCAACCCTGGGCATCGTCCCATAGCCATGCTCCATCATCCCTACAATCAATGCGCAGATGGAGATCATAGGGCTAGAGATGCTGGGGGAAAACTGCTTATTCCAGGACCTCGACACCTCTGTGTGGAGGTCTGGAAAGAATGGTAGGCCCAGACGTGAAGGTTTTTCTTTACTTCTCGCCCAGCCAATAAATATTTAACTTGGCCAGAGAATGAGTGACAACCTCTACCAACTCCTTGTAAGCAGAGGCTAGAGGTGGCAAATCTTCTAAATCCCCTGCCTTGATGCTCACGATATCAACCTCCTCAGAGCTGGATAACGCTTACATTGGGCTGAAGAAGCCGTAGAGTGGGCTTCCATATCCTGAGGGAATGCACTGGAACCTGCAGGTTAGAGCTGAGAAAGGGCTGGGCCCGTCTCAAACTCCTCTGCAAGCTCCTTCTGTGACCCCCATGATCTGAGCAGACCCAAACCATGAGGGGCGCAAATCTGGCAACTCTCATCAAAGTGGTACAAGCGGGATCAGAGCATACTGAGTGTCAGCCCCCTCGAGACCTGAACGAGCATGCTCCACACCCATGAAGCTTACATACAGATAATATGTGTCCACATCCGTAATATTGTGGGGAGAGGGAGACACAGGAGACACAGAAGCTAACACTGCTTCGTCACCCATAGTGTTGACGTCAGATACAGCGTAGAGATCCTTCGTAAGGGATATATTCTTTGAAATACATTACCCTAAAAAGGTTCTGTTTCTTTTTTTGCTGCATTTATATTATACTTATTTAGTTAAAACAGTGTAAATTAGTGTTAATTGCCAACAATTAAGAAATTGTATTAAGAGTAATTCACATCAAATCTCTGTAACACCTTCTTTTTGGATCCCATGATGCCTCAATTATTTGAACACATCTGGAGCAATTTTCAGGTCATCCAGAGACTGGATTTTACACCCATGTCAGAATCATTAAAGACTGCCCCATTTTATAATAAAAAAGTGGGCGGGGGGTGGGGGGGGGGTAACCTGGGAAAAGGTGAAGTCTATTATGTCATCAGGAAATCTAATAAAGCCTGGTACTCATGGACGACAGCCAAATCTAGTCTGACAGGAAGGAGGCATGTCTCTGAGCTCCCCATCCTCCACCTGCTGGCCTTTACCGTGTTCAGATAAGTGGACATCACCTGTACTAGCTACTCTCCATAATGGAACACCACCAAGCTATCAAATGCATAGTTTTTCTTCCCTTTTACACCACTTGCTCATGTCATGTCATAATGGACATGCACCCAGCCAAAATTGTCCTTTCTTTGCATATACTGGCAGCTGCTCTGAGTCGTTGTAAGAAAGCCTTGGAGCATCGTGCTGACTATAGCAACCAATGAAACTACTATAGGAAATAAAGCCTATCGTTGCCTTTTTCTTTGTAGGTCACTTTTTCAGAGCACTAAATCTAGCAATGACCTTTTACAAAATGAAACACGCTGAATTTAAAACTCTTTTACAAACTGATTTTGTCTTTGTAGGCTTTTTGTACAAAGTTTCAACTAATAAGATATTTTATAGTTAATCAGATTATGTCAAGTCACACAGGTGTCCGTGCCCAAAAATCATAAATTGTAAAGAATATACAGCAGTCTGAATGAGTGCAGTACTTTACTCCATCTCAAATTCTGGCATATGCCCCCAGCTAATGGTCAAAAGGCCAAGCTGTGCCCTTCTATCGGACAAACAACATCCATATTCATTTATGGGCACACAAGTGGCTAATTATTTAGGGGTGAGACGATTGTAGAAGGTTACTGTCTAGAATATGACCGAGACAGTCAGTGAGAGCCCTTCCTTTGACAGTTTCATATTTCAAATGTAATAATGAAAACCACGAATGAAGTGTAAAACAAAATTAATCATTTGTACTACAAGTACCTACTGTGTGCCAATATCTTTTGCAAACTTTGTTACACATTTTTATTTATGAACTGTTTTACCATAAGTGACCTCTTCTAAAAGAAACGGATGTTCCCCATTTCTCTAGTAGCACTGATTGCCATACAATAAAAATGATCTGCTTTCACATGAAGAATTGAGTGTTTTATTGGGCTTTTTATTGTGCTAGAACCAACTATCTGCATGTGCCAAGGTTTCATCAAAAATATTTGCACCAAATGGCAAAGCAACTGGCGTAATCAATATGTTTTATTCTTTTATTTTGCCACTTAATACTCAGTCTGGATTTATTAAATCAACAATACAGAGTGGAAAAAGATATTAAAATGTAGTCCAGAATTAATATAGATATCTGAAATGCCTATCAGTTCATTCAAGATTTATCTATTAATACTATTCTACCTCATATGTGAAAATTTGATAGTGTTAACTCATCGTTTGCTGTCAGACATAGCCTGCCATTTACATGCTGTCACCTAGCAACGGAAAATGTTAAATTAAATTAGCATTAGCTAGTGAAAAGCTTGCCAGAATTCACACAAAGCTTTTCTCACCTCTGAGAGCATATGCAAGAAACTGCTGGAATGCAAATTTTGTGGCAATTGCGAGAACATAGAGGATCCAATTAATGAAACTATGGCTTCTATGTCAAACTCATACTGTTTCAACACAGTTGGTTCTGCCTTCCTAGATCTAAGACTGTAAATAAAAAAGATGGACACACCTTCAGTCTCTTCCATTGTGGTAAGTGAAGCCATAGAAATATATATACATAGATGGAGTGGTCCATGAACATTGAAGAGCGAGTTGAACCATAGTTAGACGCATGCATGAATAATGACTATATATGAAATAGACCTCAGCAGATGATTTTGCCTAACTAACACAATTCAACAAGATGAAGGCGTCAGCTGACATTACAAAGTGACCATATAAAAGTAAAAACATTACAATTACCATAGTAAAAACATGTAATATTGAGTTAAAAACACAAACCAACACATTCTCAGCTGTAAAAGGTTATCCCATTTCTTCAGGAATTTATATCTTGGCAGTTTCACAACCAGAAGCTGCCCAATGTTGTGGCGTCATTGATTCTTACTGATGCTGAACGCTGACCGTTCCAAGATGGCAGGCGCACCGTTGTGTCTGGAGCGGTCGAATGTGGAATCTACGTAGCTATACCAATGAGTGAAGCTGCCAGTGTCCCAATTGGCACTGACATCTTGGAGCCCGAGTCTGTGCAGTGAGCGTGAAGTGGAGCCGCTATATCAAGGTCCTGCCCAGAATCGGTTAGTACAGTTTACTGCAGAACAACTCATGTCAGTGAGAAATAAACAGTTAGGGAAACGTAGAAATTAAAGTTAAAGCTCCAATCTCCTCCCGAAGATCAAAAAAAAAAAAAGTAAGTTGGTGCCTCAGTGACTCCTTCACAATGAGAAGCTGTCAATCTCAGCTGTCAATCACAGGGCTCTCAAGTTTTATCAAAAGTTTAGAGTGAGATTTAGGGGAGGAGCCACCCAAATATTTGCAGCAGCGGTCCCTTGACCCAACCAAATTCGCTTCAATTTTTGCTAGCAGTTCAATTTTGCCTATTGTTCATAATTGACCAGCACAAATGGAAATTAAAACAATTGTTAAATCTGATAAAAAGACAAATTCATCCAAATAAAATGAATAGTTATATTTAAAAAATACAAATGTATTGAAAAATAAAAATAAATTTGACCCCAAAAAAGTCAACTGAACATCAGTGCTCAATGTACATAACATTGTGTCATAACAACTTGCCCTGAGCATGTATATCAAGACCCAAACCGGTCACCTTTACAGGGGTCATCGGATGCCCATTTTCCTCAAGTTGGTATGATTCTTTTGGGTCTTCATGTAAAGTTTGTAACATACTTTGGTTAAAATTTCTCAATGGTTGTTTTTTTTTCATTGCATGGTGATTGTGTCCACACACTGCAAAGACACATTTATTTGCAAATACCATATAAAAGTGTATTTTGCATCCGATGACCCCTTTAAAAGCAGTTGGAGAGTTTTTGAATGCATCAAAAATAATTTAGCACGAATTTGGCTCCTCAACATCAGCTCTCACTTTCTTTGATCACAGGCAAGAGATTGTCACAAGTCTGTCCTGTCATATGTAGCACATGTGGTGTTCTGTGTTCCTGTCTCTGTCTTGACTCCTCCTTCCTTGTTATCTGATTATTGGTTAATTTGTCTCACCTGTTTTTCCTCGTTACCTTCCTTGTTTGCTCCCCTATTTAGTCTCCCTGTGTTTGTAGTCCTGTGCTGGTTCGTTGTTATCATGTTCCTTGTGTTTCCTGCTGATCTGATTTATTCTTTTTCTGTTTTTGTTTGTTAGTTTTTGTATTTATATTTACTTTATTAAATCCTCTTCCTGCACTTGAGTCCTCGATCCTTTCCACTACCCAGCCGTGACAGAACGAACCAGCCCTGATGAGGACTCAGCGGAAGACTTCGGGTCAACCACCAGTCGTGCCGATTGACTGCCCGCACTATGACCGGATCATGAAGGTCTCTGCATTGGTTTCCTTGCACCAGGAGGGGAGGAATGTGAGAGACTTTGCCCGGGAATTTTTCTCCGCCAGTGAGGGTTTAGGGTTGGTAAAGACGGCTCTTAAGGACCTCTTTAATTATGCCCTGGATAAGCCATTTGATGTGTCGGAGATGGAAGTGCTGAGAGCTTTTGACTTGTGGGCTTTTATTAACGTTTTAGACCCACAAGGGAAACCGCCGTTGTGGCAACAGGCAGCACCTCTGGAGGCAGTTCATCCCACACCGTCTCACATTTGTCGGCGGAGGAGAAGGAAGAAACCCTCCGTACCAGTTCCTGTGGTCCCGAGTCCGGTGGTCCCGAGTCCGGTGGTCCCGAGTCTGGTGGTCCCGAGTCCGGTGGTCCGGAGAAGGAGGAGACACGTCCCGTCTGCCCAGTCAGATACTGTTCAGGTCAGGTCTGCCCAGCCAGAGACTGTTCACGCCCCGTCTGCCCAGTCAGAGACTGTTCACGCCCCGTCTGCCCAGTCAGAGACTGTTCACGCCCCGTCTGCCCAGTCAGAGACTGTTCACGCCCCGTCTGCCCAGTCAGAGACTGTTCACGTCCCGTCTGCCCAGTCAGAGACTGTTCACGTCCCGTCTGCCCAGTCAGAGACTGTTCACGTGCCCGTGTCCGTTCCAGAGCCGGAGGCAGAGCCAGTGCCCGTTCCAGTGCCCGTTCCAGAGCCGGAGGCAGAGCCAGTGCCCGTTCCAGAGCCGGAGGCAGAGCCAGTGCCCGTTCCAGAGCCGGAGGCAGAGCCAGTGCCCGTTCCAGAGCCGGAGGCAGAGCCAGTGCCCGTTCCAGAGCCGGAGGCAGTGCCCGTTCCAGGGCCGGAGCCAGTGCCCGTTCCAGGGCCGGAGCCAGTGCCCGTTCCAGGGCCGGAGCCAGTGCCCGTTCCAGGGCCGGAGCCAGTGCCCGTTCCAGGGCCGGAGCCAGTGTCTGTTCCAGGGCCGGAGCCAGTGTCTGTTCCAGGGCCGGAGCCAGTGTCTGTTCCAGGGCCGGAGCCAGTGTCTGTTCCAGGGCCGGAGCCAGTGTCTGTTCCAGGGCCGGAGCCAGTGCCTGTTCCAGAGCCGGAGGCAGAGCCAGTGCCTGTTCCAGAGCCGGAGGCAGAGCCAGTGCCTGTTCCAGAGCCGGAGGCAGAGCCAGTGCCTGTTCCAGAGCCGGAGGCAGAGCCAGTGCCTGTTCCAGAGCCGGAGGCAGAGCCAGTGCCTGTTCCAGAGCCGGAGGCAGAGCCAGTGCCTGTTCCAGAGCCGGAGGCAGAGCCAGTGCCTGTTCCAGAGCTGGAGCCAAGGCCTGTTCCAGAGCCAGAGCCAGTGTTTGTTTCTGTGTTTGTGTCTGTTCTTGTGACTGTTACAGCTCTTGTGTCTGTTCCTGAGCCGGTGTCTGCTGTACCTGAGCCGGTGTCTGCTGTACCTGAGCCGGTGTCTGCTGTACCTGAGCCGGTGTCTGCTGTACCTGAGCCGGTGTCTGCTGTACCTGAGCCGGTGTCTGCTGTTCCTGAGCCGGTGTCTGCTGTTCCTGAGCCGGTGTCTGCTGTTCCTGAGCCGGTGTCTGCTGTTCCTGCGCCTGAGTCACCGCCCTGGCCGCCCGAGGGGTCTTCACCGCCCTGGCCGCCCGAGGGGTCTTCACCGCCCTGGCCGCCCGAGGGGTCTTCACCGCCCTGGCCGCCCGAGGGGTCTTCACCTTCGCCCTGGCCGCCCGAGGGGTCTTCACCTTCGCCCTGGCCGCCCGAGGGGTCTTCACCTTCGCCCTGGCCGCCCGATGGGTCGTCTGCTTCGCCCTGGCCGCCCGATGGGTCGTCTGCTTCGCCCTGGCCGCCCGATGGGTCGTCTGCTTCGCCCTGGCCGCCCGATGGGTCGTCTGCTTCGCCCTGGCCGCCCGATGGGTCGTCTGCTTCGCCCTGGCCGCCCGATGGGTCGTCTGCTTCGCCCTGGCCGCCCGATGGCCTGTCTGCTTCCGCCCTGGCCGCCGGTTTAACCATCACCCCCTGTCTCTGTTCCCTTCCATGGACCTGGCCCCTCATCCCTCCCCCTGATCCTCCACCGTGTCACCTCCCGCCTGGACTCTTGTTTTGTATGTTACGTCTTCGAGCGTCTGGTAGCCGCTCCTTAAGGAGGGGGTAATGTCACAAGTCTGTCCTGTCATATGTAGCACATGTGGTGTTCTGTGTTCCTGTCTCTGTCTTGACTCCTCCTTCCTTGTTATCTGATTATTGGTTAATTTGTCTCACCTGTTTTTCCTCATTACCTTCCTTGTTTGCTCCCCTATTTAGTCTCCCTGTGTTTGTAGTCCTGTGCTGGTTCGTTGTTATCATGTTCCTTGTGTTTCCTGCTGATCTGATTTATTCTTTTTCTGTTTTTGTTTGTTAGTTTTTGTATTTATATTTACTTTATTAAATCCTCTTCCTGCACTTGAGTCCTCGATCCTTTCCACTACCCAGCCGTGACAGAGATATCGTCCAGGAATCGTAAAATCAAAATGTTAAAAAAAATAAAAAAATAAATGAAGATGTCCGCAAAACGCATTCATCAGATCGTGCTTTCAACTTCCACTCCGTGTGTGCGCGTGTTGTCTAGTAACGAACGAGCTTGCAGCGGGAACACATAATTTACCCGTAAACAACTAATTCTAATTTCTGATTGGCTGTTAGCTAGCATTTAACTCTGTATAACTCGAGACCTATGCTCGAGACAGATGCGATGAACTCGGCAGAGAACTTCCCTCCGTTTGCCTGCGCCTCGTCCATTAATTGACCTTTCGCCGGCCCCTCCCCCAAAACGGCCATTGACCAATCACACATCATAGCAACCGTTACTATGTGAGCAGGTCCGTCAAACATTGACTCCAAGCAAGATGGTGAAGCGGTGCCCACGGCGTTTGTAAATCGGACTCTAGATACTCCGAGAGATTGTCTGGAGGAGTTGTGTTCTATCCGTTTCCAAAGCCGAAAACACAACGTGAGCTGTGCCTACAATGGATAAAAACAGTGTGGACGGCCCCACTCCCAGTTACATGTGTTGAACATTGTTAACTCGTGTGCAGCGTGCGTGAGACTGACACTGAGATTAGTCAAAGAAACATGGAGAAAACAGATCAAGAGGATCCACAAAGGAATTAAGTTTTCTAAAGGTTTGTTGTTAACATGATATTTTCGGGGGGAAATGAGCAACAGTCACTAGCAGTGCAGCACCTGTATGCTAACGTTACAGTTTAGAGGAGTGCAGGTTCGCAACGGGGAAAGCATGAAGCTTGCTTGACAACATCAGTTAATATATCAAAATCGTAAAGAATAGAAATAACCTTAAATAATGTATGATTATCTGCATCTTTCTGTCTCTTATGTATAGTTACTTTATAAACACGAAAATCGCATTCAGCATGACACGCAAGCAGTTGCCGTGGTAATGAACAACCTGCTCGTTAAAGAGAATGTATAATCCTGTATCAGAGGCAAAATTACTAAATATGCAGCGTGAGTTATATATTTCTAACTCCAAACAATTGGCCACTGAACCAGCTTATAAAATCTTCTTCAAGGCTGTGCTGGTTGCATTTGAGGTACAGGTCATAGGGTTTCTCAGATTTCGCTTGAGACAGTATAAGCATTAGCCTCGATAGTATTCGTGTCTCCTTCATTGCGTATTTTATATTTTGAATATAACCCTCCACTGCATACAGTAACCCCTTTTGCCTCGATCTGGAGGATATCGCGGAGGTATTGATCCAAAAAAGGTCACTGATATACACTGATCACGCACGGGTATATCTCTTCCCGTCATGGCAATCTGTCCCGCTGGTCGTGTTTGACCATTTGTTTGTCGGTAGTAGCAACAGTAACTAAGGGGGGCGGGGCTCGGCGAAAGGCTAATTGTATAGCGGGACAAGTTCCCTTACTCCTCAGCGTGAGTAATACAAGGTGTGGCGTGTGAGCGTGTGAACGGGTTGAAATGCGTGTGTCTCACGCCCAATGCGTGAGACTTGAGAGCCCTGCAATCATGACGTCATACCCACATTCTTATAGCATCGAAAAACCAAACTCATTTAAAGAACGAACACTTGAATCAGCATCAGCATAATAAAAAACCCTGCTTAATATGACAGAAACCATCTTTGTAAAAAATTATTTGAAGTGTAATATGATAGTTTCTCTCATGTCTCATTACATTACATGGAGAGGGTGGCGTTTATGAACTATACTGCATACAGCCACCTGGGGGGTGATCGAGTCGCTTTGGCTTCACTTTTCAGGACTCATGTGGCACGCTTGACCTAGATTCATAGGCGTGTTCAGGACAAAAGTATGCTCCAAGGAATAGACAGCAAAACAATTATGTTAAGATACATTTGTGCCTCTTAGGCCTGCATTGCATGAATTCTTCACACGCAAGTACCATATGGTTAGCTTAGCAAATGCTAATGCCAAATACTATCTAAGATGTAAGTATGTAATCTCATATGTAAGTATGGAGTCTCATGTTCTTTATGTTATAGAATGAAAAATGTAGCTTTTAGAGTAGAGCTGTAAAGAAGTTCAACTTAACTCGTGTACAGTATAATGCTATTGATCTGTTTTACTAACTCATACTGTACAATTGAGTATTTTTAGAGCACTCAGCTACAAAATGACCTGTATTATCCTCTAAATCTCAACTGAGCACAATGAAAGCATGTAGTGAATACAAAGCACAGCGTAAGTGTCACCGGGGTGACAAAGGCAGGCGGAACCTTTTAATCACAGCCGGGTTTCCGAGGGGAGGGATTTCCGGTGTGGGACCCGGAAGACTCCAGTTCCGGAAAACTCCGAGCAGAGACGGAGGATGATTAGTTGATACAAAACAGGTGCGGGAGAGGATGATTGCGATCGCGATTGGGACGCGTTGTCAGTTGGGAAGGATAAAAGGACATTTCATCTTCAACGAAGCAGGAAGGAGAGAGGAATAGCGGCGGGAGATATTCGGGTGAATCTGGAGATGTGGAGAGGAGAACTGTGGCGGATAAGAGATAAGTGCTGTTGATGTTTGGAGTGAGAAATGAGAAATCTGGTGGAGGACGTGATGAGAAGATAAGTGTTGTTGATGTTAGGACTGTGATATGAGAAATCTGTTTGGAGGATGTGATGAGGCTGCATGAAGTGTAATTTTGTCTTTTTGGAGGAAGTTGAATGCCCCACGCTCCATTGGAAAAAGTCCAAGAGATTGAGAGAGGTGCAGTGGACCAGACCCCCTGTCTCCGCCCTAGTTTGTGAGTGACGAGACTTTGCAGTGTTGTTCATTAATGTAAACACGTGTGCAGATTTGTGCGAGTTGCAGTTGAGCACGAGTGGAGGTGTAATGCAGTGACATTGGGGAAGCGGTCCTGGCTGTGGAGACATCGTCCGCGACTCATTGGATGGAGACCGGTGGAAGAAGTCATCTAGTGGTGAAATTCTCCTTTTCTCCTCTTTAATAGTTACGGGGCATTGTGAAGTGTTAGCTTTGCTGTGGAAACCTCATCTTCTCTCTGTCTGAGCCCTGTGAATGGAACTAGCTTTGCTGTGGAATCCTCATCTTCTCTCTGTCTGAGCCCTGTGAATGGAACTAGCTTTGCTGTGGAATCCTCATCTTCTCTCTGTCTGAGCCCTGTGAATGGAACTAGCTTTGCTGTGGAATCCTCATCTTCTCTCTGTCTGAGCCCTGTGAATGGAGCTAGCTTTGCTGTGGAATCCTCATCTTCTCTCTCTGTCTGCCGGAGCCTTGTGAGTAGAACCAGCTTCACTGTGGAATCCTCATCTTCTCTCTGTCCGAGCCCTGTGAATGGAACTAGCTTTGCTGTGGAATCCTCATCTTCTCTCTGTCTGAGCCCTGTGAATGGAACTAGCTTTGCTGTGGAATCCTCATCTTCTCTCTGTCTGAGCCCTGTGAATGGAGCTAGCTTTGCTGTGGAATCCTCATCTTCTCTCTCTGTCTGCCGGAGCCTTGTGAGTAGAACCAGCTTCACTGTGGAATCCTCATCTTCCCTCTGTCTGAGCCCTGTGAATGGAACTAGCTTTGCTGTGGAAACCTCATCTTCTCTCTGTCTGAGCCCTGTGAAGAGAAAGACAGTTCTGCTGTGAATCCGAGAGAAACAGTTCTGCGGGTAATTCTTACCTGTCCTCTACCTGTCTGAGCCCCGAGAGGAGAGCCAGTCCTGTGGCTGATTCCGTACTGCTCTCCGTCCACCCGAATCCTGTGAAGAGAGACAGTTCTGCTGTGAATCCGAGAGAAGCAGTTCCGCTGATAATTCTTACCTGTTCCTTGCCTGCCAGAGTCCTGAGAAGGACCAGTTATACGGCTGAAACCTCACCTTCCTCCAGTTGGCTTGAGGTTGTTTTTACTTAATTTATTCAATAAAGATTCTGTGTTTTTCTACATTACTTTGCCTCTGTGTCCTCTGTGGTGTTGGCTCCTCGCGGTGGTACGTGAGTCGGGGGCTGGGACGGCCGGTCATCTGGCGTCCACTCCTCCCCCGACCCGGTGACATAAAGTGGCGTAGTCGGTAGGATTGTTGCCACCGCGAGTTGAAGCGGCCACAGGTTCACTATGGCCGACGAAGAGATGGTGGCTGCAAGACCGCAGGTCATGCCCGTGTTTATGGGAGCCCCTTGGGCCCAGCGTTATGGAGGACCGGGATCAGAACTACATCTCCAGGACTGGAGGACGCAAACTGAATACCTGGCTGGCCTCCAGGGGCTGAGTGATGCACAGAAGATACAGTTTGTTCTGGGCTCCCTGGAGGGAGAAGCAAAGAGGGAAGTTCTTGCTGCACCCAGCACTGCACGAGCCACCGCCAAGGCCATCTTTGACTTTTTGGCGGAACTGTATGGGGATACTACCCCCGTGGCCGCCCTTCGGGCTCAGTTCTTCAACTTTCGACAAGGTCCTAGGCAAGCCTTACGGGCTTATGCGTTGAAGCTACGTGAGCAGTTTGTTCGATTGAAAGGGCGACCCGATCATGGTCTGGGTGATGGAGATTCCTTATTGCGAGATCAGTTCGTTTTGGGGCTCCGAGACGGGCCTATCCGACAGAGTATAAAGCTCCAGCTCCGCCGAGACCCAGCGTTAACTTTTGAAGATCTCCGACAGGAGGCCTTGGCGTTGGAGATGGATCAGGGTGAGGCAACTGACCCACCGGTGTGTATGGCTGTTGGTGGTGCCTCTACTCCAACCGTAGATTGGAAACAGAAGTTGCGTGCAGAACTGTTGGAGGACGTCAAAGGACAGATGGCTGAACTATCTAGGACCCTCCTAGAAGAACTGCGCCGGGGACAGCTCAGTGGCCGGGATCGATCCTATTCCGAGGGGAGCCGAGAGCCCGGACGGCGCCCTGGACGACCGGCTAATCCGAGGTTCCAGTGGGATGGTCAGGGCAGGCCCATTTGTAACAGCTGTGGGGAATCAGGACATTATAGCCGTCAGTGTGGCTCCCGACGCAGTTCCCAAGAGGGTTTTTAGTTGTGCCGGCCACTGCGGGTCAAGTGGCCGGGACCCCCTTAAATGACCCCCTTTCTATGCCTATCCTCCGAGACGACTGGGTTGGACGTTGTCCAACCGTGAAGATTCAGGTTAATGGGGTGGAGATTGAAGGTTTAGTCGATACCGGTTCCCAAGTCACGTTATTCTCCGAGAGCCTGTCCAGGGAACTCTTTAAAAACCGACGACTTCAGGAGGCGGAGTCCTCACAACTTGTGTTGAGAGGAGCAAACGGGCTAGACATTCCCTATACCGGCTATGTGATGGTGGACTTCCATGTTCAAGGGGTCCCCGTACGACAAAAAGGAGTTGTTATCGTTAGAGACCGCTGCTTGGGTTCACATCGAGCATTGATTGGCATGAATGTCATTTCGGAATGCTGGGAAGAGCTGTTCCGAAACCGGCCGGCCCAGGCCCCTTCGGTCCCAGAGCGACAGGAATGGGAGCGTATTCTGGCTGACTGCCGTAGGATTCAGGCGGCTAACCGCGAGGAGGATCGCGAAAGCATTGGGCGAGTAATTTGCCGGTTTGGCCTGACAGTGCCAGCACGAAGCGAGGCAGTGATATGGGCTCGGCTGCCTCCAAGGTCTTATGGCGTGGACGACTGGGTCCTCCTCGAACCACATTGGGATTGCCAATCCATCGGAGTGGCCCGAGGGCTGGCTGTGGTCCATCGGGGCCGGGTCTCGGTGCGGGTACGGAACGTTAACCCGTATCCTGTCGTCCTTCGCCGCCATCAACGCCTGGTCCGAGTCACCGCGGTGCGTTCCCACCAGGTGAGGGAAGAGAGAGACGTTTGCTTCCGTCAAGTGAGCTCTGTGGTAGTGGAAGTGGCTGTTAGATCGGTAGAGCCGAGGAATGACCCCCAGAGAGGTGGAATACCGGATCATGTGGCAGGAGATTCCTTAAAAGGAGAGGGCCTGGAAGAGGAACAACAACTCCAACTCCGAGACTTTCTGGCGAAATGGCAACATGTGTTCTCTACCCACGATGAAGACTATGGTTGTACGGGGATTGTCAAACATCAGATTCCTACAGGCGACGCGGCACCAAGCAGAGAGCGGTATCGGCCGGTGCCCCCGACGCTTTATTCAGAGGTTCGCACCCTGCTGAAGGGGATGCTGGATGGAGGAATCATACGGGAGAGTAGTAGCCCTTGGGCGGCCCCAATTGTGCTAGTGCGGAAAAAGACCGGTGCCTGGAGATTTTGTGTTGACTATCGGAAGTTGAATGACGTGACGAAGAAGGACGCATTCCCCTTACCACGCATTGAGGATTCCCTCACTAGTCTGACTCAGGCCGCCTGGTACTCCACGTTAGATCTGGCCAGTGGGTACTGGCAGGTGCAGGTGGACGAGAGGGATAGGGAGAAGACTGCCTTTACCACTCCATTTGGGCTCTTTGAGTGGGAGCGGATGCCGTTTGGGCTGTGCAATGCCCCTGCGACTTTCCAGAGGCTAATGCAGCGATGCTTGGGAGGGCAGTTAGTTGATTCAACCTTGGTCTACCTCGATGACGTCATAGTATTCTCGCCAGACTTCGCCTCCCATCTGCTCCACCTGGAACGTGTGTTCCAGGCTATGGAAAAATATGGATTGAAGTTGCGGCCGGATAAATGCCAGCTATTTAGGAGTGAGGTGCAGTTTCTGGGCCATCGGGTCAGCGCTGCAGGTGTGTCCCCTGACCCGGAGAAGGTGTCTGCCGTCCAGGGCTGGGAGGTGCCAAAAACTGTCCGGCAAGTAAGGTCCTTCTTGGGCTTTGTAGGCTACTATCGACGTTTCATCAAGGGGTTTTCGGGGATTGCCAAGCCCCTGAATCGACTCCTCGAAGGTACCGGACGCTCCCGACCCCGGGGATCTCCCTCCGTGGACTGGGACTCGGCGTGTGAATCGGCTTTCCAAAAACTCAAGCGGGAACTCCTTCAGGCCCCGATCCTGGCGTATGCTGATTTTACTCAGCCGTTTATCCTATACACCGACGCAAGTAATGCAGGATTGGGAGCTGTACTCGCACAACGACAGCAGGGAGAGGAGAGAGTTATTGCATATGCCAGCCGGAGTCTCCATCCAGCCGAGCGGAATGCCTCCAACTATAGCTCTTTCAAGATAGAACTTCTGGCAATGAAGTGGGCGATGACGGAAAAATTTAAAGACTACTTATGGGGAGCGAAGGTGATGGTGGTGACCGATAACAACCCCCTGGTTCATCTGCAGACAGCCAGATTGGGAGCGGTGGAGCAGCGTTGGGTGGCCCAACTGGCAAATTACGATTACCAGCTTCAATATCGACCAGGTAGAGAGCATACTAATGCGGATGCGCTGTCCCGACTCCCTGTGCCTAACGAGAGTGGGCGAACCGTACCCCCTACTTTTGAACCGGAGGAAAGACTGCTAGTGGGAGTGGTGGAAGCCCCCGGAATCCGGTTGGAGGGAGTACCCACTGGCTGGGGATGGGACCCAGGCCGGTGGAAAGAGTTACAGCAGAGGGATGTTGACCTGGCAAGGGTGCATGCTTACCTGCAACAAGGTTCTAGGCCGGGGGTAGAAGAGAGGCAGACTCAAACCGTGGCAGTAAGGAAACTCATGGGGCAGTGGAAGAGACTCAGTTTGAGAGAGGGGGTGATCTGTCGTTTTATTCAAGAGCCAGTAAACCAGGAGGCAGTATACCAGGTGGTGGTGCCAGAAGAACAGCGTTTGGCCCTGCTGGAAGCCTACCACACGCACACAGGACACCAAGGACAAGAAAGGACATTATCCCTGTTAAGGAGGTATTTTCACTGGACAGGGATGGAAGCGACGGTCAGGGAGTTCGTTCAAAGTTGCCCCCGGTGTGTACTTTTTAAGACCAGGAAAGAGGCAAGAGCTCCCTTGGTCCCCATGTGCCCTAGAGCACCTCTGCACATCGTGGGGATGGACTTCTTAACGCTGGGTCGGCCCACGGATCGGTACCAGAACATCTTGGTAGCAACTGATCTATTTACCAAATACGCATGGGCTATTCCTACCCCAGACCAAACAGCTGTTACCACTGCCGGTGTACTCTGGCGAGCTATTATCCAGCCCTTCGGGTGCCCCGAGACTCTTCACTCGGATCAGGGCCCGAACTTTGAAGCTAGGGTTGTACAAGAACTGAGCCGCCTTTATGGGTGCCGGAAGACTCGCACTACCTCGTATCACCCCCAAGGTAACGGGGGGTGCGAGAGGTTCAACCAGACCCTGTTGGGGTTACTCGGGACCTTGGAAGCCGACCAACAGAGTCAGTGGGAGGAATGCCTCCCTGCCCTAGTACAAGCCTATAATAACAGTGTACACAGCACCACAGGTTATGCCCCGGCATTCTTGATGTTTGGGAGACACATGCGGTTACCGGTTGATCTGTTGCTGGGGACTAAGCCTACGGAGGGAGTTCAGAGTACGACGGAGTGGGTGGGTCGTCATCATCGGCAGCTCCATTACGCCTACCGTCGGGTTACGGACCATCTGAGCGCAGCAGCAGCCAAAAATAAACGGTTGTATGATCGGACAGCTCGAGAAGCCCCCCTACTGCCCGGAGAGCGAGTATTGGTGCGAGACAATCGACGCCCAGGGAAGGGCAAACTCAGCGACCGTTGGGAGACTGTACCGTATGTGGTGGAACGCCAACAAAGGCCTGATCTACCTGTGTATACCGTTCGCCCTGAAGGAAGGCTAGGCCCTGAGCGGGTACTCCACCGGAATTTGCTTCGTCCTTGCCCAAATTATTTGGCCCCGATGGAAGAGGCCCCTGAACGGTCTATGACCCCAGTAGCTCCATCAGTGGGATGGGCCGTGGTCCCAAGGGGCCCCGAAATCGAGGCGGTAAGAGCAGTCCCCTTATCCCCACCTCGACGTTCCCAGAGGGACAACCAGGGGAGGCCACCCCAGCGATACGGCGAGTGGGCCGAAGTTTCCCGGTCCTAGGGACTAGTCCCGAATGGCAGGGGGGGATGTCACCGGGGTGACAAAGGCAGGCGGAACCTTTTAATCACAGCCGGGTTTCCGAGGGGAGGGATTTCCGGTGTGGGACCCGGAAGACTCCAGTTCCGGAAAACTCCGAGCAGAGACGGAGGATGATTAGTTGATACAAAACAGGTGCGGGAGAGGATGATTGCGATCGCGATTGGGACGCGTTGTCAGTTGGGAAGGATAAAAGGACATTTCATCTTCAACGAAGCAGGAAGGAGAGAGGAATAGCGGCGGGAGATATTCGGGTGAATCTGGAGATGTGGAGAGGAGAACTGTGGCGGATAAGAGATAAGTGCTGTTGATGTTTGGAGTGAGAAATGAGAAATCTGGTGGAGGACGTGATGAGAAGATAAGTGTTGTTGATGTTAGGACTGTGATATGAGAAATCTGTTTGGAGGATGTGATGAGGCTGCATGAAGTGTAATTTTGTCTTTTTGGAGGAAGTTGAATGCCCCACGCTCCATTGGAAAAAGTCCAAGAGATTGAGAGAGGTGCAGTGGACCAGACCCCCTGTCTCCGCCCTAGTTTGTGAGTGACGAGACTTTGCAGTGTTGTTCATTAATGTAAACACGTGTGCAGATTTGTGCGAGTTGCAGTTGAGCACGAGTGGAGGTGTAATGCAGTGACATTGGGGAAGCGGTCCTGGCTGTGGAGACATCGTCCGCGACTCATTGGATGGAGACCGGTGGAAGAAGTCATCTAGTGGTGAAATTCTCCTTTTCTCCTCTTTAATAGTTACGGGGCATTGTGAAGTGTTAGCTTTGCTGTGGAAACCTCATCTTCTCTCTGTCTGAGCCCTGTGAATGGAACTAGCTTTGCTGTGGAATCCTCATCTTCTCTCTGTCTGAGCCCTGTGAATGGAACTAGCTTTGCTGTGGAATCCTCATCTTCTCTCTGTCTGAGCCCTGTGAATGGAACTAGCTTTGCTGTGGAATCCTCATCTTCTCTCTGTCTGAGCCCTGTGAATGGAGCTAGCTTTGCTGTGGAATCCTCATCTTCTCTCTCTGTCTGCCGGAGCCTTGTGAGTAGAACCAGCTTCACTGTGGAATCCTCATCTTCTCTCTGTCCGAGCCCTGTGAATGGAACTAGCTTTGCTGTGGAATCCTCATCTTCTCTCTGTCTGAGCCCTGTGAATGGAACTAGCTTTGCTGTGGAATCCTCATCTTCTCTCTGTCTGAGCCCTGTGAATGGAGCTAGCTTTGCTGTGGAATCCTCATCTTCTCTCTCTGTCTGCCGGAGCCTTGTGAGTAGAACCAGCTTCACTGTGGAATCCTCATCTTCCCTCTGTCTGAGCCCTGTGAATGGAACTAGCTTTGCTGTGGAAACCTCATCTTCTCTCTGTCTGAGCCCTGTGAAGAGAAAGACAGTTCTGCTGTGAATCCGAGAGAAACAGTTCTGCGGGTAATTCTTACCTGTCCTCTACCTGTCTGAGCCCCGAGAGGAGAGCCAGTCCTGTGGCTGATTCCGTACTGCTCTCCGTCCACCCGAATCCTGTGAAGAGAGACAGTTCTGCTGTGAATCCGAGAGAAGCAGTTCCGCTGATAATTCTTACCTGTTCCTTGCCTGCCAGAGTCCTGAGAAGGACCAGTTATACGGCTGAAACCTCACCTTCCTCCAGTTGGCTTGAGGTTGTTTTTACTTAATTTATTCAATAAAGATTCTGTGTTTTTCTACATTACTTTGCCTCTGTGTCCTCTGTGGTGTTGGCTCCTCGCGGTGGTACGTGAGTCGGGGGCTGGGACGGCCGGTCATCTGGCGTCCACTCCTCCCCCGACCCGGTGACATAAGGAATGGGAAGAGCACTTGAAAACTCTCTGCTACTCAAGGCCGAGGAGAACTCAAATGTCACAATCATCAGCAGCGGGTGAGATCAGCCGAAGCATTATAAATGGATAACTGTGAGATATGTCGTTGTCAGAGATAATTAGATTTTTAACGGTAGAAGAAAGAAGAGCTTTCAGAACCAAACTGCTGTCATTTTGGGTTGGATGTCATTCACTGATGTAGTATACCTTCTTCTCCAGATTTTCTGTTTAACGTGGAATAAAAGTATAAACAGTAAAACAAAAGCAGGAGAGATGGTTGAGTTAATTAAAATACTGGACTATTTCAGTAGCTTCTGTTTTTCTCATTTCTCATGGGATCACACATATTGTTTAGTTGTGTTGCTATATGCTTAACTTTAAAACTATTAATATTTAAAGTCCCCCTGTGGTGAAAATCCAGCTTTTAATGTTGTTTATATGTCTATGTGGTGTTTTTAATATACTTTAAGACAAACCATGTGCAAATTCATAAGTCGAATCCATTGCCATCACCAAGTATTTTCTTTTTAAAACTGCAGTGAACCAAAGACAGTCTCAAAAAACGGTTTGAAATAGCTGGTCTTTCTGACGTCACAAACTACTTTGTAACCAATCAGATCAACGTGTGATCGTCGAGTGGATTGGTAATTGGTGGCGGGACTAATTTGCATATTCCTAAAAACACATATACTAAATGAGTGTAGAGTTACATTACACAAGCTATTTTAAGGCTCAGTACTAGGACCGCTGCTGTTCACTCTGTACATGCTACCTTTAGGAGATATCATTAGGAAACATGGAATTAGCTTTCACTGTTATGCTGATGATACTCAGCTCTATATTTCTTCCAAACCTAACGAAACTCACCAATTCACAAAATTATCGGAATGCATAGTTGATAGTAAAAATTGGATGACTAGTAATTTCCTACTACTAAATTCTGAAAAAACAGAGATTCTAATTATTGGACAAAAAACTTCCACACGTAATAACCTAGAATACCGTCTAACACTTGATGGCTGCTCTGTTAAGTCTTCGTCGTCAGTTAGGAACCTGGGTGTGCTCTTTGATACCAATCTTTCATTTGAAAGTCACGTGTCTAGTGTCTGTAAAACCGCATTTTTCCATCTTAAAAATATATCTCAATTACGTCATATGCTCTCATTGACAAATGCGGAACAACTAGTTCATGCGTTCATGACATCAAGGCTAGATTATTGTAATGCTCTACTGGGTGGTTGCCCTGCACACTTAATAAACAAACTACAGCTAGTTCAAAACGCAGCCGCTAGAGTTCTTACCAGAACCAGGAAGTACGACCATATTAGCCCGGTTCTGTCAACACTGCATTGGCTCCCTATTAAACATCGTATAAATTTTAGAATATTGCTGATTACTTACAAAGCACTAAATGGTTTAGCTCCCCAGTACTTGAGCGAGCTCTTAACGCATTATAGTCCTTCACGTCTATTGCGATCTCAAAACTCAGGCCAGTTGATAATACCTAGAATATATAAATCGACTGCTGGCGGTAGATCCTTTTCCTATTTAGCACCAAAACTTTGGAACAATCTTCCCAACATTGTCCGGGAAGCAGACACAGTCTGTCAGTTCAAAGCTAGACTAAAAACACATCTCCTTGAGCTAGCATTCACATAACACTCTATAGCCTTCTATAATTCAATATTAGGCTGCTAAGATTAGGTCAGCCGAAACTGGGAACACTTCCCTCATATCCTGATGTACTCGTTACATCATAAGAAGAATGGCATCTACGCTAATTTTAGTGTCTTTGTTTATCCCGATTTTTTTCCGCAGCCTGCTGGATCCAGGCCGTTTCCAACGAAGTGCCAACTAGCCTCTCCCTATGGAGGATCCCTATACCACTCTACAGATAAAGCGTTGTGGAATTTTTCGGTTCGCGTACCTACCCAAAGTGATAAGATAAAATAAAAATTCTGCATCAAAATTTATAGACAAGTAGTTTGTTTAGGCATGGTTTGTAAGGAATTACAAACCTGCGCACATATATTCAAACGCACATAATCAATTCTTAATGCGCATGTGAACGCCATCAGCGTCTATCACAGGTTCACGTTTAAAGTCTGTTTAGAGAGAACGGTGTCGTCTTAGCGGCCCCTAATTTAATAACAAATGATCATTTAGACGGAAGTGAATCAATCAAAACTAACTTTAGCTGGAAAAAACATTTTTCAAGAGCCACTATAAAACCAAACCAATCTCTGTTACCTTAAATTATATGTTTATCTCTGTAAAGCTGCTTTGAAACAATCTACATTGTTAAAAGTGCTATATAAATGAGGATGACTTGACTTGACTTAAGGCATGGAGATTTTTTTTTCAAGGAAAAACATTAAAATATGTAATTTTGGTGATCGAAGATGAGTTTTTAAGGGATACAATTATTGACAACAGGGGGACTTTAAGAAATGGTTAGGGTTAATAAAAATAAATATATTTGCAATATAGAGGATTCGTAAATATTTTGCGAACAACAGTTGCTAAGATAAGATGACATGTTTATAACAGAGGTTTGGGGACGGGTGGATGGGTTTGGCAAACTGTGGGGAAACTTTTGATGTCTATTCAACTTTTTAATGAGTATTCATGGCTCACAAGAAACATGCCTTCTTTTCACATCAGTAGCTTTATGCCCTACATGTCCCATTAAAGACATATTTAGTCAGTCTGACCCTGATTTGATTATCCACTGACAGGCATTTTAATATTTTCATTTTAATAAAGTTTCCGAGTGAAAATATAGCCAAGTAATCTCCATGTCAAAGACAGAACAGGAACAAACCAACAAAGGCACAATTGAAATATCCATCATTTTTTCTACTTTAAATGAAGGTCTCTTAAGGTGTTGCCACAGAATACTCGACTCAAACCCTGTAAACGTCAGAAAGACTTATCAAGGGGCTGCAGGCTTGGAGGCAGACTTTCGATCAATAATTAGAGAAGCATTTACGTTTTCATTCAGAGACCTGAGGCCAGGCTGAGCAACACACAAGACCCTACAGTGACGTCCGCTCTTGCATACATAAAGCCGCTAGAGAGCCACAAAGCAACCCCAGGAGCTATCTTAACATCTTTTTTGTTTGCAACCACGTTAGCAATTAGCACATTTCAGTGCTGAGCCAAGTAGTTCCTGTGATGTCTAAGACTTCATTTACAGCATTTTTTTTTATAATGAAACCGACTGTTTTAAACAGTACTCACTGTAATTAACGGGGATGACAACTGTGTGTGCCCGCAGTGAAGTTAGGCTGGGTTTTTGATGGAACGAATGAGAAATTCATGAAAAATAAGCAGGATTAATGACCTTAATTAAACAGTGTAATGGAGCAGCGGCTGGAGTTGACGGATGAGGTCCTCAGCCTTGTTCTTGTACTGCTAGCTGAGCTTTTGAAAAATATCAAAGAGCTTAACAAAACTCATTAATAGAGGCTGCTCTAATACAAATATAACTATGTAAGATTGTTAATGTGGACTTTGTGTGATTATCAATGAAGCCTGAAAAATGTATCCAATCAATCAATCAATCATTCTATTTATCCATGGGCGAAGAATACTCGGGGCACTTTTAATAAAACGTAAGGGGAAGGGGAAGGGAAAGGGATCCTGGAATCAATAACCTGACAAAGTCCAGGACTAATTCCAAGAAGATTTCTCACTTTATGACACTTCTCATATAGTTTTAGAATTTGTAAACTGTAGTTACAGATATCTTATAGTAGTAAATCTCAGAGAAATATTTCTGGCTCTATGAGTGGCAGGTCGTGGTGCTTGCCCAACTGACAATTTAAAAATAAACCAATCACAATTCTGTTTTTTGTCAGTATATCAGCAATGGTGTCGTATTTGGATTTGTGTGTGGGGCAGCGCTCTAGGCTGAAAATTTCGAGCCCTGTCGTCGGACTAGAGGATTGATCATTATAAATGATAGTTGGGTACTAGTATTAAGTATTACATGGAGGATCCAGATTGACAGGCACTGTTAGAGAAAATGTGAAGAGAGATCACATAAGCACAGATTATGAATGATTTAAATTATTTTCTTTTTAAACTTAAAAGATGTTAACGGTTATGTTAAAATTATAGAACATGAGTCCATTCACATGTGCAAATGTTTTAATTAATGGCACTTTTAATTAATTGAAATGCACTTGAGTTGTCTTTGCCTCTTTTGTGTTTGTTTTGGGATTGTGTGATCTAATTTGTTCTGCTATCTTAGACAGGTCTCTCTTTAAAAAGAGTTTATATATCTCAATGTTACTAACCTGGTTAAATAAAGGTTAAATAAAAAATAAAAAATAAATATAGGGGACATGAGGTAAAAAAAAAAAAAAATATATCTCAAGTCTCCTAAGGGTCTAACTGTCAGAATGTGTGCAGGCAGAGGATGACAAAGAAGGCTGAAGGTTCAAATCCAAACTATTTCATTATCAATTAACTTCAGAGATACAACAGGTAGGTCACACAACAACGTTAAATAGATGACAACAGACAAAGACTGACTGAACAGAGGGAACTAAATACAGACACTGATTAACATAAACCAGGTGACACAGATGAAGGTGATTAAAAAGACACAGGTGATGAAGATGAACTAATGAAGGTTGCCATGGCAACGGATGAGTGGCGGGAAAACAAAAGACATGTGACTAAGACTGAAAACAAACAGAAGATCGAAACAGAACAAAATCAAATAGACACAAACATGACATTACTCCCCATGGGGGCTGGGCATCCTGGAGTCTTCCCCAGGGACACCAGGGACCGATGACTCCAGGACGGTACTGGTAGCTTGGAGGACCAGGACGGAGCGGGCTGTGCAGGTGGCCGTGGCGGTGAAGACCCTCCGGGCGGCCGTGGCTGTCCAAAGGCCCACGGCCGCCCGAAGGGTCTTCACAGCCACGGCCGCCCGGAGGGTCTTCACCGCCACGGCCACCTGCACAGCCCGCTCCGTCCTGGTCCTCCAAGCTACCAGTACCGTCCTGGACGTAGGCACAACGCCGAGGACGTATACCCACAATTTTCTTGGGGAGAGTGACAGACTCTGGGACAGGCTCTGGGAGCGGGACAGTCTCTGGCTGGACAGACGGGACGTGGACAATCTCTGGCTGGACAGACAGGACGTGTACAGTCTCTGGCTGGACAGATGGGACGTGGACAATCTCTGGCTGGCCAGACCGGACGTGGACAGTCTCTAGCTGGCCAGACGGGACGTGGACAGTCTCTGGCTGGGCAGACCGGACGTGGACAGTCTCTAGCTGGCCAGACGGGACGTGGACAGTCTCTGGCTGGGCAGAAGGGACATGGACAGTCTCTGGCTGGGCAGACGGGACGTGGACAGTCTCTGGCTGGGCAAACGGGACGTGGACAGTCCCTGGCTGGGCAAACGGGACGTGGACAGTCTCTGGCTGGGCAGACGGGACGTGGACAGTCTCTGGCTGGGCAGACGGGACGTGGACAGTCTCTGGCTGGGCAGATGGGACGTGGACAGTCCCTGGCTGGGCAGACGGGACGTGGACAGTCTCTGGCTGGGCAGACGGGACGTGGAAAGTCTTTGGCAGGGCAGACGGGACGTGGAGACTCTCTGGCTGGGCAGACGGGATGTGGACAGTCTCTGGCTGGGCAGACGGGACGTGGACAGTTCCTGGCTGGGCAGACGGGACGTGGAAAGTCTCTGGCTGGGCAGACGGGACGTGGACAGTCCCTGGCTGGGCAGACGGGACGTGGACAGTCTCTGGCTGGGCAGACGGGATGTGGACAGTCTGCGGTAAAGCTTCGGAGCTGGAGGGGACCAGCGGCCCAGAGGGCGAAGTTGATGTACTTGGCTAGTGTCCAACAGGATTTTCGCCGTGGCATTACCAGCCGCATCTCGTCGTCCAGTCCGACCCAGAAACCCTCCATGAGTGCAAAATCGTTGCACTGGGCAAGGTGGCTGACGTTGACGAAATCCTTCACGTATTCCTCCAGGTTTCTATCATCCTGAGACAAGAAGATCGCACTTCCATTAAAGTTGTGAGGGCCGCCCAGTGGTGCAACAATAATGGAAGCAAGATTCCTTATTAAAGGAGTCCGGGTCCGTCCTTCTGTCATTTTGAGGTCCCTTCTTCTGTCAGGGTGTGTGCAGGCAGAAGATTACAAAGAAGGCTGAAGGTTCAAATCCAAACTATTTTACTATCAATTAACTTCAGTGATACAACAGGTAGGTCACACAACAACATTACATATACGAGATCAGACAAAGACTGACTGAACCGAGGGAACTAAATACAGACACTGATTAACATAAACCTGGTGACACAGATGAAGGTGATTAACAAGACACAGGTGATGAAGATGAACTAATGAAGGTTGACATGGCAACGGGTGAGTAGCAGGAAAACAAAAGACATGTGACTAAGACTGAAAACAAACAGAAGATCTAAACAGAACAGAATCAAACAGACACAAACGTGACACTAACATTGCCTGTTAGGAAATTAGTTGGAAATTGCCTTATAGGAGAACACAAAATATACTTGTTATTTAAGAATAATTGACATAACATATTACAGAAACAAAACAAAAAAAAAACGGTTGTATACTTGAAAGGTGAAACTGAGAGACCAATACAATTGAGGATATAAAATGAGAGAGAAGATCTTCAGAAAAAAGTGCTTAGCTGAATAAGCCAAAGCAATTTGTTGAAGCCTCTTAGGTTGTTTTTTTTCAGACTGTGACAGCCAACAGAACTGAATAGCAAAACAGCCCTCTCTTGTAGATAACATGGCATCAATTGAGTAATGTACCTACGCTAGAGGACTGCTTTGTAAGATATGACTCTTTCATTCTCCCCTGAGTCTCTCTGTGTGGTCTCCTGACACGTTATCTCTGTAATCTTCTTCAATCTCTCTCCACGTGCCTGTGCTTGGCTTCTGGACTGTCTCGGGGGATTGCGAAGCCTTCTTGGTGGGGACTTGAATGTTTAGTGCTTGTGCTGGATCTCAACTGTCAAGTCCACTGAGGCCATCTATCTCTCAGGCAGACCTTGGCCAGCATGGTTCTCTACATAATTCATCAGGACTTCTGACAGGCAGGCAGGCCTACATCTGCCAGTTCCACAGAGCCACTTGTTCTCCATCAAGCAAATGTAAGGAAGTAGTGTGCATATACTGATAAATTTAGGGCTATCAGCAAACATACAGAATATACACTAAACAAAATTATAAACGCAACACTTTTGTTTTTTGCTCCCATTTTTCATGAGCTGAACTCAAAGATCTAAGACTTTTCCTATGTACACAAAAGGCCTATTTCTCTCAAATAGTGTTCACAAATCTGTCTAAATCTGTGTTAGTGAGCACTTCTCCTTTGCAGAGATAATCCATCCACACAGCATGATTATTGCACAGGTGTGCCTTAGGTTGGTCACAATAAAAGGCCACTCTAAAATGTACAGTTTTATTAAAAACTTTATACTGTATTTGAGGGGGGGGGGGGGGTCTGGGGGGGAAACCAGTCAGTATCTGGTGTGACCCCCATTTGCCTCACGCAGTGCAACACATCTCCATCGCATAGAGTTGACCAGGTTGTTGACTGAAGAGGAGCCATTGAAGAGGAGTTCAACATTCCATGGTTGCAAATAAATATTAGCAATTTATTTCTCTCACACTGTGGACAAAATAAATAAAGGCTTCATTATATTTTAGAAATTGTAATGTGCTTAACCCCTGCGGAGGGCCAAGGTCAATCTGTTAACAGTCTTCTCAAAAGCATTGCTCATTAGAATGAGTGAGAGAAATTCGAGGAGTGGTCAGGAATAAACACTTTTCAAGCAGAGGTTTCAAGACATATTTTTCAAAGTATATGGAGGGGGGAAAAACAGATAAAACGCTTAAGTGAAAAAACAAAACAAAAAACAATGCAACAGCCAAAGATGTTAATCTACATGTGTACATAGACAATTAAAAATAGTGCAGACTTAATGTGAGAACACATCCTGTGTTAATGGCCCCTAAGTGGATAGCTGTGGACTGGAAGCTTATATGATTTTAGATTGACTTCTAAATCCACTTTTTGTCTACTTGCCAGTCACAATAATGTGATATTTAAATTATCATAAATTATAAATATAATCATAAAATGAATTGCAATTCTTTGATTAATCAGCATATCATGAAATTAAATCAACAACGATTTTCAATGAATAGCTATAATTTCTTAAACTAACCCATTATTATTAAGCTTAAAACATTTTGTGATTTCATTCCTGAGCTTGTTCAAGGAAAACATGATATTCACAGTTGACAGAAGCCTGATAGAGAAGCAGTACAAGGCTTGACAGGCTTTTCTTTCTTTCTTTTTTTGACCCCGCTGGGACATGGAGTGTTCAAGCTCTTCAAACCTACCAACAAAAATCCTGCTGTAGGAGAGCCCCGAAGCAGTAGCTTTTTTACTTGATTTACATGTCAAATCTACATGTCAACTTTTGGTATAAGAAATACACTGTGGTACAATAGTAATTTTTGTTAAAGTTTAATTTTTTTCATATTTAACACCATTTTTTGGCTACACTTTATTTTGATAGTCCACTTTGCACTAGCTATAACTTGTACATAACTTAGGCATACTGTACCTTTTATCATGCTGAACACTGGAACAATGCTAGAGCTCACCACAAGCATGGCAAGCGGAAGGTGTTATGATTTCCCATGGCAGTTTTCTGCAGAGTAATAAATGGAGAAATTGCATTAGCACTTCCCACATCTTGCCTCATCAGTAATGGCATTTCATTTGTCTAACGTTTTTCATCTCATCTGTCTGCATGTGATGTGCCTCAATCAAAAGAACATTGCCTTGAATTTGAGGGAGATGTGTTATATTAGGCAGAGGGATTACATCTTCATCACTCCAATGTGTTGACTCGACCTTTTTCACTTGAAATGCTGCCATTCCCTTTATCCGTTAATGACAAGCAAAGGTGAGGATGAGGGCACAAACAGGGATGTGGATGAGTTGTTGGCCATTATCCGAGAAAGGCTCATACAATCTTAACCAACCATGAAAATGAAATGGATTAAACACAGACACAAGAGTCAACATCCAAGCCTGATAACCACCAGCCTGAAGAAAGTCTATAAAAATGAGAAACTTTGCTTATGAAGTGTTGTGATTTATTACAACTGCAAGTCAAATGGTTAGGGAGTCGAGTCAAGAAAGTAATATTATTGATTTGACTGCAGTGACACTATTGGATGAGAACAAAACTTAAACTGGATTGAGCTGGATGATGACGGTACTGTCTTCTGCAGAGCTGGTTTTTGGTTGATTCTTCTTTCAATGTTAATATTGAGACTATTGTCTTCTGTATACATACCCTCTTATAGCTGAATTGAACTCATTTCATAATTCATGAATTTTACACAATCATTGAACCAAACTGAATCAACACTGAACTGACTTCCGATAATGACACTATTTTCTTATTTAGAGCAGCTTTACAGCAGAATTAAACTTGCATCATTGATCATTATTTTACGGTTTCTCACTGTAAAACTCATTTGAAACAATCTGCATTGTATAAAGAAGTCACTTTCAAACAAAGCAGATTTATGTCAACGCAGCGAATCCGTGTGAACAACTAACCTGTGCGAAAAAAAAAGGAAAATCGAAGGAAGGCGGAAATCCTATATGAAGTGATTTTAATAATATAGCAAACACAGGAATAGACAGAAGGTTTAACAGTTTGTGTGTGAAACATGGAGTAAACCATAGACTGTAAAAAAAGATGGACGACGCTCTCTTCCATTGGCGAGAAGTGAAGCCGCCAGTGTCCCGATATGGCGCTTACATCTTGGGACTTGAGTCTGCGCAGTTGCGATCTCGGGACCAGACCTGCACAGTTGTGAACAGGAGTAAAAAGCCGCAAAATAAACGCCCCGCCCTCACTCTCGCTGAATCAATCGCAAGCACAAGCCCCTGCATTTTTTTTAAGTGGCCTCTGTCTGCTCCGTTCCTCCTTTCTGCTCCAATTTTGATGTCTGCTGATTGCAGTACCTTGTTAAAATAAGGTAAATATAACTCCGAAGATCCCGAAAGAAAGTCCGTTGGTGCTTCAGTGACTACTTTCGCTCAGAGAATCTTTTAAAAACAATTGTCAATCATGACCTCACAGCACCGTTTTTATAGCATCAAATAAGTAATAACTAATAACAAATAACTAAAAAAAACTGATTTTAAAACAAACACTTGAAATTACATTAGCGTGATAAAAACTACAGTAAATGATAGAAACTATCTTTAGAAAAAAGATATGTGAAGTGTAATTTAATTGTTTAGTTCGTCTCACGTTCCGTTGAATAACATGGGAGGCGTGGTTTATGACCTATACTAGGACCAGTCACCGGGGGCGATTGAGACGCTTTGGCTTCACTTTTCAGGGCTTTTGCGGCACGCTTTGTGTAAACACACACAACATGCAAACATCGACCGACAGAAACAGAGTGAACAGAGAGGAACTAAATACACGGTGGTGACAAAAAAAAAAAAAAAATGATGACCAGCTGTGATGAATGAATTTCCATGGTTACTGATGAGTGGCGGGAAAATCAAACAAAGGAACACATATGACAAATGAAAACAAGCTGAAAGTCCATGAAAACGAAACTAAAGGTGAATGAGTCCAGATGACTGTGACAGCAATGGCGGTAATTTTTCCACTGACAGGGTAATCAGCCAATCAAAGAACTATGGAGGCACTGCCTCATCTCACATGACTTTTCATTGAGTATAGAATGAGCTCAAGAAGGGCAAAAGACACACTTCACCGATAGATGCCAACCAATGCGGACAATCACCAAATTACAGTGCCTCACTTCTCAGACATTCCACGACCCGACAAATGTCGATTAAACATTTTCAATTAGCGAAAACAAGCACAGACCAATAGCAGCAGACGCAGACAGGGCTAACCGACCAACAATGTGTCTGTTGCCATTGGTCAGCGTATGCCGGTGCAGTGTGAATTGGCTTTTTCACACTATTTAATTTCAAATTTTGCACTAATTGTTTTGCTTTATTTCCCTCTTTCTGACATGTACTGCACTGCCTTGATTGTATCCTTGGAGAAATCATGGTAGTTCTTTATTTTATTGGCATGAGGAAAACCTATTGTGTTGTTTCTTCCCTTAATTACTCAGTGAGCAGACACAGTCTGGGTGTCATTGTATAGCAGACACCATATAGAGGTCACCATGACACAGAAATGTCTCCCAGGTGCAGTATGTCCTATGTTGCTCACTTGACTGGCTTATACGCATCCTTTACTGGAATCCAGTCTATCAATCCTCACCAGAAAGCAAAGACCTTCATAACAATGTCACTAGACAACCGTATTCAGAGGACTGCCACTTAGTTTAATTAGACTGATGAGGGAAATGTATCACTTTACTGCTACCGACACGAGGCAGTGTGCCTCAGCACAGGCATGAGCTCTTATCACTGGTATCCATAACAACTAACATAAGACTGTTTGGATACACATAACACTTTGAACAGACAGGCATACATACTCTGAAAATGGATTCACAGTGTATAAATACATATATACAGTACATATTTGCATGCATCTAGAGGTCATTGTGTCAATACCTATAGGGATGTTAGAATCTCTTTGAAATTACTGTTTTGGTCAGTAATGCATCTCATTACTGAAGTAAAATGGGTTGCAAACTCTGTTATGTGTAGTTAATAAGAAAGTGTCAATGCACAATATGATTAAGCCGTGGAAATGCCGTCTAGCTGAAGATTAGAGGGAGGTGGAACATGCCATTTCTAAAGCATCAAAATGAGCCTTAAAAGGGCCTTGAATTGTGTCATAGAGTACAAAGCGGATGGAAGATCCATTTGCCTGGATTATTTATAAAAAAGAATGCTTGGAAAGATGCTGAGACACAAAGCCCAGTCGAGTCTGTTTGCCCTGGGAGATGGGAAATGAAAAACTGCTGCCTAAAGGAGGGAGGCTGGAGTTGTGCGTCACTGTGTCACGCTCTTCAAACAATGACAGCAACCCATTTCAAGTCCACTCAGTCTGAATGTATTTACTTTCACTGCCCTTTCTCCAGTATTGCCCATTTAATCAAATCTTGAACAAGAACAAGTGTTAAAGCTAAGCGTTTAAGCAGCTAAAGTGTATGCCTAATAATATATCCTACTAAATGCTATCACATAAAAGTGGGAACAAAAGCATCAGAGATAGATTAAAGATAGAGGGTAAAAAAGAATGGAGGTTACCTCTTTAATTCAAAGCGATAACTCTTTTCAGCCTCTTAACAGCTGCACGGTGAGCCCACAGTCTGTTATGACTGTCTGATGTGTACTGAAGTACAAATGATGTATACTGCAGTACAAAATTATTACTGTCAGCGGCACAGGTGGCTGTATAAAGCGCACAAAGAAAATCCAAAAGGCAAGGAAAACACAGGAAACATAATTATACAAGCACGTAAAACTCTGATGAGAGAGGACAAAGGACTGAACAAAACAGGGATTATATATATGACTAAACTATGGAACATATGAGATAATTATCAAACACAAAGTGAACAGAATAAAGCTGACACAGACTGGGAAACTAGGTCAACTTAGAATGAAAGAAACAAACACACTGAAAAGAACATAATCTTGACATAATGCCCCCCCCCCCTCTCTGGAAAGGTTCGTCCTCACGCCGTAGAAGGTCCATCTGAGGAAGGAGGGAGGGTGGGGGCTCTGGAGGAGGACGTGGAAGAGGACAGGACAGGAACAAACACAGTCAGGGGGAAACACAACAGTCCATGGGGGAGTGGATGGGGTAGGAGCCAGGAGCAGATGGGGCCAGGCGATGACCCAGGCCACAGTCAGCATGATGTTCCAAGGTGGAGTCGCAGGAGGGAGGAGCCATGGTGAAGCCTTGGGAGATGGAACCAGGGATGTGATCTCCTGCGACGGAGCCAACCTCGGTGGCGATCCAGACGGAGCCGGGGATATATTGGGCCATGGTGACTCTGCAGGACTGGAGGGCCAAGGTGGAGCTGTCAGCTCATGGGACCAAGGGGGAGGTGGGGAACCGGAAGATCGCAGTGGAGCCGGTGCGAATGAGGACAACGGTGGAGCCAGAGCATGGTGAAGCTGAAGGGATGGAGGACAGATGTGTCACCGGGTGACAGGAATCCAGTGGTGGAACCAGGGTCGTGTGTGACCAAGGAGGATACAGGGGGACGAGGGAGTCTGATGGAAATGGTGGGATGACTGGCCACGGTGGAGCTGAGGGAGCGTAGAGCCAAGATGGAGCCTTTGGGTCGGAGGTCCAAGGTGGAGTCAGGGGCTCGGTGGCTGGCAACGGCAACAAAAACTCAGGAAACCGATTAATACAACCACCTAAAACACTGATGAGACAGAACAAAGGACTGAACAAATCAAGGGAGCAAATGAGATAATTAACAAACGCCAGGTAAACAGAATGAAACTGACACAGATTGGGAAACTAGGTCAACTTAGAATGACAGAAACAAACACACTGAAAAGAACATAATCCTGACACCTACAAGGTTTATCAAAATGGCAAGGTAAAAATCTTACTGGCAGCCAATTTTCTGGAGTTCTCAAGAGGTTTTTACTGATTTCGCAAGAAAAATTGTGGTGTTTACAAGACAGATAGGTGAAGGAGAAATACTTTTGAAACAAACATCCAAGAAGTGACATCATTTAGATGGGAAAACAGCACATTTGACTGCAAAAAATCAGCAACAAAACATAAATGATTTTGTGGTATTAGCTAGTTTGTCTCACTCCATTCTATTTGATAAAATGACAGAAATCATTTGACAACAACAAAATATGAAATACCAGTTGAACATCAACTATTTTTTCTGCTTTTTTATGAGGGTCTGTCCTGACACACTCAATGCCGTAGGTGACATTAAACATGACCAATGGACAAAAAAAAAAAAAAAAAAAACATTTAAAAACAACAATTATGCACATTATAATTTGGCTGATCAGTTTTGTGGAAAAAAAGTACACTTTATATTTTTAAAAATAATTCTTAATTTTTCCGGACAGTTAATTGCATGTTTTCTGTAGTTTAAATTTATATTTAATGCAATTAGCTGAACGTTAGAGTGCTCTTTTGACCCACTTAAGTAGGACTTAAGTACATCTTTATCGGCCAGTTTCAAAGACAAGGCTTAAGTCTAGTCCTGGACTAAAATGCATGTTTAAGCTGTCTAAACTAAAAGCAATGTGCATTGACATATCTTTCTTAACTGTCAGTGCCATTGTTTTGTGTCAAGTTCCAATCCTGGCTTAATCTAAGCCTTGTCTGTGAAACTGTGCCTATATGTAATTTCCGAATTGTATTGTCTTTGAAATATGGTTAAAGTGAATTGGCGAATCGACTAACTAGCATTCATGGTTGCCTAATTTACTAACAAGCTGTCAAATGTGTTCTGTTCCCATTAACTCTTATTTTGATATTATTTTGTCCTTTTGTTTCTGTATTCATTTCCTGTTTTTCTCTTTTAACATGTTTTTTTTATTTATTTCCCCACACCTGTGTTTAATTTAATTCATTGTTATCCCTTTGTTGGTTTCTTCGAGTTACAGTGAACTGTTTGCGATTAAAATTTGTTATCAAGTACTTCACATGTACCAACCCCATTTCCAGAAAAGTTGGGACATTTTGTAAAGTGAAATAATAAACACAATCTGTGATTTGTTAATTATTTTTTATCTTTTTTTTAACTGAAAAAAGTACAAAGAAAAGATTTGCAATGTTTTCACGGACCAACATTTAACATAAATGTATTTTGTAAATTTAAAGGGCACCTATTATGTAAAATTAACTTTTACATGGTGTTTGAACATAAATGTGTGTTGGCAGTGTGTGAGCAAAACCACCCTAGAATGATAAAAATCCACCCAGTGTTTTTTTTACAATCTCAATAAATCATAAGCACTGTCTCAGAACGAGCTGTTCTAAGATTCGGCTCAATGTGACGTAGAATTGCGCAAGCCCCACCGACGTGGTTTGATTGACACTGTGGTTTTGGCATAGACTCGGTGATCTGTACACCAGCCTCCATTGTTTCAACGACAGCCGGTGTTCTGACGGTTTGTGCTGCCTTGTCGAAAATGCCTCCTAAGAAATATAAGTGTTCTGTTGTGGGATGTAATAATGTACATAGTAGTTTTCACTTACTTCCGACATCAGAGCCATTGAAAACGCAGTGGATGGATTTTATTTTCGAAGGAAAGGCGTCACTTAAACTTCCAAAATACGCTTATGTTTGCGCGAATCATTTTCTGACTGACTGTTTTGTGAACGAGGGTCAATTCAAAGCAGGTCTTGCTTCAAAGTTGCCTACTGTTCGCGATCCAACGTCACCTCCAGTAGAAGTAAGTGTATTTTATGTTTTTTGAGCAAATAGTCATTTCAGTCGATGTCAGCCAATTCAACAACAAATGCGTCAAAAGTTGTTGTAGTCGTCGTAGGATATCTGTGTATATAATTTAAACCTTGTTTGTATAGTGTGTAACCACACATTTATAAATATATTTTTTAAAGATATTGTATTAAAACTGTGCATGTTTTCTGTAAAGACAAGACATTGCTATGTTTATACAAAGGCCAGCACATCGACACGAAGCTGTAGAACGAGGGATATTGGCGTGCAGACAGAAACATCACATAAATGTAATTTCGTTTTACGTAGCAAACGTTATCACAGTATTTGTGTTTGTAGTTTCAAAAAATTGCGCCAACGTTATCACAGTTTGTGTGTTTCTGTGTGTGTGTTGCACATCCATAATTGCAAAGGGGACGGGATTACAACTCTATAAGTACATAAATGTATCAAATAACCATTCCGAGACGTCCTGGTCCATTCTCATTTGTGTTTCTTCTGCCGGAGTCTCTTCATCATCTGGGTCTGATTCCGGTTCAAACATGTACGGCTGAATGTAAAAAGGGGCATAATAGTAGCCCTTTAAACAAATTTTGATTTTGATAGCTGCAACAGAATCCAAAAAAAGTTGGGACAGAGGCATGTTTACCACTGTGTCACATCACCTTTCCTTTAATTACACTTTAATGTTATGTTAATACTTAATTTATAAACTGTAGTCTCGACAGTATTACATACATTAACAGTCTAAATTCATAATACATAAATTAGTATATTCATTGTCACTTAAATGAACACAATTATTATTGTTTAACTCATATGTAAAGAGTTAGATAGTGATTTTATGCTTTATTAACAACTTTATTAACCATAAATAGTTCTCACTTTAGATTAAGTGAAGGAAAAACATTGGAAAATTAATTAAGTGCTTTAAACCAAACTTAATTGGACATTAATTGCATTAGTATGTAAATGTAAGTGTGGTAGAAAAAAATACTTAGAAATACTGAGATCACATTGTTAAAATACATCAGTCAGGGTTAGTGGTAGGTTTATGGGATAGAACATACAATGTGTACAGTATAAAAATAATATTTTCTATGGAAAGTCCCTATAAAACATGACAACCCCAACACGGAAACAACAACCACTGGCCAGCCCTCATCGGTTGAGGTGCCCCTCTTGGCCGGAATCATCTAATTCAGGTGACTCTTCCTGTCTAAATGAGTTGTTCTGTTGCGAAGTGGACCAGACATCATGCTGATAGTCAAAAGTTTGGTTTTGTGACCATGAGAGCCCCGGGAAACTCTAAATGGGAGAAATTATTATTCGTGAGCTCTTGTGCACCCTGAATTCTCCAAAGGGCAAAAGCGACAGACCAAGCTTTCTCCCACCCAGTTAATGTCTATTTAAGACAGGATTTGTAATCGATTGTCCTGTAGAAAGAGTAAGCCCTTCCTGATTCACAGACAAAAAAGAAGGGCAAGAAACTCTCTGCAGAAACCCATTCATTCTGCTGCACTTTTGCACCTTTGCTGGAGAGTCATATCTCGTTTTAATTTGACAGGCTGAGGGGTTTTATATGAGTCTCTCTCCGCGTGACACTTTCCAGCATTGGTATACGTCTAATCAATATAGGCGATTGTAGTGTTGTTTATGAAGGCTGAAAATGTTTTGTAGGTTAGAGAACATTGCATTTCGTTTCATCTGACAAAAGCAGCAGCTCGGGAGAGTTATTTCTCATCAGAACTCGTCATCCTCCACTTTGCCTCATTTAAACCTACATTTCACACTGCATGCTGATGTGTCTTCCATCCTTGCCATTGCAGTCCAAGTCCTGCCCCCTTTTCTCCTTTCCATTCACCCCCAAGCACTGTGCTTGAATACTAACACCACAGGCCAACCACTTTGATTGACAGGCCGTTCGACCCTGACCATCAGTGATGGGCCTATATGCACCAGTCCAATTACAGGATCTAGCCCGACCAGAACCCCCAATCCCATGGCTGGCTGCTTTTGTACTGACACACTGAATAACACAACTCCATGGCGGGAAAGAGTTCTGCTTTGGCACTGCGTTCACCTGAACATGTGAAATAAAACCCAGCAGAAATAGCTCTTCCTCTGAGTAGGTGTGTCAGACCAGAGGGATGCCTCTACAGACTGCGGATAAATGCGGAATGTGGAAAAACGTTCTCCATTTACACGGATCCGGGAAAACTAATAAACCCCCCTGTATTCTGCTGTCAGGCCATTAGATGGCGATGAAACACTAGACTGAACATGTAATACGCATGTGCATGGCATCATCGTCTCCAGATATTCGCGTTTTTGTTGTTTACACGGAGACCGTTTTCAAAAACTTGCACTTTGAAACCCGTTTTCAAAACATTGCATTTTCAGGCACCCAAAACGCTGTTGTCGTGTAAACGAACAGCCAAAACGCATAAAAAGTTTTATGTTTTTAGTTGAAAACGGTGTTGTGTAAACAGCCTCTTAGGGGATTAACAAAGGGAACAGCTTGACAGAATGAGAAATCAAATCAGTAACCATAGAAACAAATGACAAGGCAAGTGGAAAGAAGGCAATGACTGAAAACAAACAAACTGAACATAAACGTGACAGTGTATTCTTCCAATGCAAGAATATATTTTTTTATAATGGTATCACAAAACCATTTACGCCACCTAAAAATAAAAAAAATAAAAATTATTTCTTCATAGAAGGGATTCATTCAAGTCACTGTATGGATGACTTGCATTCTAATGTACTTTTGAAATAAATTAATAGACAGGACAAAAAAATGCGCACCACATCATTGCCCGCTATAAACATGTTAGTTTAGTTGAACAGGTCTTGTTTACCTAATCATCTATTCATTTTTTTTTTAAATCAACTAATTAAAATTGCTTACTGGACTTGACAAAGTGATCACCATTCAATTTCATTTTCTGAAAAAGAACAGCATTGACATTTTAATATGATTTTATTTTTCTGTGTAAAAAGAAAAGGAAACCCAAGGAAAATAAATGAAAACAAAAAGACGTGCTTATAAAAAAAGATTTTGTGCTCAGTTAATACATTCTGTGTTCATTTAGTATTAATATAGCTGACACTGTTATGATCACTATAGTATTAAGGTATGCGTAATGCAATCATTTGGTGTGCCAAATACGATTGAGCAAGATCCCCTGGTAAATGCAAATAAGGTTTCAGGCAGTGAAATTAACATCTCGAGGAGAATAAATGGCAAGCTATACAGCAAAAAACAACTAAACATTATGACCTGCAATCTCAGAGATGTAACCATTGTAATCTGCAGAATCTTTACCTGTAGTAATGTAATCCTACATGTTTAACCCTAACCCTTTACTGTAATCTAGCCCTCTGTGCTGTTTTTAGGATTTTCATCTTTGGAACTCAAAGATTTTCATCTTTGGAACTCATTTGGATAAATTTGGATTTAAACCTTGGTGTTTTCTGCGAATGCATGTGTCCATGTGCAATACAGGCAAATGCATCGCTTTAAAATCCAATATAGCTCTCAGTCCAGTTCAGATATTCCATTTCCTTTGAATCAACCTAAAATTTGCCCCAAATTTCAAGGTCAATGCAGCTCCAGTGTGATTAGTCACATAATATTTACAACTGTGTCCTTTGATGTGTCCAGAATTTGACTGCCCATAAGCAAAGACAGCTGAATTTAAATCACATACTTCAGAATACCCTTGCACCAGCCAAGCTTCTGCCATTGAGGTATACGTTCACACTGTCAGTCCAAATTCAATTATTTGTGTATCTGATTGGAATCTGATCTAAATTATTGACTTTCCAAACTGTATATCACAACTGTTCACATCCAATTTTTATGTCCCGTGGCACTTTTTAATTTTGCAGAATATCTGCATTGGTTTCTATGGCAATTATGTTGAGTTGGTAGGCATACGCCAAAAAAAAACACAACAGCAACATGGAGGGGTGTGCAGTACAGATGTTGTTTTACAACATGACAAGGACGCTTTGGACTACTGCGTCAAGTCACCTTTATTTATATAGCGCTTTTTTACAACACATATTGTTTCAAAGCAGCTTTAAAGGGGTATTCGGCAACTCTAGCTATTTCTTCGCTGATTTTCACTTTTGTTGTCGCATGTTTTCTCAACGAGCTCCCCCTACAGCTGTGGGGCGTATATTTCACAACAATGTCGTAAAGAAACTTACTTGCGGCCCCCTTCTCCCCCTTTCTACCGCTGCTCATGTGCATTTGTTATTATCGGAGCCGGCCAACTTTATCGTTTGGAGCTATGTCTACCGAGGTGGGTAATACATAACCCACTTTACAATACAGTTTGTGTTTCTCGCTCGTTCTCGCTTCTCACGAGACTTCCTATTTCCATCTTACCGGGATGTTAATCCTCATGTTGCAATGTTGGTTTTCTGCATGGGAACACTGGGGGGAGCGGGGAAAGTGGTAACACTTTACAATATGGGTGCACTAATAAGCATTAATTCATGCTTAACTAATGCACAGATAATACTGAATTAATGTGTAACTAATGATTATCTAAGCTATTCATTAATGATTACCACATTGAGCTAATTAAGAGTCTGTATGGTTAATGTATTAGTTCATACATTAATTGTTATTAATTAAATATGTAATTGTGAATTAATTCCCTAATAACTCATTTTTTTTAACTAATAGTGTTAATTAATATGCTAATTACCAGAATGAGCCAAAGCCTTGTATTTCAACTTCCAGATAATACAGGTACACATTAATACATGATTAATTACTTCATTGTTAGTGCAAATTCATGTGTAAATTACTACAATTACTAAATGACTAGTTAATAATGATGTGCCTCAACAAGTAAAGTCATAACATAATGATACCTTTGCAAATCATTAGCTAATGATTAATTAAAGCAGACAACTGGTAGTTGAAGTGCATAGCTTTGACTAATTGTGGTAATTAACACATTAATTTACACTAACAGTTAATAAAATATGTTATTAAGGAATTAATACACAATGACACATTGAATTAATAGCAATTCATGTATTACTTAATCTATTAATCATATAGACTCTTTATTAGTTGCTGATGCAGTAATAATTAATTAATGGTTTAGTTCTTCATGAATCATACATTAACTCATGATTATCTGTGCATTAGTTAAACATGAATTAATGCATATTAGTGCACCCGTATTGTAAAGTGTTACCGGGAAAGTCACAATTCTCACCAGAACAGGTATTAAACCATCCAAATGATTTCTAAACGGTTTTATTTAGCTGAAATAGTTGCCGAATGCCCCTTTAAGGTCCTTGCACATTTAGTCTGAAATTTTTGTATTCGTCATCCGGTGGCTCTGAACTGTCAAAACACCTATCAAAATGCTTTGGATGCGTAAAAATGCAAAAAAAATCTAACCCGATTTGAATTTTTTTATGATTTTTTATGATCTACGAAAGTTTCGGAGGTAGTGTGTAAGACCAAATTTTTTGACATAATGTGAGGTTTTATTTATTTTTTTAACGTGTGAAAATTTCGGACTAGAATTTTGGACTTAGAACTGCAAGGTCCTTTGCAGTGATAACAGTAAAATATTGCAACAAAGTTTGTTTCTAGAAGAAAACTGCGTTATAGTCAGTTCAGTGATGGTTCATTATTGTTGTAAAGTTATTAATTTAGTTCATTTATATATATATATAACCGCTCTGGAGAAAACTGTGATGCCATCGTCCAGCTCAGTTCAGTTCTCATATAATGGTGTCAATGCAGGCAGATCAATAATAATGTTGCATATTAAAGGTCCCATATTATGCCCCTTTTCACAATATGTAAAATAAGTCTGTGATGTCCCCAGAGTGTGTATGTGAGGATTTAGCTCAAAATACACAACAGATCATTTTTACAGCATGTTTAAATTGTCATTTTTTGGTGCTCAGAAAAACAAGCTGTTTTAGTGTGTGCCCTTTAAATGCAAATGAGCACGACACAGGGGGTGGAGCTTCAAGAGCTCGCGCTCAGTCTCAGGACAATTTCATCTCACACAATGATGATGATAATATCAGAAACTCTCAGTAACGGTGTTCATTTCGACCCGGAGTCGGACAATAATGCCTACAGAGTCAGAGTGCTGTATAGAGATGGAACAGGTATAGTTTAGTAGTTTAATTACGGTTATAACATATTTGTCATCTGCTTGTATGTATCCACTATTAATAGCCTACAAGTCTGCTCTTTAGGACCAGGTCCGAATGATGATCAAACATATACTGATGAGTTTAATAAAGTTTATTGTACATAACACTAAAGATGAAGCATCAGTTTTACTTCAGAATCTCACTGTAAGAGCTGAGTAAACAGTAATAGAAGTGCGCAAGTAAATAAACGAATTTCGGTAGAGTTGAGGGAGCATTTTCTTTAAAAACAAAATAATTCCACCTCGTCTTCAGCGGCTGCCTCAGATTTCGGAAGTAACTAAAGAGAGCTATGTGGATAAATACATCCAGCCACACAACACCTACAACGCTGGGAGACATTCTCGTCAGTGCAGCAGCGGTGAACTCGATCAGGGCGGGTCTATGTTAGAACGGCAGTGTCTGTCAACACTCGTGACCTGTACTTAGTGACGTCACTAAAACAGCATTCTGAAAACAGGTCGTTGGGAGACACTGCTGATGATTTATGGGGATTAATAAAAAATGAGTGAGTGGATTTTTATCACTATTGGGTGGTTGTGTACACACACTGCCAACACACATTTATGTCCAAACAGCATGCAAAAGTGAATTTTGCATAATATGGGACCTTTAAGTGTACCCAAGCAAACCAAAAGCCAAAGGCTACAAATGCTGCTTCTTATGAGGCAGCTGGTATGCACAGCTTCATTTCATGCTGTCTCTGCAGAAACAAAGTTTTGTTGTTGCAAAGTGCTAGACGAGCAGGAAATGGCAATATAACGTAGACATGATTTGATGAAGACAACTGCATGGAATAAAGCCATACATATCGGCTTTCTACGTTTCTGCGCTGCCTCAGAAGACGCAGTAGTCCAGCGCGGCGGCTTCACATGGTCATGTTGTACATAAGACAACATCTGTATGCAAACCCATCCATGTTGCGGTTGTTGTTGTTGTTGTTGAGGTATACCTACCATCACAACACCATTGCCATTGAAACCAATGCAGATATTCCGGAAAATGAAAGAGTGCCACGGGACACACCAATTGGATCTAAACATTTGTGATACACAGTGTGGACAGTCAACCGGTCATTCCAATCAGATACACAAATAATCGGATTTTGGACTGTGAACCTAGCCTGAAATCGGATTTGGACTGATAGTCTGAACATTGGCTCGAACAAACTCCACAGATTCACAGTCTTTACCTTGTTCAACAAGAATGATTCAACATCATAATTGTGTTAAGAGAAAACATATTAACATTTAACAATTAGACACTTAACCTTTAACTCAGATTTTATTTCAGACATTAATCAACGGCTTGTTTATCCTTCATAAATGTACCATCGCTCAGAGAACATGTTCCAAATGGCTTTAGGCTTTTATTTATTTCTTTATGTACAATTTATTTCCTGAGTAAACCATGAAGCAGATGAGGGTGTAATTGACCATACGGACAGCATGTTTGATTCATTGTGAAACATAAGAGAATTAATGGCGTACGATGCCAATAATTCACTGCAATAATGTTGTATTCAGACAACAAGGAGTCTAGAGGTGCACAGATCAATAACAGCTCCTCTGCTGTGGCTAATGGGCCTCCAGGAGCGAGTATGTGAGTACAAGCCCATTCCCACATGTAGGCTTTCTAATCCAATTGAAAATTCTCTTCGTCCATTTCAATGTATGACACCTCGTAAAGCTCATTTTCAAAGTGCTGCTCACTTTCACATTTGCCCTGACTCCCTCATCCACCCTACCTTACAGCTTTCCTGTCAAACTAACCAGTGACAGCTCAACAGCCCAAAATAGTAGCGCCCCTGTTCTAACAGCATGTTGCACACACTGCTGCATAACCACAGTGGTTTGGAAAAAATACATCCCTCCTTCAACGGTTCAACCACTCTTTTTATTCCTCTGTCTCTATGCTGTACAGTAAGTGGCACAAACCTTGTTTGTGACTAGGCTTATTTTTCACCACTAATTTGCTACAAACCTCATAAAATCAAAGTCATTTCTTTGGAAGGAGGAGTCCCTTCAGGCGACTGTGATTTCACCAAGTAGTGTGTTCCTGGATCAACATCCTCCCCAGCAAACATATTTACGTTGTGGCAACGTTGCATTTCTGCTATGGCAACGTCGCTGTCTACGTGCTCGCAACATTGTAAGAACGTAGAATTGAAAGACACGACAGGGCTGGAGCAACGTTGTTGCGTGATATTTAGCTACTGCGAGACGACGTTCTGAGATATCCCCATTTAGCATGTTATGTTTTGTGGTTCATTTTCAATTAGTCAGATGTTAGATAGTTATATACATTTTAAACATTGTTTATCCTTATTATTTTTTATGGGCCTAACAGTAAATTAATTATAATCAACACCTGCAAGTGTACACTTTAAAGAGTAAAAATGACACAGAAGGTTAGCTAAATCAACTTTATTAAAACTGCATATGGCAATCAAATTGCACTTCCAAAAGTCATACATTTGTGAAAGAAAGAAAGAAAGAAAAAAAATCTATATATATATATGAATACACACATTTATTTTATAATAAATTAAACATAAAAAGCAAAGGCAGATCAGAACATTTAATGAACAGGCACAGGTAAACTGTTTCACATGACAGGACTATACAGGGAGTAACGTTAGTAGCATGAGCAGACATGATAGCATAAATAGCAGACAAATCAAAGGAAAAGAAAAACAGGTGTGCGAGTGGTTACAAACAAAAACAGTCTTTGTGCGTTTACAAAAAAGGAAAAAACATTAACGTGCAACAAGTAATTTACGCGCTTAAGTTTCTGTCTGTTCAAGAAGTGCTGATATGTCAATTACTCATCAAAGTCATTTTGGCATCATTATGGCTTATAACTTTTGGCATAAAGTAAAAATATTTGTCATACCTGACCAGAAGATGTTCAACACTTTTCCTAACGGTAAGGATTAAATGATATCAGAATACTAAAAGAAATATAGCTAACATTAGCATACACTGGTACTATAATTTACACCAGATCACAAAAACTCCATGATTTATCAGCTAACATTATTATGTCCCTTCAGTTCGACAGAACAAATAAATGTCACATTACACAAGGAAGTTATAGGTTGTGTTTGAATAATTACGTATCTTATTTATCTGAGGTATATTAAACACAATACTCAAGTATCTTTGCTCGATGAAGAATGAGACGGCCCAAGGGGTGGATGAAATTTAAAAGGCTGATTTTCACGCTTCAGGGCAGTGACGAGTACATATGTCGTCTAGTGGTTGTCCAGACACCTTAGGCAAAACCTTAAGCAATGGCCCTGAACGGTGGTTCAATGTCCTCATTGTGACAACGCTGTAACAACCTTCCCCACACAACGTAGATATAGCAACCTTTTGGCCATGTTGTTAAAACATTGTTAAAAGGTTGGTTACCTTGTGGCAACGTTCTGTGTTTGCTGGGTCCTGGAACAACATTCAGGTTTTAGGGTAAGGCTTAATACCAAAGTATACTTTGTTTTGACATGAATGCTTAGCATATGTGTGTGTGTGTGTGTGTGTGTGTGTGTGTGTGTGTGTGTGTGTGTGTGTGTGTGTGTGTGTGTGTGTGTGTGTGTGTGTGTGTGTGTGTGTGTGTGTGTTGGTTGGGTGGGGTACATTTAAATAGCACATTGGGTTTAATTTGTCGTTTAATGAGATCTATATATGTTGTTAGAGCTGATAATTTTCACGTGAATAAATATGTAGATCTGACTATAATTGTCAAGCGTTTGTTTGACTGTGTGTTTCCCCACACTTGAAAGAGATAGGTTCTCACTATTTGAACTTGTCAACTGGATTCCACTCAATGATTAGGCCTTGAATTATTTCCATCCATTTATTAGAATTCATGTAGGTAAAAAACCGGCTGTCACTTCAGAGTTCTTTGGTGAGTACCCAAATCCCGCACAGTGTTCAGAACAGACATCAGGCTATAATTCTCGAGCCAGCGCTGCTGTCTGCCGTAGCGTCAGCTCCCAGTGCACCCCAACAACAGCAATGGTGTGTTGCCTTATCCAGCCTGAGCACGCGCAACTGACTACAGATTAGTTTCACCTGGTACCAATTAATGGAATGCGGGGTGACGCGCGGTTTGCCGCAACACCTCCCACTCGATCTTTTGTAGTCCTCTCTGAAGATCGCACAGCTTGGCAACCGTGTCGTTTATAGTCTTTACTCTTCCTCCATCTGCTCTTCAACTGGGAGAAGAACAACAAGGCGTCTAACGTCCCTGTGCAGCACAGTACCTTGACAGACCCTCTTCCCATCAGAAGATGCAGATTCTTTGACCGTTGACTTCTGGACAGGGACACAATGGTTTGGAGGAACTCGAACATTTACATCCCTTACGATGCCCCTTGGATCAGAGTTTGTACTAATGACTCTTCCGAGCTTAAACTGTCCCCTTAGAGCATTTTGATCGCATAGCCAGACGATGTCCCCAACGGCGACGTTCCTCTCTGCTGTATGCCACTTGTTTCTAACAAACAAGTTTGGACCAGCAAGTTGGCTCCAGGATCTCCAAAAGTAATTTACTTGAGTTTGTATCTCTCGCAACCTTTTATAGGGGTAGCTAGCAAAATCGAATGTCTTGTAGTCCCCTGTCTGCGTGGCTCGACCAAGGAGAAGTGTGTTTGGCGTGACATATTGTATGCAGCCCTCCCGGCTCTGAACTCTGGCATCAATGGGACGTTCGTTTGCTAGATTGGCTGCTAGTTGAAGAGCTGTTAAAAACTCACTGAAAGTGAGGTCTGATCCTTTTCCAAGACTCTGGAGCGCTCTCTTTGTAATACGCACTGCAGCTTCCGCAGCACCATTTCGATGTGGTGAATCGGCTGGATGTACTTTCCAGACAAACTGTGTTCCATTCTTAACTGCATACTCTTACAAGGTTGCTTTATCTTGACTTTCCAGAAACCCATACAGATCCTTCAGTACAGGTTTTGCACCAATGAAATTGGTTCCTGGATCTGACCAGACCTTTCGGGGATGACCTCTGAGTGCAGTAAACCTCTGGTATGCCAATAGGAAGCTCCCTGTAGATAGTGTGTTAACCAGCTCTGCATGAATAGCTCTACTTGCCATAGAGCAGAAGACAGCTCCCCATACTTTCATTGACGCTCTTCTCTTGACATCGTCCTTTACTTGGTAAGGTCCGAAGAGATCGATGGCGGTGAACTCAAATGGTGCGGAAGGTCTCGTTCTCTCTTCAGGTAGATTGCCACTTGTTGACATGCTCTAGCTTTTGCCTTTTTGCAGGAGACGCATCGGTTAACGACTCTTTGAGCAACTCTTCTCCCTCTCAAAACCCATGCTTTCCTACTCATCCTCAGCAAGGTGCCTGCCACTCCATCATGGCCCTCATCATGAGCTTCACGAGCCAGCAAGGTTGCAATCCAGGCATCAAAAGGCAAGAGAGGAACAGCTTTGAGGTCCTCATGAAAGACTTGAACTCTGCCACCACACACCAACAGACTAGTTGCCATGTCTCTGTAGACAACCAGTCGATCTATTGTGGTGTTTGAGAAGGTCACACCTTCTTGAACTGCTAGGCAGAGGTCCCTGAATGCATCTCCTCTCTCTTGGAGAGTGATAATACCAGCTGAAGATACTGCCTCCCACCTTAGTTTGTCCATTGTCTTGATTTGAAGGAACTTCTTTGCAGCTCTCCAGACCAATGCCACCGTCTTGATCAGCCGTGTCAGATTGCTGAATCTCTTCACATCAACTAACCTTTGAACTGTTATTCCACCAGGTGGTCTACTTGGCTCCATCCGGGTTGAACTCCGGTTTTCCTCCGGCTCTTGTTTCTTCAGCTGAGCTCTGGTAAGTGCAGCAACAAACACTTTCTTTTGGATCTTGGTGATGTTTTCTCTGGCTGCAGCAGCAACATCTTTAGCAGATCTAATTGGCCACTCATTTACTGGTAGACTGAGGAATTTTGGACCTGACTGCCACTCCGAGTCTTCATTCAAATCTTTAGGGCCAGCTCCTCTCGTGATGATATCTGCCCTGGAACCCACCACCAATCCTGCATGTTAGTGCTACTTTGAATTTCTCCAATTCGATTTGCAAAGAAGGTTTGGTAACCATAACTTTCACGCTGTATTGCCCCTAAGATGGTCTGGCTGTCAACAAGATGGTACCACTTCTCAATTTGAATCCTGCAATGCCTTTGGAAATATTTCTTTGACCGGGCAGCAAAGACAGCTCTGCACACCTCCGCTTTTACGGCATCGCCCTTATGGTCGAGGGGAGTTAGTTTGGCCTTGGATTCAACGAGTCTCACGGTAATGCCTTGACTGCAGCTCCAACGCAAATACAACACTGCCCCATATGCATGCTCACTGCCATCCGAGAAGGTGATGCCAAAGGGTTCAGCGGCAGCATCTGGGGGTGTCAGGGATCTGACAAATTGTACCTGTCCTAGCTCAGAATACTCTTCCAGAAGCTTGATTGCATCCTCCCGGAGCCCTTCCGACAAAGCTGCATCCCAGGTATTCTCGGTTAGGCCATAGTTAACTTTTGCCTCTTGAAAGGCTCTTCGCACCAGAATTGCACCCTTATGCTTAGCAGGAGCCACCAAGCCTAGTGGATCATACAGCCCTGAGACTTGACTTAGAAGTTCTCTTCTGGTGAGTGGATTTGGCGCTTGCGATCTCACCTCCTCCTTTGATAGATCTTGGCCAAGCCTCATCTTCCTCTTCTTCCTTGAGAAGTTTACAGCAATCATGACATGGAGCTTGTCATCTTGTACCGTGTACCCCAGGCCAAGGGCTTTATTGTCGTCTTCTGTCAGCTGATTTGGTAAGATCATAGCCTGTGCCTCAGTCTCTTTGTCTCTGGACTCTTTCCTCCCACTTTGATCGGAGTATACCCAGGGCTTTATGTGGAATCCGCCAATTTTTAGGATCTGCTCGACATTAGATGTGATGAGTTTCAGTTGATCCACACTGTTGTGGGAAGTCAGGATGTCATCAACATAAACATCTTCTTACAGCACACGTCGCTCTTCCTTGAGGTGACTAAATATGGGTAAGTTTGCGGTCTCTCGCATGGCCAGTTGAGCAATGCAACCTGCTGGTTTGTCTCCAATATTTACCCTTGTTATAGCATATTCTTCAATTTCGTCTTCTCCAGAATCACGCCAGAGGAATCGGTGCAGATGGACTTCTCGTTCTTCCAGCCAGACAGAGTTATACATTTTCCTTATGTCGCCCAAGGCGGCAAAGACTCCAGCTCGGAACCTCAACAGGACAGCACGAATGGGGTTGAGCACATCAGGACCTTTGAACAGCAGATCATTCAAGCTCAAACCTCTAAACTTTTGGCTGCTATTCCAGACAAGCCTCACTGGGGTTGTGACTGAATGAGGATTTGGAGCGATTAGGTGGCTGATGTACCACACTGGTCCGGTCCAGCTCTTAATCACTTCATTTGACAACTTTACAGCAGCTTTGCGAAAGACCATGTCATGCACTTGGGCTGCGTAGGCTACCTTCCATTCTGGTTCCTTTGCCAGCTGTTTCTCTGTCCTGAGGAATGTCGCTTCAACAGCCCTTCTGTTGTTTGGCAGGGAAACCGGATCCTCTATCCATGGATATTTAACATGCCAGTGTGGTTCCTCACAGTGCTCATCTCCATTCACATATGTTAAGCCATCTTTCACCATTTCTGCCTCTCTTTCTTCAGCGAGTGTCATCTCTTTGCCCCCTGGCTGGCAATTCCCGCAGCGACAACCACCGCACTTGGGCTCACAAGCGGCCCCAATGCTGTCCCACTTCCACCATTCCAGGAAGTCTCGCTTGAGGGCTGCAGTGCTAGATTGAGCGGCAGGATACATGGGAGACTGATGAACAGCTGGACCTTTACAGGTGAATTCTTCGTACTTAACTGCTGCAGTCCTCATTGAGCGTGCAAAATGAGTTTTTGACATATGTGCAGTTACAGCAAGCTCTTCAAAAAGGTCAGGATGACTACCTCCAATGGTTTTCCCCAGTGGGCCCTCCCAGAGGACAAGGTCTCCAACTGCACGAATTTTCTGGGGCACCAGCTGTCCTTCCTTATGGCTTATCAGGAGTTGGATCTCTCTGGGTCTTACCAGCTCATGCAGTGGAACATCAGGGAATATTCTTTGCAGTTTCTTGGCCGTCACATGCCAATGGATCTCTGCAATACTGTCGAGTCCATAACACACTAACTGGTGTGACTTAAGAGTGCCTATTGGGGTGCTAACTCTGATCTTCAACAGGTACCGCTTGGTTTCAACTGATACCTTCATCCCACCGACTCCATGAACCACCAGAGTGACGTCTTCGCTTCGAAGGTTCAATTCATTTGCAGCTTTATGAGTTATGTAGTTCGTATCTGAGGCCAGATCAATCAAGGTTCCAATTTTTTGTCCAGCATTTGCCGTTACCTGTTGAAGCATCATGACAACTGGAAATTCTTGCAAACCACTTTCTGCTAGTAGCCCCTGCTCACTCGCCCCGGAGTTGAAGGTCCTGGATGCTGAATTGCAGAATGCATCTCGACACTGCTGAGCCAACTCAGGTAACAGCTTAGAGAGGAATTCCTCCTGAGACTCTGTGCACTTTCCACCTCCCAACGAACTAGTTTTTGTTCTTCTCTGGGGTGTACTTCTGGTTTCAGCATATGGACACAGGTAATAATGATGCTCGGGGGTTTGTTGGTCTTTGCATTCCACATTCCTGCACAAGTAAGTGGTTTTGCAATATGCACCTCCTTCATGGATTTCCAGACATCTTTTGCATGCTCTGGGCCTCCTCGCCGCATTCTCTCTCTCTGAAGGTTTCAGGGTCCTAAATTTCTTGCAGAAATACAGTTTCTTCTTGTGTTTGCTGTCTCCACACACAATACAACCTGCTGGGTCACTGCTCAAGTTGGTGGCTCTTGTCCTGGCATGCCTTGGGTCAGACCTGGTCTCCTTCCTGCTGGGCTCATCTTCTCTTAACTGTTCCAGCTGCTCATATATTGCCTCCTGGTTTTTGAGGAATTCAAGGAGCTTGTCGAAACGAGTTTGTGGTGAAACAGCATTTTTCTCATCAGCAACATAACCCAGCCATTCCTTCTTCAGTGACTCAGGGAGTTTGCTCTCAATGGATCTTATCACCAAGGGATTCTTCATGGCGCCGGTATCTCCAAGCTCACTTAGGTCGTACAGGGCTTTTTCAATCATTTGAATCAATTCCACTATTCTCCTGGCTTGGTGACCTCTAACTGGTGGCGTTGCTTGCAACTCTTCCACAATTTCCAAGGCAATAGCAGCTTTATTCCCAAAGCGATTCTCCAGGACACGGAATATTTCTTCTGCTGTATTATAAGCTGTAAGTCGAAACTCTCTGGCCACTTTATCATCAAGGCTGTCCAGCAGCTGAATTTTCTTCACCTCTTTTGATCCGGTTGGTTCGCCTTGCTTTTGCAGAGCTTCCCACTCCTTCCTCCAGCGATGAAAATCACGTCTACTTCCGGCAAACCTGGGAAGGGAAGTAGGCTTCAACTTGATGCCTGGCCTTGGAGAACTATGAGCTGTAACAGCTCTCTCAGAATCCTGCTTGATTTTTGCCTGAATGAATTCAGCCTTTCTGGAAACCAGCTTTGGGAGACTAACCTCAAGCTCTCTCAGACGGCTTTTAAAGTCTTTTTGCCCCTCAGAAGGTGCCCAACGATTCCACTGGACATGCGCTTCTCTTGTAGATTTAACCAATTCCCCCAGGTGGTTCAGCATGAAGTCATATGCTTCCAGGTTCGCACATGGTTGAACAGAAAAGACCCGGTCACACTCCGCCTCTGCCACTTGAAAAGCCAGGGACATTTGGGGGTCCCCAAAACTATCCCAGAGCGTCTTCGAGATTAGAGCTTTAACCTCCTTCAGTCTCTGGTCACATTCTCTTGCCGTCTTCTCTAGATCAGCTTTTTGTTGCGAACTTAATGCTGGCACATCCTCTTCATCCAGCTCAGCCTCAACCTCTGTGATCAAAGCAGCCCCTATGTCCTCATTTGCTTCCATGACCTTTGTGGCTTGTAGTGAAAGATTTTTGAAGCTTTCTTTGAGCTCTTCCTCACACATGTCCACATGTGTCCTAGAAACAGAATCGGCGAGCCGAGAAAAGAGTCTTTTTGCGCTGGTTCTTTCAGCTTTGAGCTGCTCCAACGACTTTGTCTCCGCCATGTCCTCTGATTGGAACAACGGAATAATTATGCACACTTTGGGATGATGCTACAGCAGTTCCTTCTCCCAGGCCTCCAGGTGAGTTTCAAGGTCCTCCAATCCTGGCTGCGGTTTTTTATTGTCAAGCGTTTGTTTGACTGTGCGTTTCCCCACACTTGAAAGAGATAGGTTCTCACTATTTGAACTTGTCAACTGGATTCCACTCAATGATTAGGCCTTGAATTATTTCCATCCATTTATTAGAATTCATGTAGGTAAAAAACCGGCTGTCACTTCAGAGTTCTTTGGTGAGTACCCAAATCCCGCACAGTGTTCAGAACAGACATCAGGCTATAATTCTCGAGCCAGCGCTGCTGTCTGCCGTAGCGTCAGCTCCCAGTGCACCCCAACAACAGCAATGGTGCGTTGCCTTATCCAGCCTGAGCACGCGCAACTGACTACAGATTAGTTTCACCTGGTACCAATTAATGGAATGCGGGGTGACGCGCGGTTTGCCGCAACAATAATACATATGTACATTAATGGTCCAGTGGCAGAATTTTTGCCAAGCTTGTCAGAGGCTCTGGGTTCTAATCCGCCCTCTTGATGTTTTTTTTTTTCTCATTAAAACGCTAGTTACGCATGTAACTGTGGTTCTGTTTCATTCTTACTCACCGCCAGAGGCAGTATAAACACTATGGATTATTGCAGCGCCAGCTGGATAGGTCAAGAGAATATACCAACAAAGTCACGTGGCGTGACGAAAGCTGAGCCCTGGAGGGTAATAGCTATAGTCGCTCAGTACTCTACCTCAGTACGCCTTTCTCGCACATTCCGAGTGACTGAGAACTCTGGCGGTCATCCAGAATTCACAGAACCACAGTTACATGCGTAACTAGCGGTCTGTTTCATTCTTACTGACTGCCAGAGGAAGTATAAACACTATGGATGACACATACCATGAGGAATGCCACTCACCTGATGAAATTAAGGCTGCTCCAGAAGAACCGCAGAACTAACGGCATGATGAGCAGCAATGTTGACCTTATAAAACCTGGTAAACGTGCATGGAGAAGCCCAGGTAGCGGCAGTGCAGATATCCACCAGGGAAACTCCTCTAAAAACAGCCCATGAAGATGAAATGGCCCTAGTGGAATGGCAAGTTAGTCTCCAGGGCAGTGGTCTCCCTGCCGCCTTGTAAGCCAGCATAATGGTCTCTACTATTCAGTTCGACAACCTCTGCTTCGACAACGGAGCACCTTTCTTCACACCACCATGGCAGACAAATAACTGGTCTGACTGTCTAAATTGAACAGTAGAGTTCACATAACACTTCAATGCCCGAACAGGACACAAAAGTTGGGCACTTGAATCAGACCCTGAAGAAGTCTGAAAGGATGCCAATGCATTGTGCTGATTTATGAACTGAGGAAGAAGGACCTTCGGAAGAAAAGAAGGATTGGGTTGTAGAACCATCCCGGAGTCATCCAGTAACCAACTCAAGCACAGTTCACTAACAGACAATGCGTGCAACTCCCTGACCCTGGTTTGCAGTAGCAATAGCTAACAGAAGTCTCCAAGGACAACCATTTAATGTCAATGCTTTGCAAGGGCTCAAATTGGGGTGAGCACAGGAATGCAAGCACGAGTGACAAATCCCGCATAGGAAAATGAGGATTCCGAGCTGGGTTCATATGGCGCGCGCCCTTCAGAAAACTGCAGACAAGACTGTGAGAGCCAAGAGAAGAGCCACCAACTGGAACATGATATGCAGAAATTGCAGCAACGTACACTTTCAACGTGGAAGCTGCTTTGCCTTCCTCCAGTAAACGCTGAAGAAAGCTTAAGATACTTGGAATATCGCATGTTGCAGGAAGAAGCCCCCGTTCCTTACACCATGCAGAAAAAAGCTTTCAACGGGAAGCATAAATCTGTCGTGTGGAAGAAACCCTAGCATTAGAGATGGTGTGAATAACAGCAGGGTCACAATGCTCCAGGGAAGGATTTAACCCAAGGGCCAGACCCAAAGCTGCAGATGAGTCAGGTCCCGGTGCCAGACACTGGTCTCCAGCTTGGAGAGGAGGTCCTTCCTGGGGGCAAGCTTTCATGGATTGCCTGTCAGAAGTCTCAGCAACAAAGGAAACCACGGTCTGGCTGGCCATTGTGGTGCCACGAGTAACACTCTGTGCTTGCACAGGGAGATCCTGTGCAACGTCTCCCATAACAGAGGGAAAGGTGGAAACGCATAGAGCAGGCAGTTCGGCCATTCGTGAGACAGCGCATCCTGGCCCAGGGGGATAGACACTTCTGTCCTTGCGAACCATAAGCGACAGTGGGTGGTCATCTCTGAAGCAAAAATATCCACTTCTGCTCTTTCAAAATCGTAGCCAGATCTCCTGCACTACCTCTGGATGAAGCCTCCATTCTCCTGGATGTACTTGATCCCTGGAAAGAGCATCTGCTGTCTGATTGCATGCTCCTGAAATATGAGCTGCCCTCAGTGAAGCGAGTCGTGGCTGACACCATGTCAGAATCTCGTGAGTCAGCAGTAGAGACCTGAGGGATCTCGTGCCGCCCTGGTGATTCAGATGGAACACTGTTGAGGTATTGTCTGACCGAACGAGAACATGGCGGCCTGCCAGAACCGGCATGAAGTACTTTAGAGTCAAGAACACTGCCCTTAGTTCTAGCAGGTTGATATGTTCTGTGGCCTGGATTGGTGTCCAGCGCCCACAAATACCCCTCCGATTCCACATTACCCCCCATCCTGTGAGGGAAGCGTCTGTGGTGACCAACTCCTGACGAGAGGGAAAAACACCCAGAGGCACTCCTACCTTTAGGAACTCTAACTGTCTCCACTGCCTCAACGCACATATGCAATTGTGGGAAATCATAACCAGTCGATGGCGATGTCTGGTGGGATCTAGCCGCAAACTGTTGTTCCATAACTGGAGTGGTCTGAGGTGGAGTAAACTCAGGGGATCACCACTGTAGGCGCTGTTAACATCCCTATCAGTCGTAGGACCACCTCGTACTGCAAAGACACACCCAGGCGAAGCGAGCCAAAAGCTGCAGAATGTTCGTCACACATTCCTGAGACAGGGAGGCAGACATTAGGCAGCAATTCAGGGTCATTCCTATGAACGTAGGGGTCTGTGATGGAATCAGACGGCTCTTTTTCTCGTTCACAGAAAAACCCAGCTTCTGCACATGTCTCAAAAGCACTCTGGAGTCTTGTACAGCCTGCCGCTCTGTGGGGGCACAGAGAAGCCAGTCGTCCAAATAAGGAAGGATACGCAGTCCTCTCATCCAAAGAGGGGACAGAGCCACACTCACACACCTTGCCACTGCGCGAACCGCGTCTCTGACAATCGTAGGAACGATTTTTGAAAATCTGGGAGGCCGGCCTCGAAATTGTAAAGTATATCCCCTGCTCAGAGTTGCCAACACCCAGGGGTCTTTTGTGTTGGATCTCCAGTACTCCAATTGATCTATAGAAAAACGATCGACCGCCGGCCTGACTGTCTCAGGCTTTATGTGTACGATTTGTAGTGGCCGGGGGGGACGCTGACGGGGTCCTCCCGGAAACTGACGATGAGGTGGGTGAAAAACTCTCGCATCTTCAGGAACACGAGGTCTTTGTGGGGGCTGTGACTGAGGTGTAGCGTGCCGGCGGAAACGTAGCTCCGATGTGGCATAGTGATGTCGGGTCTGAACCGCTGGCATCCTAAAGGTAGGGTTGCGCTGCACCTGCGTCAGTTGACGAGTAGCTTCAGACAGCTTTACCCTCTTTTCCAACAGTTCCGGAACATTCGGACCAAAAAGATGCCCGGGAACAAAAGGAAGATCTCTCAAGGTTTTCTTACAGTCCTCCGGCATTCGTGCTTGGGCAAGCCACACTTGGCGGCGGGCTGCCAGAAGCGTGGCTGTAAGACTACCCAGCTCGCGGGTCACATGGCCTGTAGCCAACAGAGCAGTTTGCAGGAATTGTGAAATAGATGGATCTGCATTTGCAGGTTCTAGCGTACTGGTGGCAGCAAGAAGTAACTGGCAGATTGTGTTTTCTGCTCGAGTAATGTAAGCAACAGACTCATATGCCTTTTCTAGCAAGGAATCCGTACGACCGCACTGCGCACTGGGACATCGCACATTCTCTCGTAGAGCCTCATCAGGAGACACCACCAAAGCTGCCACAGGCTGCTCTATTTCCAGAGCATGACCCACCCCGATAGTATCTGCTTCAGCCATAGATGCTAGCGTTCGAGCAATCTTAGAGCGCCGCTTCGGTGGATCAGAACAAGTGAGAGCATTTGAGAATTCAGCCACAAAATCCTTACATTGTGGCATGGCAAAAGAAGTTGCAGCTGTGGTCTGTCTGAAAAACACATTCGTTTGGGTGGATTGGACAGGTGACTCATCAAGTCCTAGACGAGCAGCTGCCATTCGAAGCACAGCCAAAGTATCATCGGAGGAGGACTGGGCTTGTCCAGACGACTGAACTGATCCGGACGAAAACTACTCATGTCAAAGGGGTCTAAGCCGTTTCTTTTTAGAAGGGGCTGAATAACCGCATGCTTAAAACTAACCGGAACAACACCAGATGACAAACTAGTAGTCATAATAGACAGAATACTTGGGCCAATTGAATCAAGTACCTTCTTAAACAGAGAAGAAGGGAGCACATCACCAGGAGACCTGGTGGGCTTCATATGAGCAGTTATATCATTAAGCTGCTGCAAAGAAACAGGCATAAAATAGGTTAATTGGTTCGTAGGGTCAACATGAGCAATACAATCATTGACAACAGATGAAATCTGAGATCTAATTCCATCAACTTTACCAATAAAAAAGTTTAAGAACTCTTCACACATCTTAGCAGAAGGAGTGAATGAAGGAGTAGCAGTAGGATGAAGAACAGCATTTATAGTCGAGAAAAGTACTCTAGAATTATTACAGTTTCTGGAGATGATATCAGAAAAAATAATTTGATCTGGCCAATTTAACAGCTCTTTGATATTCATTCAAATGGTTCTTCAAAATCTCATAAGAGACTTGTAATTTATCTTTGACCCATTTGCGTTCAGCCCTCCTACACTCCTGCCTAAGAGCGCGGGTAGTACTGTTCAACCAGGGCTGTGATTTAACTTTTTTCCCCCTGACTTTGACAAGAGCCACAACATCTAAAATCTCTAAACAAGAAGAATTAAACTGATCGACCAACTCTTCCAAACCCATACAGGGAGAGTGTGACTCGATCAAGGAAAACAAAGAAGAGACATTAAAAGCAGCTGAAAAACTACTAGCTGTGCATGGATTGAGTATGCGAGATGAAACCGAGGCAGAAGCAATATTACTCGGCGCGCCACAAGGAAAGTTAGAACTTAAAATTACAGTCTTATGGTCCGAAAAAACAGTATCGACAATCTTCACGCTATCAACAGAGAATCCCTTAGATAATACAAGGTCAAGCGTATGACCACGTTCATGAGTTGGACCCAAAACGCATTGCAAAAAATCAAATGACTCTGTTAAATTTAAAAATTCTTTGACCAGGGGCTTTGAAGGGCAGCACACATGTATATTAAAATCCCCTAAAATTAGAATATTGTCAAATGAAGGGACAATACCAGATAAAAGTTCAGAGAACTCTTGTATAAAATCCCCATGAAAATTTGGGGGTCTATAAATCAAAACACATAACACAGATTTAAGAGAATTCAGCGTAATTAGCTGAGATTCAAAAGTGCAAAAGGATGCAGAAGGTGAAAGTCTATACTTAAACTTGTCTTTAAAAACAACTGCAAGACCCCCGCCCCGGCCAACAGACCTAGGGGTACTAAAAAAACAGCAACCAGGAGGAGAAAGTTCAGAGAGAGAAGTCATCTCACCAGCCTTAAGCCAAGTCTCAGTGACAAATAAAAAATCAATTTCATGAGAAAGAAAAAGATCGTTCAAAATAAAGGTCTTATTTGCCAGAGATCTCGCGTTAATCAACGCCATTGTCACTGGAGTGGGAGTGGTATCGGAAGAGGATTGCAGAGAGGAATCATAAAATTTTACCGGACTCCCGTCATGTAGAGAGCGAAGATTCCGATGATTAACTCCTCGATCTGCAGACTGTCGCCGCGAAAACTGAGGCATCAGCGCCGAAGACGGGAAGACAGGCACAATGTATGAACATCTCAGGTTCACGACCACGGCCTCCGCCATCGAAGAAGCAGGTCCGATGACTGGAAACTTCCCGATCTTCTTCGATCTCACAAGGACTCCAAAACGCTTCCCACGCCTCCTTCTCCGTTTCCTCCACATGCAGAGACATCCCGGCAGGTAACACATGTTCCTCAATGCGACTGGCACATAATGCGAGTGCAGATGCCAATCATCTCTGGGATTGCAAAATAAACAATCAGACACAGCCGATCGAATATTAAATAGCGTCATGCGATCATATACCAGAGGGGAGCAAACAGAGCGCGTGATAAAACAAACAAGAAACATTAAAAATAAAAGAGACAAGGACAGACTGTGGCAAGCCGGCAAACATCCTGGCGCCATCTTGTTTTCTCTGTTGGGGCAGAGAAGTAAATAACGTGATAATGACACCAAAAAGTTAGTGGAAAACCAGTGGCAATCGAGCCGTGAGCCATAGTTACACGCTAATAACACCCTCGGATAGCACCGTAAGGTTAAGTTCAGGGGGATTAAAAATAATAAAAATTAAATAAAAGGATTACCTCGGGTGAACCGACAGGTAATACCAAGAAATATCTCACGAAAAAGATAAAAATTGTCTAAAATGGCCGGCGGATTGAACCGAGGGACAAAAAGTGTAAAATGGGTTAGAGACAAAAACACACTAATAGAGTAACGGGAGACCGTTAACTCATAGGCGCGGATAACACAAGCCACCGGATAGCACCGAGAGGCACAGAGTGTCACCGACGAAGCAACATAAACTCACCAAAATTTTATTCCAGATCCTTGTAATGGCGTAGAGTAGACACGCGCTGTCACAGCTTGTGAGGACGAAACTCGCTGCTCTTGAAAGCTGCACTTCACAGCGCGAATAATCACTCAATCAATACAACCTATCTCAACCAGACGAGAAAGCGAAAGAGGTAGAGTGCTGAGCTACTATAGCTTTTAACCTCCAGGGCTCAGCATACGTCACGCCACGTGACTTTGTTGGTATATTCTCTCGACCTATCTAGCTGGCGCTGCGATAATCCATAGTGTTTATACTGCCTCTGGCGGTCAGTAAGAATGAAACAGAACTGATTATGTTTATCAGTGGATGTATATCAAGCAGGGACACATTTGAGTGCATTTTATTTTGTGATTTCATCGAATGGAGCAAATAGAGAGTCTCCGAAACGGATTAAAGCACAGTATTCATGTGAAGACTGCAGAACACTATCTGCACCACTGATCGCAGAGTCAACGACCATTTTGATCACTTGATTTCAAAAACAAATTTCAGCGTGCTAGATCACCTCTTATTTAACAAACGAATGAAATGCATGCTCTGCAAGTTAACTGGAGATATTTTATTTGTATGGGTACATCCGTGCCGCGAGATGTTTCAAAAGTGGTGGGGACAATATCGACCTTAGCAAAAAGTGGTGGGGACATGTCCCACCCGTAAATTACGCCCCTGCCAACAGAGTAGTTTGTCCGAATACACATTATTCGAAAAACAATAGACCAACTTTGCCAAGAATTTGAAGTGTACACAATGGACACTTTACTATCCCAAGAGACCACGGGAGAGGATTTGTGAATGGCGGTGAAGTCACATGACAGTGACAACATGTAGTTTGTCTGAATTTCATTCACACATTTATACTATAGACCATTCTGTTTTAACGGCCACAAAGTAAGTTTCAAACTAAATGGAGCAACATTTCAGATTCAGCGAACATAACTTCTGGAGAGAAATAGTGCAGACACTGGAGAAAGATTATTCTTTCTGGTGAGAATGAGTCAACCACGGTATGAAATGGACTATTGTATATGGCGGCTGTACGTATATGCTAAACTGAACGTATACTTTGGGTGTAGGACTGAAGTTAGGGGTTTTCAAAATCTTTCCTTCGAGTTTAAATGTTGGAAAACTAAAAGTAAAGACGAGAATGTTTGGGAAACCTGATTGAAAGTAGTCATTTGATGCTAGTGCAGTTTAATTGTACTTTATGTTAAGAGACAGTAATAGGAATTCTCAGCAGATGATGTTGATCCAGGAACATGCCATACTTTGCAAAGTCACGTTAATGCTGTATTTGCCTGCTACAGAGTCTGGGTTCTGACTGTAAGTGGGCTAGCTAGGGTCTATTTTGGCGTACCCATTGTTCTCAATGTGTAAAGATCGATGACAAGCACCACTTTCCAGCTTCTTCATTAAGCTCTCTTGACACTAACTTCTTCCCTCCTGGCATCAACTCAACCCCCACTGCTCAACCCAGAGTAGAGCAGGGATAACAGAGTGTTTCCACACTACGGCTTATGCCTGAAGCACCGGTCGTGGCATCATTTTCACATCCTCCTGCTTCTCATGATGGCTGATTTGAAGAGTTTTCACATATACACCAGCTATATGACTCACAGCTACTTGCACTATTACAGTGAGTCATCATTACAAGAAAACTTATGCTGCATAACATTCAACTAGGAAAATCAAGATTTCTAACTTGCTAAAAATGCAACAGAATGGCATTTTAAGTTCAAACTGGGAAATTCTTACCAGGGCTTACTCAAAACATTCAACATGACGTCACACATGATAAACATTCTATTTTTAACAAGTAAAATTCATTAGTGAGTCGAGGTTTCCATGTGTTCATGACATGTTGGAATTAAAGCAATTGCAAAATTCCGACATGTAAAAAAGTATTTTAAATCTGTATTTTCCATTCTCTTTCATTTTGGACTGTTAAATCACAGGCCGATCTAGTGTTGCCACCTTGTGGATCCACTATTAAGTGCAAGAAAATAAAAATAAAAATCAAGGCACACCTGAGAAAAGTACACGTGTATGTTGATTACGACATTTTCATCTCGCTATATATCCTAGTGTACATGTAAAAATCAGAGAATACTTTGGGCTAGTATCCACTAGGGTATGCATACATTGCGCATAAATGTCGTCAGCAAAGTAGCTTACAGCTCATTTTTTTAATTGCACTAATTCGAAAAATCGAAAGGTTCCATGAACTTTGCACTTATGCACTAATTAGTTGGTTCACAAGGTGGCAACACTGGTCAAGCTTCCTCTCGCTCAAGCTTTCTTTAGCGCTCTCTCCAGGAGGAAAAGGACGTCCTAGTGCTGGTGCTTCCTGATCCAATCACAGTGCTTGTCTCAATATAACTAGCCGTCAATGAAAGCATTTAAGCAAAGGGGACGGCGTGACCATCGCACATTGCAAAGGATAGCAGTGTTCTTGTTTGTTACTGCATTAAAGCTGACTGCTGTGTTGGAATCCTCTAGAGGGCCATTAAAATCCCGAGGACAGGCTGTATTAGGGTTGCCTTTAAGTGCAGCTCTCCTCTTACAAACTTCTTTTGTATCGGGCTGTTGTTAATGTCAAACTCTCATCCTTATTGTCCAATAAAAACATATTCCAGCTGGTCAGCTTGTTTGGTGATGATAACATCATGCTTTTAGCACATTTTTATGCACATTTCTGGGGTGACAATCAATTTATTGCTTGGTCTGATAATAACTGACACATCTGACATAACTGTCCTGGCTTGCATATGAATAGGTAATGAATGATCAAGTGGCCACAATCAATAAAACAGAACAAAGAAAATGTACCAGGCATGAAGGTGTTAGAGAAGTTAATGAAAACAGCTTTCTTCTATGGCATCATTCTTTCCTCTTCATGTCTTTGCATACAAATGCACAAAATGTTCATACTTGATACAGATATAGTCACTGTTACCTTTTTCCAGTATGATTTCGTCACTTGATAGATAAACATGAAAATCAATTAATCCAGTCACAAAAGGTAAATTCCAAAGTAAAGCATCCACATATATGGCACATGCTTCCACATTACAACACTACAAATCCTACAGAACTCTCATTTGCTATCATCTATCGTCACAATCCCTTTTCAAAACCAGATATGCATTGAAGCACTGCCATCTATTGGTTTAGGTTTGTAAATACCTTTCATTTAAAAGAAGTTCACTCAAAGGTTTTATATTTTAAGGAACCTTCACACAGCTCGTTGGTCTACAAAAACTAGAAACACTACCAAAGGTTTTTAGTTCAAAGCAACAACATCTGTCAACCTCCAAAAAGCAATAAAAAAGTAGTCCATATGTGCTGTATTACAACTCTTATGAATCCATACTAAAGCTTTGCGTGAGGAACAGACCGATACTCAAGATCTATGTTAATTGGGAAACTCCACCATGGCTCTTAAATTAAATATGGCATAAGCAAGCTAGACATCAAAAATGTTTTGGAATAAAACACAAGTATGGACTATACTTTTAGCGTGCTTTTTTGTCATTGTTGAAGATTCACAACTGTTATTGACTGGAAAAGAGCTGAAGAGATTCTTCAAAAACTCTCCTTTCTAGTGCCACGGAAAAATAAATGTCAGCAAACTGGTTTTGCTCATGAAGGTGAATAAATAAGGACAGAATTAAAATTTTGGGGTGAACTGTTCCTTTATTACTTCATGCAACAATCCCTAGGCCAATACCTAAAAGGCTGTTTCTTGTCATGAAATTATTAACAGTACTTTTTTTTGGTAGCGATCAAAAGAGAGACAGATGCCATCCTGTATAATAATCAGTCTCTGCTTCAAAAGGTGACATTGCAGCAGGTACAAATGTAATCATAAGATTTTGGCCCCAAGGACACACACCCTCTGTAGAGGACAGGACGTGTAATTGAATCTAGCACCCGTCCCTTTGATAGCCGTCCACTCAGTGCCACTGGAATGATCAGAGGGAAAAAACAGCTATAAATCACTGCTGGTCCACCACAGGCCTGCCTTTTCCACAAGCCTGACAGACTATAAATCATGTTTACAAAAGAGTCTTTACAGAGAGCTGCTCCAAAAACATAATTACTGCTCGTAAAATTTGGCACTGTTTTCACACAAAGTAAAAGTTGGACAGAGAAAAAAAATGGAACTAGTGAATTTGGAAGTTGACAGACTCATGAAACTGTTTCACCATGGCTTCAGACATTCTCAATAAGGCACTTTTTTATGAGGATGCTCTCTGGTGACATCATCAGGCCTTTTTGAGAGTCATAAATCTCATCTGAGGTTTAAAAAATTCTTTATTGGCATTTATGGTTCCATGAAGAACCTATAATGTGACTGACTGGCATGTAAACATTATGGGAAGCGCTCTAGCCTGACAGGATTTAAACTTCGTTGGCTGAAGACCCAAGTTGTTTTATGTTTTATTCTCATATATTTTTATTTTTATTATTCTTATAATTTGTAGTATTATGTTTCATGTTGTATTTGTATTTGTATATGTCCACTGGAAGCCTCAGTACCAAAACAAATTCCTTGTGTGTGCAAGCACACTTGGCAATAAAGCTCTTTCTGATTCTTCTGAAGTTTGGTTTGAAGATGAAAAACATACTAAGCACAATGTTCTCCCAACTGTGCTATTTGTACAAGCATTTGATTCTATTGGCCCCTGAATTGTGGAGTTGTTAAATACTTCACTTTTAACTGGTGTCGCTCCTTGTTTTTTTTAAACATGCTGTTGTTAAGCCTGTACTTAAAAAGCCCAGTTTGGAAGCATTGCAACCTGAGCTACAGGCCGATATCCAAACTTCCATTCATGTCAAAAATTTTAGAAAAAGTTGTAGCTGAACAACTCACCCTTTTCTTAGAGAATCACGAGCTGTTTGACAAATTCCAGTCTGGTTTCCGTAAAAAGCACTCCACAGAAACTGCATTACTTAAAGTTTCTAGTGACATTCTGATCTCAGCTGACTCTAAGGAATACACAGTTTTGGTTCTCTTGGACCTTTCATCTGCTTTTGATACGGTTGATCATAATATTATGATAAATAGACTCCATGATCTGATAGGGGTGTCTGGATCAGTTTTAAAATGGTTTTCATCGTACCTTTCTGGTAGAAGTTTTAGTGTTTATGTAAATCAGATCATGTCTGAAACTGCAGGATTGTCGTGTGGGGTACCTCAGGGTTCTATTTTGGGACCCATCCTGTTCCTTTTGTATATATTTCCCGCTAGGACAGATAATTAGTCAATTCAATGACATATCTTACCATCTGTATGCGGATGATATTCAACTGTACTGCTCGTTCAAGGAAACTGAGTTCCATAAATTGTCTTCTTTAGCCAACTGCTTGACCAGTATTAAACAGTGGTTATCTGACAACTTCCTGCTTCTGAACTCAGAGAAAACAGAAACACTGATTATCGCCCCTGAAAGTAAAATCCCTCAGATTACACAGCATATTGTTGACTTAGGCTCGGTTCAGCCGAGCCTCAGAAGCTTAGGTGTTGTTTTTGATTCTGCGATGTCCTTAGAGTATCACTCTAAACAATTAGTCAGAAACTGTTTCTTCCAACTGAGGAATATATCCAAATTAAGTATGCTGGTGTCAAGGGGCGAGTTAGAGGTGATTATTCATGCTTTTATCTCATCTCGTTTAGATTACTGTAACAGTCTTTTTACTTGTTTGAGCAAGCTTTACCGTCTCCAGGCTGTTCAGAACTCTGCTGCAAGGCTTTTAACTCACATTAACAAAAGAGCACACATCACCTGTGTTAGCGCACTTCACTGGTTACCTGTCCAGTATAGAATTCAATTTAAAATCCTCGTCCTTACTTTTAGAGCCCTGCACGGTCAAGTTCGCCCCTACATCTCTGAGTTGATACAGCTTCATACTCCGACCCGCAGTTTGAGGTCGTCAGGTCAGAGGTTGTTAGTGGTTCCCCACACTCATTTTAAAACCAGAGGGGATCGTTCCTTCCAAGCAGTGGCACCTAGGCTGTGGAATGCTTTACCTCGTTTTCTACGTTGTGTGAATTCCGTTGATTCTTTTAAAAAGCAACTAAAGACGCTGCTATTCAAACAGGCTTTTAGTTAGACGTGGGTTTTTTATGGTATTTTGCTTCTACGTTTTCCATTGTCTTTTAATAATTTTTTCCCTATGCATTGTATTGTACTTTGTTGTATTGTATAACATTATGCTGTGAAGCACTTTGTGATTTTTATCTATGAAAAGTGCTATACAAATAAATTTTACTTACTTATTCTCACCATTCCACCATCACCATTCTAACATGCACTCACTTCATTCAATGCCTTGCTGCTCTCCGTCGCCTCTAGTCCCGTATATGTATAATGTGTGAGCTTATTTCGTCAATTAGATCGAAATATCTGAAAAAAGCCCATAGACCCTCCCCCTTCAAACAAATCATGACAGAAGTGATTGAAAGTGGACTAGAGACTAAAAACTCCAGGTGTAAACAGAAATGTGTCTCCTTTATCTACTTTTGATCCGATCGATCAAAACACATGTGGGAAGTGAAGGCTAGACCGTCATGGTCTGATCACACAGTAGAGCTGCTGTAGCTCATATTGCTGAAAAACATTGGGCTGCTCATGATAGAAAAGTGTCAGAACACACCGTGCATCACAGTTTGCTGAGTATCTGTCTGTTTAGCCACAGAGTCACCGTGATTTTGCCAAGTAAGACCTGTTCCTGGGTCAACATATTTTTTTGATCCTGGAACAACAGTTCTGATCGAAAATGTAGTCCTAACAATATCCCTAACCCTAAATCTAACCCTACCCATAACCTTGAAATGAGAGGGAAATGATAGGTGAGTAACAATTATTATGTGAATAGCACCTAACCCTGGATGTAAGCTTAAACTGTAAACTTGTCCCTCAAATCTGATTGGTTGATTGGAATATTGTTCCAGGATCAGAGATGTTGGATTTGGTGAAATCAAGTTCACCACAGCCGTATACTGGTCAGACTGCCCATGATGACTGGACCCGTCAACCGCCGAAAGCGCCTATAAGAGTGTGCGAGCATCAGAACTCAACCATGGAGAATGAAAGAAGGTTGCCTGGTCAGGTTAAGCATGTTTTCTTTTAGATCTATTGGATGGCCGAGTGTATGTGCATCATTTACCTGGGGAAGAGATGGCAGCAGGACGCACTGAGGAAGTTTTATTCTCTTGATAATGTTTCTGCTGGAAAACCTTGAGTACTGGCATTCATGTGGATGTTACTTTGACATACATTGTTTATGCCACAGCCTACATGAAGATTGTTGCAGACCACGGGCACCTCTACATGTCAATGGTGTTCCCTGATGGCAGTGGCCTTTCAGCGGGATACTGCACCATGCCACACTGCAAAAATAAAATAAAAAAATAATAATAATTCAGGAATGGTTTAAGGAAAATGACAAAAATAAATCAAGGTTTTGCTTTGGCCTCCAAATTCCCCAGATCTCAATCTGACTGAGCATCTGAGGGATGTGCTGAACCAACAAATCCGATCCTGGAGGCCTTGCAATTCCCATCTCACAACTTGTCTTGGTGGCTGAAACCCCAGGATACGTTCAGAGCTCTTGTGAAATCTATGCCTCGTTCGATCAGAGCTGTTTTGGGACCTACATGATATTAGTCAGGTGGTTTTAATGTTTTGGCAATCCAGCCCTCCTGGATTCACATGCGAACAACATGTTTTGCTTAAAAATCAAGAATATAGTGTATCGAAGGGTAACCAATTATTTTATTTAAATAACAACATTTACTTTGTGGAACACAATCCTGGAACATTTCTAGAATTATCTACACTCATGACCAATCAGAATCTTAGTATTTGCACAGATGACCTTAATTGATTTTGCATAGGCCTAATATTAGTGTTTCTGTATTTTAAGTTAGATCAAGGTTGGATCCTAAAACTCATTGATCTATTGCTCACTTTTACCTTTGCAGATGTGAACTGCATTCCTGGTCTTTATTGTTCATATTGGTCTCTCTACTGGGTAAAGCAATTATTATTCCTAAAAAAAAAAACCTGAAGAAAATCTGGTTTGGTCGACCATGAACAACATTTTTTTTACACTAAGTGCACATTGATATTCTTTGAAGCACTTTGGGGTACCATGTAGTAATAGCAACACTGAAACCCTCACTGTCCCATGGTACCAACAAAATATTTTTATGGGAAGGTAAATTGACAATGCAAAAAATGCAATTATTTTTTAATAATATTACAAGCAGACATTTTTAAACATTTGTTTATTAAAAAAGACTAATGTTTACAATTAAGAAGTTAATTATAAATGTGTTTCAACTGAAGCTAACATTATATGTTAAAGTGCAGTTAAATTGTTCAGTAAAGGCTTCCAGCAGTTTTGGTCTGGCCTCTTCAGTCGAGACATCCCGTCCCAGCTCTCGGCTCAGTGAGGTCACACCTTTTCCCACAATCCCACATGGCACAATGTTATCAAACCAACTCATGTCTGTGTTGCAGTTAAGAGCCAACCCATGAGAGGTGATGTATCTTCCACAATGGATACCTGCAAAACAAGACAATTACCAACAGAATACTTGATCACATTCTTCTCTTGAACTTTATTTGTCCAAAATCTGGGGTCCTGATTTTATCTTGACAATCTTGAGAATAAACTCGTTACATTTCGAGAATAAAGTCGATGAGTTTCGATAAAAAACTTGTTAAATTTTGAGAAAAAAAAACTCGAAGAACAATCTTGAGAATAAACTCATTAAATTTCGAGAATAAAGTCGTTGAGTTTTGAAAAAAAAAACTTGTTAAATTTCGAGAAAAAAGTCGAAATAATCTTGAGAATAAACTCGTTAAATTTTGAGAATAAAGTCGTTGAATTTTGGGAAAAAAACTCGTTAAGTTTCGAGAAAAAAGTCGAAATAATCGTGAGAATAAACTCATTAAATTTCGAGAATAAAGTCGTTGTGTTTCGAGAAAAAAAGTCAAAATGAAATGTAGAGAATAACGCATTTGATCAGTGTTCATTGCATAGCCTATACTGATAGAGGACATGGCAGAGTTAGATCACTTAGTCAAGCTATATTTTAGACTTTCTTTCAGTAACAAAGAAATACTATCAACTTTAGCTAATTATGACAGAATAATAACTGTCACACTGGACAACAGTAATAACTGGACACCCTCCTATGCCAGTAACTGTTTTTATGAAGTAACTGGCTATTGCCTATTAATGGCAATGTCGTACGGTTTTAATTTATCATAGCTGTCCATATGCCAGACTGCATTTGGGCCAGAGCAAGTGTAGGCTACTGGCATCTTCTCAAGCGTCTCCTTCGTCGAAATTCCATACCTTGAGGATCAACAAGTTTAATAATAATGCGTCTGATGGTATCCTGTGAAACCACGAAACCCTGATGAATTGCGCGTAGGTGAAGCCAGCGGTAACCTTGCATTCGTCCACTGGTTGTCATTTCATGTTGGACAAAAGCGAGTACATTGAGGAAATTGGACTGATTTTTTCTTCTAAAAAGAGCTAGCCGCTTGCAAATTCTCTTTAAAGTTTGTATGCTAATTATTATTCTGTCATAATTAGCTAAAGTTGATAGTATTTCTTTGTTACTGAAAGAAAATCTAAAATATAGCTTGACTAAGTGATCTAACTCTGCCATGTCCTCTATCAGTATAGGCTATGCAATGAACACTGATCGAATGCGTTATTCTCTACATTTCATTTCGACTTTTTTTCTCCAAACACAACGACTTTATTCTTGAAATTTAATGAGTTTATTCTCACGATTATTTCGACTTTTTTCTCGAAATTTAACGAGTTTTTTTTCTCGAAACACAATGACATTATTCTCGAAATTTAATGAGTTTATTCTCAAGATTGTATTTCTAGTTTTTTTTCTCGAAATTTAACGATTTTTTTCTCGAATCACAATGGCTTTATTCTCGAGATGGTTTTATTTTTTATTATTGCTTGGCCCTAATCCTCTTCCGTATGACTTTTCTCTCCATTTAAAGCAGGAAATATATTGTTGAAACATTTTATACAAAGAAATTATATGATAAAATAAAATGCACTTTTTTTAAGTAACCAATCAAATGTAAATTGTGACAATGAAAATGCTTTTGGGAACATTCTATACACTGGTGAAAAAGTTTGGGCTCAATAAGATTTATTTTTAAAGAAATTAAACCTTTGCCATGGAAGCTAAAAAAGTATTTTTTTTCTCACAATTGCTAGTTTCTCAAAATTTCAATTGCGAGTTCAGAAGTTCACAAGTCAGAATTGTCTGATATAAAGTCACAATTGCGTGTTATAAAGTCAGAATTACAAGATATAAACTCACAATTACGAAGGTTATAAAGTCAGAGTTTTGAGATATAAACATGCAATTGTGAGATAAAAAGTCGCAATTATCTTTTAAAATGTTTTATTGTGTGGCGGAAATAGCTTCCATACTTTGCAAAGATGCATTAAATTGATCAAAAGTGACTGTAAAGACTTTGTTCCAAACAATCTATTTAAAAAAATGCAGTTCTTTTAAACATTCTATTCAAAGTATCCTGGAAAAAAAACATATCATGGTTTCCACAAAAATTAAGCAGCACAACTTTCAACACTGATAATAATAATAAATGTTTTGCGAAATCCAAATAAGCGTATTAGAGTGATTTCTGAAGGATAAAAAAAAAAATATTTAAAAATATTTCAACGTTTAATTATATTGTAATATTAATCCAATCGACAATATTACTATTTTACTGTATTTTTAATCAAATAAATGCAGCCCCAGTTAAACTTCTTTCCTTAAAAAAGATTTTAGCCACCCCAAACTTTTGTATGGTAGTGTATATATATATATATATATATATATATATATATATATATATATATATATATATATATATATATATATATTCATACATACATACACACACAGATGAGCAAAAACATTTTGAGCTGACAGCCTATTATGCTGTCAGTCCTCTCTATGCTGGCCGCCCCACTGTGGTATAAGTTACTTACCAATTGCACAAATTTTGTTGTTGCCCACCCAGACACCTGTATCTGGAGAAGTGGAGGCGTTGATCCCAAATTTACTGCACATCTTGATCACAGTCCTTTCCAGTTCACACACGTACCATCTCACACTCTTCTTAAAGCAGCCCAGGTTGAGGACGGGATAACACACTAACTGACCAGGTCCATGGAAAGTTATTAGACCTCCTCGGTTGGTACGGAAGAAGTCTGCGCCCAGGTCTTTGAGTCTTCGCTCCTCCTCAGGAGGGTAAGGAGCCTGTCTGATGCCAATGGTGTACACAGGCTCATGTTCACACAGTAATAAAGTGTTTGGGCTGATGCTTGACGAAGCCAGATGTTGCTTTATGTGCTGCTGCTGTATCTTCAAGGCACTACCGTAGGATATCCTCCCTAAATGCAGCACCTTGACAGCAGCCTTACCGACTGACATTGTGTCTTCAGATGAGCTTTTGAAGCATCAACTACATGGGTGGAAAACAAGGTCACAATTAGTTCCATATTTTGCCCAACTTAATTTGTCCATAAAACATAATTCAAAGGAGGTTGGCATGACATTGTGAAGTAATGAAAGCAGTTTCCTGCAGTGTAGTTTTTTTCTTCTTCAAAGTAATTTAACTTTTTTTTCATAATTTCATAAATAGCAATCCTGTTTTATGGAATCATGTTGGGTATAATACAAGCACGTAGCAATAAATACGAACAACTTCTTTTTTTTTTCTTTACATTTAATTTCTGCTATCTATCAACTATCCATATATACTTTTATGACCCGACGAATCAATTAATCTGTTAACTTAATCTGCAATTAATCTGATAGTTTTTCCGAGAAATCCATCACTAACTGTAATGTCCTCATTTTACACCAGTTCTAAAAGAGGATGCACCGAATATAAAGATGATAACAGCAAATTCCAATATAATATGATGTTGTACGCTCATTAAGCAGAGATTTCCATCTATGCTTTATGAGCGTGTACAGTAAAAACACAAGATGTGTTAAAAGACAGTCATTCTTCTTACTGTACGCGCTGTAGTGCTGCCAGTACGGACTTACTCTACTTACTTCAGCTCCAGAGGGCGGAGAAGGCGGAAGCGGGAGGCAGTACTGCCATCTACTGGTTTAGTGCGCTAGCAGTTTAAAAATTAAATCCAAAATACAGATTTATTTTGTGAAATTTTATTAAAAATTAAAATAATGGTTTTAATATACTTTAAAATGTAATTTATTTCTGTGTTATAAAGTTGATTTTTTCACATAATTTCAGTCTTCAGTCACATGATCCTTCAGAAATCATTCTGATTTAATCCTTAAGAAACATTTCTGAGTATTATCAATGTTGAAAAAACAAAAATGTTGCTGGCATTTTAACACATCCTTGCAGAATAAAAGTATTATATGTCTTTAAAAAAATAAAAATAATAATGACCCCAATCTTTTGACTGGTCAAGTCATCTTCATTTATATAGCGCTTTATGTATGGATGGTTTCAAAGCAGCTTTACAGTGATAATAGAAATTACCGTAACATATTGTTTAGGGCTTTACCACAGCTCTAGGACAGCTCTAGTTATTGTCCAGTTAAAGATAATCTGGTAGTGTATATTGTTACAAAATATTTATATTTGAAATAAATGCTGTTGTTTTAAAACTTTTTTTCATCAAAGAATCCTGAAAACTGTATCACAGGTTATAACAAATATTGAGCAGCACAACTGTTTCCAACATTGTTGATAAATTGTCATTAGAATGATTTCTGAAGGATCATGTGACGCTGAAGACTGCAGTAATGATGCTGAAAATTCAGCTTTGCGTTATATTAAAACATATTAAAACAGAAAACCATTATTTTAAATTGTACGTTACTAATATTTCACAAAATTACATTTTTGATCAAACAAATGCAGGCTTGATGAGACTTCTTTCAAACACATTAAAAATAGTGAGTTCAAAACTTTTATATATATATTTTTTTAAAGATTAAGTTAAGTGCCCCGATACTTGTATAAAATAATAATCAAAAAATTAAAATGGTCGTTCCTCCCATAGACTGTGGTTCCACCGCTGCACGTGACGTCACGAGAGGGCGGGGCGTGTTTTCAAACCCAGACTCGAGTCACTCGACTCATACCAACGAAGATGGCGGCGGTGGGGTCCGCCAAATCCACTGGACTGGGACAGAGAGGCAAAACCAGGCCTGGCGCTCACGCCGCTCCGCTGTCTCTGGAGGAGGCTCGGTGTCCGGTGTGCTCGGAGATACTCCTGGAGCCGGTGACGATGCCCTGCGGACACTCGGTGTGCCTGCACTGCTTCCAGCGGACGGTGAAGCTGATCAGCCTGTGCTGTCCGCTGTGCCGGCTGCGGGTGTCCAGCTGGGCCCGCAAACAGTCCCGGGAGAAGAGCCTGGTCAACACCGAGCTGTGGGAGCTGGTCCGCCTCAGTCACCCGGAGAGATGCAAGCGGAGGATGGAGCAGAGGGACGGGGAGGTCGCGGACGGGGGTTAGTCAGTGTGACTTGACGAATATTACATAATCATGAGTTTGAAATCATTGTTTACTCTTGGAGAAATCGCCGAATGACATTGCAGACAGTTGTACGCGTTCAGTGATTTCAGTTCAGATGACCGTTTCACCAAATAACTCAAGAATAACAAATTATATTTTTATTGTCGAGTGTTGATATTATAATATGAAACATAAATGTGATTTTTAAAACCGGGAACTGTAATCCGAAGGAAAACAGCAGTGTTTTGTTGGGGGGCGTTCACACACACTTCACACAGGACTGACTGCGCTGTTTTTAACGTTTGGTCTGTGTCTACAAATTCACAGTGACGTCGCGTGTGACGCGCAACGAGCGTTTTTAATAAAAATAAATAAATAAACACAACGTAAGACGATTTAAGTAGCTAATTTTATAACACGTATTTTATGTATATATATATATATATATATATATATATATATATATATATATATATATATATATATATATATATATATATTATTATTATTATTATTATTATTATTATTATTATATTCTGACAGCTCTGGGAAAAGAATAAGAACCCACTGCATAATTAGCAGTTTATCTGGATTTATTATTTATATGTATCTGTTTGAGTAAAATTAACATTTTTGTATTATTCTACCAACTACTGACATTATTTCCAAATTTCAATCATAAATATTGTCATTTAGATCATTTATTTGCATAAAATGACAACTGGTCAAAATAACGAAAAAATATGGCATGTTTTCAGACCTCGGATAATACACAGAAAACAAGTTAATGACCATCAGAACGTGGTCAACGTGATAACTACGTGATGGAATTTAGACTTTATTAAGTATTGAAACTAATTTAAGAATTTGTTTTATAATAAAAAAATTGTTTATTCAAAATTTAGTTTTCGCTATGACTTACAAGACATTCTAGTGTGGTTGGTATCCTATTCCTAACCTGGTTGTTTGTAAACTTGATTGAATGTGAAATGAGAGGTAACTTGTCCAGGCATGTGTGTGTCCAGTGGGCGGAGCTAGTGACAAAACTGAGAGTCTAGAGAGCATCAAATGTGTTTGTCATGGTTTGGTCCCAATAGTGTGTATAAATTGGTGTTAAAACAAAGGGAAGCCAATTGACCATTTTGTCTTCTTTTTTTGTGATTTCGGATATGTTTATGTTTTCATGTCTTAGACATTTTTCGTGCGCCTGTGCCAATTCATAAGCCTGGAGAAATGCGTCAAGAGTACGAGAAACAAAAGATGAAGGTAAGTTACAGAGTCATGACACTACTGAGTCAATTGTTTGCATTGCATTCTTCATTGCCATTTTCTCACATGACATTAATGTTTGCCTACTTTACAAATGCAAATTATAGTATTACAATGTTCTTGGACCATGCTATTTTTTTTTTATTAACCTGTAGTACCTTGTAAATACCCCAGTATTAACATTTGATCAAATTACTATTGTTCCAACAAAGTGGAAAGTTCACAAACATCGTTCATAAGGGATTTAAATAATGGTCTGCACATATTTGGCATTTCTAATAAGCTTGTTTTACTTGTTCTCCTTATCCACAGTATTCCTGCGGCCCATGACGCTTTGCGCGAATTATGGGTGTAACTTCCGTTAAACTGTAAACAATCAGTGAATGCTAGCTCTATGGATGCAATAATATATATATATATTTTTTTTTAAACCGTGTACGATGACATTACATTATTCTACTCACCCTTCAACCATTGTACATTAAAAGGACATTTAAAAGTGTAAAAGCATCAACAAGGTACTTTCAACAGACCATGAATAATCTCAAAAGCGTGAATGTTTCCACAGCAAAATCGGACGGTTAAATATCACTGTGGTAATCTGTATTATGTAACATATGTTGCCTTAATAAAAAAAAAAAAGTGTTTTACTTCAGCATTGCGTGATACTGTTATAAAGTGATTTCAGTCATTTTGACACATAATAAATTGTATTTACCTGAGAAACCAAACCTGGAAAGAGACGTGAGGATTTGGGGAGGATTCCAGTGAATAATTAATGGTAGGCCTATACATCGTAAATTAAATCGGGAGAACAGACCACAAATGTGCAGTATATGTTGACCTTTATCATACTATTACAGCGAAATTCAAAAGGAAAAGAGAAAATAATCATGAGGAAAAAAATGCAGAGCTCTTACTATAGATATTCTTGTTATAACATGTTACGTTAAAATACCAAGTGTTACGTTATTCTAATGTTATTCTTAGATAAAACATGAAAGAAAACTGATAGCTCATTAAGTCAAACTGACGGATCAGCTTTATTTGTAGGGCAACCTTATGATTTGAAATGATTCGTTTCAGTCTTTTTGAATGGGAGTTCCCCAAACCGGAAGTGCCGCCCATAATTCAAAACGCAGTAAGCTCGTCAGGAATAAGGTGGATAGCATGAAATACAGTTGCATATATATATATATATAAAGCACAGGGTTATTTTTCAGGGTGGATGCAGTGAAGAAACTGAAGAGAAAAAGAAAAAAATCCATAGAAAAGAAGACTGTGGGATGCTCATACATTGTCAATATCCTGTATGTTTAAAATTCTTCTTCGTTGTTACCCACTTAGGTCCAAGCTGGGTGTAAACAAACATGCACACATACAGTTATTTCATAAACTTCACAGTTTGGCATATTTCTATTATTAACTATTTAGCTACTGCTTAATTACATCTGCCTTACACTGTAGTTACTGTGTTTCAGTTCTGTGGAGTGTCAGACTCTGAGAATGAAGAGCCAGTGGGAAAGAGGACCAGACACGTTTCAGCATTTGTACGAAAAACGAGATGCTCCCCTGCTTTCAATAGAGGGTATTGCACTTCACATATTTACTTCATATTTTAAATGCATTTATGTGCTTAGTATTTATAATTAGTGGTAGAATTACGATTTTTCATTGTATCTAGAACGGCGGGGCATGGAAAACACTAACATGAAAAAAAAAACACCTATTTATTCCTTATATGACAATTTTCCACATTTTTTAAAAACAGTTACCAAAACTATGAAAATTAGGCATGGAGGCATACAAATTATGTAGTGGCCAAAAGTGTCAAGCAAATTATGTTGTTTGAACCTTTTAATATATATATATATATATATGTATGTATATATAGGTTTATATGTACGTTTGATTATAGCAGAATATCTACAGTTTAAAGGAAAGCTTAAATATTGTGACTTAATTGTGATCCTTCTCTCAATAAATATCAAATTTTGAGGTGTTACATAGAGATAATAAACATCCATACCATCATTGTGCTGCATTACAGTTGTCTTCATAGCAGTGCCGTTCAGAGGAGCAGGAGCTGTACGGATTCTGAGGATGGCAGAGGAAAAAGCAGAGTTCACACACATCATGCTGTTCCTGACAAGGTATAATATTTCAGTTATTGCCTGGATGTGTAATCATCAGTCTAATTTGTTGTTTAGGGTGTATTGTTAGATAAAACACCAGTCCTGTTCTGAGAAATATATTTGGCTCTCGACTTCACTTCAGAGTGCTGAAAAAAATGTGAATATATTTTAGTAAGCAACCCTTTAGAAGACACATTTATCCAAAGCAGTTTAGTTTAGGTCCAGCCCTAATTAAACACACATGAACAAGCTAATCTAGGTCTTCAGGATTACTAGAAAATTACAAGCAGGCAAGTTTGAAAAAAAAGCACAGTGGACCTCTAAGGCCAGATTTGAAGAACTCTGTCCTAGAGAAACCTAAGTTTGCAGGCTCAGGTATACTTCATTTTCCACAGTGGAACGTGGACACAGGAAGTATGCTTTTGGGGATCGAACCTGCCTTACTGAGTAGAAACGCTGGAGTTCTCCCTGCACTAGAAAACAGATTTCAGTGCAGAACATTTTTATTTCTCAAATCCACAGCTTTTTTTAGTGTATAGGTGTGTTCAAATACCGTAATTACAAGATTTCAACTTGTACAAAGAGTTCACGTCCTCATAGAACTTGTAATTACATCTTGTTAAACTCAGAATTGTCTGAGAGCTTGTTCTGACTTGTGCCACATGACCGGTCCAGATTCATTTTGCCGTTGCAGTGTTACTCCCACCATTGTTTGGTCGCCCCCTCAAAACGCTCACCACCCCCCCTGAAATAATGACAAAAATATATTATAAATATAAAAATAAAATAAAAAACGGGCGCACGAGCTCTATGTTGTAACTTTAGCGGCTATGATTCTGCAATATAGAAGTTCAGTACACTTGAGATCAAATAGCGATATAGTGTGTGAATATTAAACTGCAAAAATACTATTTAAATACGAGTCCTACATGTTCAGTGTGAATGAATGGTGCAGATGACGCAGAATTTCATTTCACACACACACACACGCACACACTGAAGCATGTGTGGCGCTCGTGCTGTTTTTTGCCTAAATGAGGACACGAATGCATGAACTTCATCTCCAGATTCTAGATCCACTTTGAAAGTCAGTTCGTGAGGATTTAACCGCTTCACTTGAGAAAAAATTTCGTCATGTCAAACACACAGAAACTCAAAGGTCTTCATGGCAACCCGTCAAAATAAAAGTTCGGTTTAACTTGATAGAAATATATTACTGTTGTACAGTAGAATTTAGATACGGCTCAATGTAATGATAATACTAATACAAATAGATTATCATCAAACATTTCTTTTTTAAGGAATAATCACAATTTCTTCCATGTTTTGATTTTAACAGTAAAGCTCATTGCTCAGCACATTGTTTGACAAAAAGTTAAATTTTTATGTCCCCCCCAACCCCCACCCAAAAAAAAGTTGATAATGTTGTTGTAGAAATGCATAATTCTGATTCCGAGGACGTGAACTAGAGGTCTTCACGGGTCCACTTGGATGCGAAAACCTGAGGTCCGACCCGAGATCCAAGGGGGTTCGGGTCCAAAACTTCGTTGAGTGCCTTGGACATGTCCTACTATATAGATGCTGTGGCATAGTGGGCAACGATTGGGTGATTATAGGTTCAAGCTATGTTGTAAATACCGTAATTATGAGAAGACAACCCGGGACGTTCTACTTGGAGATGTTCATGTTAGAGGTCTTCTCGGATTCTAAAATTTGTACCCGACTCAAATCACTTCTTACACAAATACGACATGCATAAATTATTTGTTTTTAAAGAAAAACCCGACCCAAGACAGACCCGATAAAAGTAGACCCGAGTCCGACCCTACCCAAAGGCATTTATTTTTTAACCCGACTGGACCCGAACATAAAGTGTCCTGCTGACTGATTTGGCCACTGCTCCATTACTTTCATTTATTTATTTACTTATTTAATATTATTGCCTGCCCGATGGATAAAAGTTATCCCTTGAGTTCGGCTTTCAATTGTGAACAGTGAATTTTGATTTGCTAGTGTTGTCTGCAACGTTAATTACCTCATCTACGGTGCACACATAAAAGAAAATCCCTGCATGAACACGCAGCATAATTAAGAAAATGGCTTTTCCTGATGGATCTCATAGCTATAAGTTGGATTTCTGTGTGTGAGGTTACAAACGTTTTACTTTTCTGTATGCGTTTCTCAAAAATGCACTTGACATGAACACACAAGTACGCGGTGAAGTGCTAAAATGTCAATCACTCATCACTGTAACCTCATAACGTCCTATAACTTTTGAGGTAATGTTATTTATCTGACCATAAGATTATTAAAGTTTATTTTAATTAATGCAAGACGCTCGTTGAAAGAAGAAAAACTGTGGATCAATGATTTGCAGAAACAACTGTGCATATAGTCCATTGCACATAGAAGTGCGGATTCGGAGAAAAATTCGAAAAAGTGAGGTAACATTGATTTAAATAATAACATTTTGTGAAATGCTCAACATAATTTAAAAGAATTCAAGTCTTCTCACGTACATTCGGAAAAAGCTCATTCATTTTAAATTATTTGAGACCACAAATACCGAACCCGACCCACAGGGGTGTCCAATCCTGCTCCTGAAGTTTATCTCCAATTCTAATTAAACAGAGCTGAACCAGTTAATCAATGTCTTCAAAATGATTAGAAACTTCCAGGAGAGTGTTTTAGGGGTAGGTAGGAGCTAATCTCTGCCAGACCTTGGCTCTTCAGAAGCACAATTGGACTGTTGTTGCAATCAGTGGTAGGCTTGACAAAAGGCAAATTTTCCAGTGAATCCACTTTTATTGTCAGTCATACCACTTAGGGCTGGGCATTGTTAGGAATTTCACAATTCGATTCAATTTCGATTCTTGAAGCTTCGATTCGATTTCGATTCGATATTGATTTATTAGCTTCGATATTGATTCAATAATTAGTAAATACACAAGTAATTAAGTACCTGAGTATATTTTTAAATGATGTGTGGAGTATTACCAATGTTTAAGAACAAATTGACCCCAGCATGTTTCCTGTCATGGTTTATTTAGCAGAACATACTGTACAATATTGTACATGTGTTGAATAAACCACAACTGTAACAAACAGGTGCTTTATTAACACCTCTAAAGTGCATGTAACTGTAATAGAAAGTATATTTCTTTCTTCCTATACATTCAAGTTATAAAAGAAATGTAAACAGAAACACAAAATGTGCATACTCATAACAAAAATGCACTTCGTGAGGCACACGCCCGCACATTTGCAAAAACACGCAAGGACTCTCACTCTCTTCCTCTGTCGTGCGCGCGCTACGCGGTTTGGAGCTCGCGAGCTCTAGATTTCGGGAGATTTGAACTAATTTGCGGACATCAGGGAGCCGCTATCAATATGCGGGAGACTCCCGGAGACTTATTGTTGTTTTTATTATCATTTAGGGGGGCTTAGGAACATTTTTTGGGAAGCTTCAGCCCCCCTAAAATAGGCCTAACGACGTCCCTGGTTGGTGGTGCAGGCTTGAACGGAGTGCAGCTACTGTCCATCATCTTGCTGTTTAGGTAAAGCGCGTCTTGTACAACTGAACGCTCTCATTAGAGTGTTGCCCACAGCGCCGCCACTGGCCGGTGGGCTGAATCTATTCATAGGATTTGATGAATCGATATTGAATTGAGGAACAAATAATTGCAATGCATTGATGAATCAATATTTTTACCCAGCCCTAATACCACTCTCCCACTCTTTCCCCGCTCTAGGCAAGCATCACTCATAGTTACAACGCTGGAATCCTTCTCTCCTCGGAGAACAGTCTGTCTTTTTCAGCCCCGGTACTGAGCCTAGATAAGAGACACCACTGGAGGGGCATCCACACCTCTTCCGTTTCTGTTGTGCTTCAGACGAAACCAGAGAGGTCCATTAGCCCCGAGAGTAATGATAGCATATCGGAAGAACTCAACCATTTCAAGCCTATCGTCTGCTCACCATGCACGCCACCCAAAAGGTTGCCCGACGGGCGACTTTTGGAGCCTACGATCGTGAAGTCGACCCCTAGGAACTTGACACGCACTCTGCAGAAGTCCACAAGCTACGAGGCCAGCCCCACCATCTTGCAGAAGTGGAAGCAGATTGAAGTCGATCGTCAGAGCATCAAGGTGACCTCAAAAGGTACAGTCACAAGTCCGATCGCAGAGGATCCTAGCCATAAGCTGAGTCCCGTAGAAGAACGGGACAGCCAACTCTGCAGCTGTGCTGTAGCCATGGACGGCTTGAAGGATCATCAGTGCATTTGTGAGTCAAGTGCCAAAGGGTCTAAGGATCAGAAGGATAAACTTGTAGTCTGTAATAAACGACGGCTTATATTTGATCAGTGTAACAAAGAGGAAGATACACAGCCAGTTAGCGCTCATGTCAGGTCGACAACTCAAACTATTGCAGATACTTCATCCCCAAAAAGGCGTAGCAGATGTGAAGCACTCTGTGAACCCACAGAAACCTGTGCGCCGATGTTAGATAAACACGCTGGACCTTGTAATCAGGGAAATGTAGACCCTGAGAACTTTATAAACGAGCCCACCACCAGGAACTGTGTACTTAACAGACCTACCTCAAAAAGGGGCAAAAAGAGAAGCCACAAAACCAAACACTTGGAGGAGAACCTCCAGGCAAAAATATCTCGGACCGATAGCTGCAATGCCTCCGACAGGCTTGATGATCCTATTTTCCGGCGAATGAATCAGGAAAAGGTGGACAGAGAACTGGCGCTGAAGCTACAAAGACAGTTTGATAGAGAATGCCAAAAAGTGGACAGGCACAAAACAAGTCGTAACAAATACGAACTCAGGTCCTGGGCTACGAAAGATGGGATGGTAGGACACAATTCACGCAGATCAGGAAGAATCTCCAAAAGAAATGAGCACTTGAACTATAGCTGTTAAAGGGACTTACGGTTATAGTAGTGTTTTATCGTAGTGATTCAGAACAGTCGCAAACACTTTCTTTGCCTAGGCACTATAGAGGCTTTCTAACATCTGGATGAGTATTGCAAGATATGGTATTTACTTTTTCCACTTGCCATTTAACAGATGCGTTTCATCCAAAGTGTTTCATCCGAGTCCACCTAGAGCAACCTGGGGTTAAGTGCCTTTGCTCAAGGCCAATGGTCGCAGGACAGGATTGGGCTCTCGGCAACTTTCCCATGCATAGGGATTCAAAGCTGAAGTGTTTTGTTTCCAGCTCTGTTACTGTTTAACTGGCTTCTACTACTCAAAAAAAGGAAACTAGGTATATTTTGTTTTGGGGACGGAAAATGCATACAGAACTATATATAAGAACTCGGCTTTCTTATATATAAGAGATACAATAGTACTCCTTACAATCTCTTTGTGCTCATCACAATCACAATAGCTCCTCAATAAGTTTGTTTGCATGTTTTAAAGTTATCATAGGACATTTGTTAAAACAGAAGGTGCTTTGTACAAAGGTGCAGCATAACCCTTTTTCTTTTGAGTTTCTTGTTTCCAGTGGCCTGGGAAGTTTTCCTTGATGTATCAAACAACTCGTACGAATATACACACACACATATATATATATATATATATATTATTTGGATGGGAAAGAGTAAAATAGTAGCCTTAGGTCAGAAAACTACTCTACACAAGCACATAGACGCAAATGCTTGGTCAATGGTTTGCAAGAGTGCAGTCTTGTTTGTGCGTAACCTGTTTACTGCATTCTTAAGTACTGGGAAGGAAAAAAACATAAGTACTCAAGGCAGCCATAGAGTTGCCTTCAAATGTTTGTCATTAATCAGGATGTGTTATTTTTAGTTAGCTAGCTATGAACCGCTTTAAGACAAACATCTAAGGATACCAAAAAAGCGTAACACCCCGTTACACATTTGTTCAACTATTTTTGCAGTTTACAATGACAAACTAAAAAAGCTTATTTTAATTTATATGGTATCCGCAGACAGTGATTGACTGTAGTAAAACTCCAACAACAGTTCAATAGCTTAAAGGGATAGTTCACCCAAAAGTGAAACTTCTGTCAGTAATTACTCACCCTCATGTTGTTCCAACCCCTTAAGACCTTCGTTCATCTTCAGAACACGAATTAAGATATTTTTGATGAAATCTGAGAGCTGGATCACTCCTCCGTAGGCCCAGAAAAGTTATTAAAGACATTGTTAAAATAGTCCAAGTGACTACAGTGGCTCAATCTCAAGTTTATCAAGCGACGAGAATACTTTTTGTGTTAAAAACAAACAAAAATAAAGACTTTATATAATACTTTATTTCAACTATTCATTTCCTTCTCTGTGGGCCTCGAGTCAGTTAACATAGATTGATTGCGTAGTGCTACGTCACACGTAGGCTCACTATTGGCCGTCGCTGGTCATGTGGGTGATGCGTGTGACGTACAACACAGAAGCTTACGCTATTACACTAGTGAACTGACTCGAGGCCCAGAGAGAAGGAAATGAATAGTTGAAATAAAGTCGTTATTTTTGTTTGTTTTTGTTCACAAAAAGTATTCTCGTCGCTTGATGAACTTAAGATTGAGCCACTGTAGTCACTTGGACTATTTCAACAATGTCTTTAATAACTTTTCGGGGAACAAGTTTCAATCCCTTTAGAAGCCTATGGAGGAGTGATCCAGCTCTCAGATTTAATCAAAAATATCTTAATTCGTGTTCCGAAGATGAACGAAGGTCTTACGGGGTTGGAACAACATGAGGGTGAGTAAATACTGACAGAAGTTTCATTTTTGGGTGAACTATCCCTTTAATGCTTTCTCTAATGGTAGAGCTGCGGAAGTTGGTATCTCCTTATATAAAAATATGGGTAACGCTTCATTTTACAGTCCTTTTTCCCATGTACATACTATGTACTTATTATAGTAGTTATTATAACTGGGTAATACCTAGGTACTAACCCTGAACCTACCCCTAAACCCAACCTAAACCCATGTACTTACCTTATATTACCCAGTACTTTCTAGGTAAGTACACTGTAAGTACTGTACTGTAAAATGAAGCGTTTCCAAAATATGTCTGGTTAAGGAATTTGCATTGTTACCTCAAAGGAGGTGGTAAATGGTTCACCAGAGAAAACTGATCTCAGATTACGGTTTATGCTAATGCTGCTGTAGCACCCCTCGTGGCAGTGCTGAGAATGCAACACTTGTGTTACACATTTCATCATTTGAAATCGAACTCAAAAGAAAGACTTTAGAAAGCGCTTGCGGTCACATGTTTGTCTGTAGAGTATGTTTTGGCCTAACTGTGCAAATATTTTTATTTTTTTATCATTAAGTAAAATAGCTATAAAATATTTTGGGATGTAAAAATGCTAAAATGCATTGTGTGACAATGTTGACGATTAAGATTTCGAAAGAAATCTGATCGTTTTATTTTGACTTTTATTATTTAAACTAATCCTAGCTTTTTTTATTTATTTTTTCTCTATGGTTTTGACAGTCTCCAAACTGTAATCTAAATAAAATATAATTAATCTGATTGAGAGGATATAAGGTAACTGCATTTGGATACTTCTGCAAAAGCTGTGCATATAATGACAAAACGAAAATCATGCATGTTTACTTGATTCGGAAACTGGCAAAACAGATATGCGGATTGTATTTGAGACATTGGTTTCTGTCATTGTATTTTTGGGGAGTTTCTACATATTTCACATTTAGCTTGATCGTCATTTAACGGCGAGACACCACTCTTAAGGGCTACTTCATTTCACAACTTTATCTATTAGGCTTTGTTTACTAGAGAGATCTATTTTGTGACTTGTGTCTGCCAAGAAAGCTTTAATCATGTTACTTTTACTGTAAAAAGACACATTCAGTTGGACCACATCTATATGCACATCGATTTACTGTTGCCTACTTTTTACCCTGAACTCATTTTTATTATAGACCGATTATTTCTATCCTGTATACGTCTTTGTATACATGTATACATTGTATACATGTGCCAACATGCCTGATTTCTGCAATCACGCAGTCTTTCCTTTTTGTTTTCCTTTATTTCAGTTCTGTACAATACTGTAGGTTGCCAGCTGTACTATTGGAGAAGATAAATAGATTTTAATGCATTACTGTACTATTTTGAAAATATGACTTGCCTATATTGATATTGATACTGATGCAAAGATGTTATTAGGGATTGTTTCTGACTGGCTTCCGAAGGATTCGGATTGTCTTCCATTGTCGAAAGGTATTGCTGGATTTGAAAGCGAATGTGGCACATGTATGAATTCTGTGGAGATCTAAAGAACACATTATATTTATTTGAACAGTACTTTGTAACAATGTCATCTTTTTAAATATTGCCTTTATACATGATTTTCTGGTCAACAAAACACTAGGAGCAGGAATTAAATAATGTAGCATTCATTCAGAATTTGCAAGCAAGTTTTTTGCCTTTTTTTGTTTTTAAAATAATTTAAACTAAAGATTTTGTTTGTTTTTAAAGGTGTATCAAGCAATTTCTGAGAAATGCTGTTGAAAGCGGATCGAACTGAGCGGCAAAACACACTTGTAGCCAATCAGCAGTAAGGGGAGTACACACTCATTAGTGGCTGTGTTGCATAACTTTTTTATGAATTTGGGGGCAGAGCCATAGATATACACTTTATTAATATACATACTTTATTATGTATAAGTTGGTATATCTTTATATGTATATCTATGGGCAGAGCTATCAAGATGGGGCGTTTTTGTTTTTGGTGATTTCAAATATCAACAACATTTTTTTTTAATCGCATACTGCACCTTTAAGCATTTATGCATTATTCTTCTGAGGGTGTTCATTATCAAAACAAATTTCAATTGATACATTTGGCAGTCCTCCTGTATTTTTTTCATGTTTACCTTGAAGGAATTTATTCAAGAAAATCAAGATGGGGGAAAAACATCGTATACAATTAATAAAAGGAGATAAAAGCTAAGTAAGAACTAGAGGTCTTCACCCTTATTTCATAACATGTTAAACATACCTCTGCAAAAAGCTATATCTGCTAATAAACATGCTGAATAGGATAGATCATACAGGTATACATCATCTTTGTGAAAACCCTGAATCGTGTGGGATACATGCTCTGGGGTTCGAGAAAAAAAGCAGGATTAAAAAGACGGCTTATTTACTTAGATATTTATTTGAAAGTTTGCTGCCTGTAACCATCATGACTGCAAACGTGTGCAAGTACACGTACAGAAATAATCATGAATCTCCAAAGTGGGCGGGGCATAGAGAATCGGTGATGACGTCAGGATTTGCGGCTGTCATGTTAGGGCGGGAAAATCAGTAAGTTTAATTTACCTGTTCACTTCGTGTGTTGTGATCTCCGTGCCAATAAAGGGCACAGGTTTTTTTTTTATTTTCAAACATGAGAATTTACATTTTTATGTGTACTAAAATGTACATGATGAACGTCACCGCATCTAGCCACTCTGGCCCCGCCCCTTTTGACGTCAGACGCTACAGCAGCTGTTTCCCTGTTTCAGACCCATTTCGATTGGACGATTTTTAAGTGATTTTAGCCAATCACACTCACCCAGGTCAGAACAAATGAACAGGAAGAAAAGATGGCGGCGAGGAACGGAAAGAATGGTCTACTGGAAAAAGTGAGAAACCTTTATTGTATATCCCCTTTTTTGGAGATTTTATGAGTCTTGAGGGCACAACGTAGTTTATTATTTGTTACATATTTCATTGTTTGCACTCGTTATTCGGACGTGGATGTTGATGTGACCGTGGCGCTCGTTTGCGTGTCAGGAGATAAAACGTAAACTTGTATAAATGAATGCACGCGACTAATGTAAAAATTGTATATTGTGTATTGAAAACTGTCGAATAGCGTTTAAATGTCTAGATACAGAAGATTAAGTTACACCGCATTGTACTGTTGCACACAATATTGTGTTTTGCTCATCATTTCCTTCGCCTTCAAGCGTGTCATTTTATTTCCAGTCAGGAGATAACGTTAGTATGCTTTCATTTGGTGTCCATTTCGGTCAAAATGGACAAGACATTTTTACTGTGACTTTCTTGTTAATTGTGTTCTGAAACTTAGTATTTCAAATTTGTGATTTTCAGAAGCTGGTTTACAATATTTTAAATACTGGATACAAATGCACAAGCTTTAAAATAAAAATCCCGATATAATTTAAAAGGCAAAATTGCCTAAATCGTGCTATCTACTAACATACTATCGATATTGAGGAAATCTATATTATATGCACTATTATGCAAGTTATATAAATTCAGAAATCCCCCAAATACCCTCAGGTCTTTTAACGATGTTTTTTTAATTTTCTTTGTCGTTTGTTGCTGAAATACTTGCTGTTAATGTGTTCCAACAATCAGTCAGTAATGATGCAGATTTAATTTTTTCACTAATACACAACATTTCTGACGTGGCTGAAAGTGATGACTTTCTGTTCAGTAATATGCTAGAGATGACCTCCTGTCCTTGAATAAAACTAAATAAAAAAGTAATATGCCAGATGATAATTCAGTAGCAGTGGACTGATTTAGATCAATAACTTAAGTATTTTTGAGGGATTTGTTAAAGGATTCATGCAACACTAGTTGCAACCATATGTTACAGAGTCCAGCCAGTGAAGGCAATGCAATTGAAAGCTGTAATAGATGCCTTTTCACATTCAATTCAAACTACAAACTTAATATAATAAAATCTTATAAAAAAAATTATAGCTGTCTATTTAGGAGCCACGCAGACATTCATTTAGCTTAAAAAGTTGTACAGTAACTGTACTATGGTTAGTTTGCATAACGTTACCTATCTTACTTCACACATGAAAATAATCAATTTGGTTAGGCTTACTAAAATCATATTGCATGTGTTTCAGTGGAGGATTGATGAAAAGCCAGTGAAGATCGACAAATGGGACGGTGCAGCTGTGAAGAACTCTCTAGATGATGCAGCTAAGAAGGTCTGTTTGTTTATATATATATATATATATATATATATATTTTTTTTTTCATATTACACATACGTTAAAAGTTTTGGGAACATTACTATTTTTGATGTTTTTGAAAGTTTTTTTGCTCATCAAGCCAGCATTTATTTGATTAAAAAAAAAGTAATATCGTGAAGTATTATTGCAATAAATATAAAATAATGCTGATTTGATATTCCGTTATTATCAATGTTGGAAACAGTTTTGAATAAAAATAAATTAAAAGTTAATCACATGATAAATTATATTTCAAAGTACATTCAAATAGAAAACCATTATTTTAAATCATAATATTAATACGCAATATTTTTTTTCTTCGTATTTTTGATCAAATAAATGCGTTCTTGAGCATTTCTTTCAAACACAATAAAAATAGTAATGTTCCCAAACCTTTTGACCGGTAGTGTATGTTAATGCAATTGAAAATAAAAAGCTGATCAAAGGTGAATTTTCAGCATCATTACTCTAGTCTTCAGTCGCATGATTTTTCAGAAATCTTTCTAATATGCTGATTTGCTGCTCAAGAAACTTTTCTCATTATCTAATTAATACCTTGCATATTCAGTTAAGATGCATTTAATTGACCGTAAATGTTACAAAAAAATAAGTGCTGTTTTTTAGAACTTTCTATTCATCGAAAAATCCTGAAAAATGTATCACGTTTTCTACAAAAAAACATATTAAGCAGCAAAACTGTTTTTAAATTGATAATAGTAATAACTGAGCAGCAAATCATATCAGAATGATTTCTGAAGGATTATGATACTGAATAAATTACATTTAACTATATATTAACTTTATGAATTATTAATTAGTTTAAATAGTGATACAAATTCACAATATTAACATTTTTTACTGTATTTCAAATCAAATAAATGCAGCATTGGTGAGCAGAAGAGACTTTTCATTAAGAAAATTGTAATTGCTCAATAAGACATTTGACTGATTATGTGATCTATTTATGTGGTTTCTTGATGTATTTATTTGCATACTTTGTTTTTAAACTGGTTATGTCCATTAGATGAGTTTTTAAATCATCTGCTCTTCTTTCTTTTCCCCCCCCATAGGTTCTGATTGAAAAATATGGCTACATTGAGAACTTCAACTTAGTGGATGGACGTCTGTTCATTTGCACGATCTCCTGCCTTTTCGCCATTGTAGCTTTAATTTGGGATTACCTCCACCCGTTCCCAGAGTCCAAGCCCGTACTGGCGTGTTGTGTTGTTTCATATCCTTCATTGAGCAAACTCGAAACACTTTAGAGACGCAACGATTTGTGCTGGAGGTTTGACATTGTAAATGAATGTTAATTGGGCACTGCTTCAGTTCTTGTCCTTAACAGATCAACACATACTTCATAATGATGGGGGTTTTGACCCTGTACACTTCTTACAAAGAGAGGAACATCTTCCTTGTGGCCTTGCAGAAGGACCCAGCTGGAATGGACCCAGATCACAATTGGCAGCTGTCCTCTAGCCTAAAAAGGTGATTTTCTTTTCTTATATTTATTAGTGGTGATCAAACAAACCCTTACCCATGAAGACCCATATATACATGCTTTAAAAGACGTTCGAAATACATGGCCAGCGATATACTGGTGCCGTGGCCCACACTGCTGAGAGAGGCTTTTAGATGAATATTTAAATATGTTCTGTGTTCTTCCCCCAAAAAAAACACGCAACAAAATTGACCGAATTAAGAAAGCATCTGATCATAGCGATATGGATGTTTCTGCATTTCAGCAGTCAAGTAACATTGTATAGCACAGATTTACAGTATTAAACATGAAAAATAATTAGAATTTTCATTTAGAATTACAAGCTCATGTTTTTACTCGTGGACGTCTGATCTTGATGGACTAAACAGAAGAAACGAACCCTAGAAGATTTCCACATCATAGAAGGCGGAGCCTCAGAGACACGCCTAACTATAATGTCATCACCACGGACCAATGATAGTTTGAAGGCGTTTACCTGCTCGGGCGAACTTTTCCAAGATTTCGTAGCGAAAGTTCATTTTTGGATTAGTTTTGGCCTGATTTTGTTTGAAATAACGTCACACCAGTTAATTTCTTTGATTTCGTTTTAAAGGACAAGTTCGGTATTTTACACTTAAAGCCCTGTTTAAAGATCGTTTCTGATGAAATAGAACGGTTAAGATTGAAATTTGGACACACGCTGCAAACGTCATCTTCGTTCTTCGGAAACTGGTCTTTTAACTGTTCCCTTAACCCGTTTGAGATTAATGGGAGATAGGGCTTTCTCTTCATTAGCTCCAAAACTTTGGAATTCTCTTCCGATTGAGATCAGGCAAGCCAAATCTTTTGGTATTTTCTTAAGTCTTGCTTAAGAGTTGAATCAGGTTTGCTAGATGAGGGAGACATACAAAATGTGCAGTGGTCGGGTGTGACCAGGGCAGGTTTGAGAAGCACTGTTTTAGGGCTTGTTTACACCTGATGACTTCATGCGTTTTCTCTGATAGGACTGCTATCCGATTTTAAAAAGTGAATTTAAATCTAATCGTGAAATTTGTGTTGAAGCTCCCCCCTATTAGCAATGCCATTCCTCAGAAAAAAAGCTTCATCCTGTGGTTTACTATAGTACTGAATGCCTTGTGTCCATTAGGTTTGATGACCAGTATACGTTAAGAGTGTCCTTCACTGACGGGAAAACCAAGCTGTTCAGGGAGGCGGAGTTTACAAAGTCGGTCGGGGTGTTCTTCGACGAGAACGGGACGCTGGTGATGGACCAATTTGAAAAATATGTCTCAAAGCTTCATGACACATTGGCCACAGACAAGAAGACAAAGTAACGGTTAGTGGAAACTGACGGCACAGGCCTTCAGCGACCCAGCGCACGCAGTAACAGTGGCTATAGTGGGACAAAACACAGATGTTATTCAGGATAGTGAGTGTTGTCACAGTTTAGCTCTCAGCTCTATTACATGAGGTCAGCACAGTGTTTTTTTTTATTGCTAATGTTAAAAAAAATTGTCCAATTTTCTCTTTTGTGAGCCATGTTTTTTTTTTAAATGCAAGTTCAATTTATACCGGTGTCTCAGTTTAGTGCTCAATTAAAAATAAAAAAGCCAGGCATTTCTGCCATATGCTTGGATAAGAAAACCAGTGTTCTTCAATATCAATGCATTTAAACACTCACTTTAATTTGAAGTTCACATGATATAGCCTATATAAATTTTTTTTTTTTTTTTGTAATCAGAAACTGTTCACATTAGGGTTTAAATGTTGGAAGAATATTTATATTTTCATAAAACAAAAGGATTCCCTCCTTACTTTAGTAGTGTTCACTGGATCAGAGATGATCTACTTTAGTGCTCGACGCCTTGTGAAGCGTTCAGTGTCTGAAACAAGCAGATTTGTGTACATCTGAGCACCACTGTGTATATATAGAGCCTTATTAAATGTCTGTTCCATCTGCATATTTTTTTTCCTGTTCTGAATTTGATCTGTTTAGGTTTTAAAGGACTACGGAAAGAAATGAACTGTCCATCTGTCATGTTGTCCCCCTAGCGCTTAGCTACTTCTGTGTTTGGCCATCTATGCTTGAACCAGGGATAACCGTTTTATGTTCCCTTTTTTTTTTTGTGAGCATCGGATCAGTCTGACCTGTTTTTCACACTCAGGAGTAAATGGACCTGAATTTCCTGGTGAGCTTTCAACAGCCATTTTCATATAGATTATTGTAATTTATTTTGAAAAGTTTCGAACCGTACATCTGGTTGCAGTTTGTTTCTCCATATTGTGAAATATTAGGCCTGCTGAAATCCACGGGGACTTCTTAACGGTTTTTGTTTCTAATGATATTCGGCTTTAGCTACCCATATTGTATGTGCCTGTTATTCTCAAAAAAACAAACAAAAAAAAACTAAATAAAGTAAGGCATTTTTACATTGGTGTTTCGCTGTCCTTATTTCAGGAACATTTACCAAATTTGTTTGCCGCTTTTGTGATTGACCTCATTTGCTCATTTTCTAATTGGAGTTCATAATCTGATCAAGCGTTTCTGCAAATGGTACACAAATTAGATTCCAACTCTATTTTTTTAGATTTTGAATATCCACTGTAATATAGTAAATATTCCAACAAAAAATGTCTTCGGTTTCTTGAATTTTCGCAACCATCTGTATCTTGTTTCACCTAAAACTACGTCCAGATGTGTGTGCAGGATGTTTTGGTACTAACCCTGAATTCTGATTTAAAGGGGTGGTTTTTTTATGATTTCACTTTTCTAACTTTAGTCGGTGTGTAATGTCGCTGTTTGAGCATAAACAACATATGCAAAGTTACAACGCTCAAAGGGAGATATAATTTTAAAGAAATCGTTTTTTCAAGGACTACAACAAACAGACACAAAAACGGTGCGTTTTTGCTCACCCTAAAGTGACAATTTAAACATGCTATATAAACACATCTGTGGGATATTTTGAGCTATAACTTCACATGCACACTCTGGGGACATCAGAAACTTATTTTACATCTTGTGAAAGGGTCATTATACCACCCCTTTAATACTAGCATGTGCCAGATACGTTTTCTATAGAAACCATAATATTGACTTCCTTGTGTACATGCATATGTTATTAGAATAAAGAACCATATTCCAATAAAATCTAAATGGACTCATTCACTTCAAAATATGGTCATTTTGTTTCAGAAACTTTCCCAGCTAAAATGTTATATTTAAGAAAGACAAACATAAAAACTGGGGCCACTCTGAAATTTCCATATCTTTGGGATTGTGGGCCTAAAATTGTGGGATATAGGGTCTTAAAAATGAAGATACCAAAAAATTTTTGGAAAGAACCAAAGTCTAAAATGATATAAGGATATCTTTAATACTACTTGAGTTCCAGATATGCAAACTTGAAGGGAAAACAGTGCTTTTTATTTCCATTCTTGAACTGTCATTATTGGCATTGTGATGGCAGAGCTGTGGGGGTTTGTCCCATTGTGCCAACCTGTGTATGCACATTGATGGAATGACTCACATTTGGCCCCATCCAATAAAGTGTTCGTGCACGTGCCTCTACTAACTCATGAAAAAAATGCATTGTAGTAAATAACATTCCTCCTTTTGAACTGTGGACATTTTAAATCTGAATAGAACCGATTTCAAAGTCTGACACATTTACATAAAACAAATACCTTTTTTTAAGTCAAATCATCAGGAGCGCAAGTCAATTTTACATTCACTCTACAAAATAAATGTTCCGAAAACATATTTTTTGCAGTGATGCCTCAGAACCATTTTGTTCCAATGAAGAAACTTTCAGTGAACAGATCTTAAAAGAACCATTGTTTTCTCCATGTGAAGAGCATTTTAATAATCTAAAAACGTTTTTCCACGATAAAGAAACTTTTGTGTAATGTTAAAGATTCCATGGCAATAAAGAAACCTTCGTTTTTAACAGTGTATCATTACATAAAACAAGGTGTTGACCTGCCTCGTCTATAATAAATAAGTTATTATACCTCGGCCATGTAAGTGTGAAACCATCAAAAATATACATCTTAAATTGGACGCATCACTGACATTCTGAAGAAACTGTATATAGACCTATGTTTTATTTTTTTTTTAAAGATTGATTTTATTCAGTTTGAAACACGATTAAGTACAACACAAAGTATTCAGCAATCCAGCTGCTTCATGACCGAACTGTTAAAGGACGTCAAACTTGCATTTGCCCTCTGTGCATCGAAGGGATTGTTGTCATGTTATGAGATATGTGGGTCAGTGAACTCTTGATCAGTGCAGGTCATATTGCGGAGACCAAAGCTGAGCTGCTTCACTCCACTAATCCAGTTAGAGCAAATCACAAACAAATATACTGCATGTATAAAGGGAGCAGTCTAATAGTAAACAAAGGGGCCATCTAAATATAGATTTTTCAGTTCATATTGGCTGATCCCTTTGACAAACAAAATATGGATATATATCTTTAGGAGTAAGTTTAGCTGCTTTCTTTGCTCAGCCTTGTTTCAGGTGATGGACTCATCCAAACTCAGTTTAATCCAAACTGTTGGTTACAATTTGCAGCATAAATCGTTCTTGAGGTGCGGTCACATTTACTGTTGCTCGGTGAAAATTCGTAGGCGAAGTCCAATAAGAACCGCGCAGATTCCAGTAAAAGAATCGGCTTGATCGTGAGTTTTTTTTACGTGAGGGCGAATATTTTCCCCACGCAGATTCTGCTTGTGTTCAAGTTGGTCATACAGATTTGCTGGCCAACAGAACGGTTTGAATATTACTTCTGTGCAAGCGTTGCTTCGTGCATCTCTGCGCTATTGGCAATATTGCTCACGAAATTTCACCAATATGACCGCGCCTTTACACTATCATTCGTAAATCAACACAGCATTTCTTATATTCTGAGAAAGAAGAGGTTCGGCATCCAGTCTGGATAACACAGGAGCTTCTTCAGAAAGGTTAAAAGCGCAAAGCACAGCACCTAGAAATTGAGAATACAAATATTTGGTTAGAATATCTATTTGTGCTACTTTTTTAACAGAAATATTTAAGGTTACTAGTTAAAATCAAAAAAAGCGTCACCAGAAAAAAAAAAAAAAATTGGCAGGTATGCACTTACCAACCTGATCTGACAGGAAAACATATAGCTGAGTTACAAGGTGTTGCGTATGAATTCATACGATTATTAGAAAAAAAGCATGAAGGTCCACCTTTTACCCAAACCCAAACCTAACCTTTAATGGGGCGTAAGCGCATCATATGAAAATGCATGAATACGATTGGATGAATTCATACGAAGCGAGGCCCGTTCACACAAAGAACGATGACTTTTAAGATAACTATTAATTAGTGTCCATAACGCTCTGTTTATTACAAGCGCATGCAGGTTTTGTTGACTGCTGCTTTAATTGCTCGAGCTCTTTACAGCAGGATGGATTCTGATTGGCTGTCAATGTTTTTATCGTTCATCAGCTGGAAAAAATAGATCAGAAAATGATTCCAACGATTTAATTTCTCTGTGACGTTAAAGTTGTGGTGTGAATTTCTGCTATTCTTTTACATTTACAACGGTTTTCAGAATATCTTTATCTTTATCTCATTGCTAAGTAGATTACTTACAAAATGTAGTCGGTTACTGATTCCAAATTACATGACAACAATTGTAGTTAGTAACGTAATCCATTAGGCCTATTTAAAGTAATGTATTCTAACTACTTTTTGGTTACTATATTTACTTTTGGTTCTTACTTTTGGTTACTGGTTTATTATACATAATTTTTATTGACTTCATTTTATTATTGACCTAACTTATTAACTTAAAATCTCAGGGGTTAATTCAAGTAAATATATTAGGTCAAAGAAGTTCAGCTGACAAAAAAGTTGCATTGCGTGTAAATATGAGATGATGTGAATTTGTACATTTTAATGTGTTTGAAAAGACAAAAGCCTTCCAAAAGTAATACATGGTTAAATAACTCACTGAGGGATCATTCAAATTAATAATTTACCACCATTGTGAGAATAATGTGTAATACTGTAATCGATCAAACGTAACTGTAGTCTGAGTATTTTAAAACATAATATAATTTAATTTCAAGTACTTAATTTTTGGAATCTGATTATGTAATCCAGATTTTATGTAATAAGTTAATGCCCAGCACTGATTACCGTTACACGGGCCATCAATTCGCCAAACGTAAAATAATTACGAATTGCCTTAAGATTCTGTTGGCATTTACAATGGATGTCTATGGGGCATGTATACAGTATATATAGTCCCGAGACTTCCATTGTAAGTGAATATTTGCGAATATTTTTTTTTTTTTTTAATTCACATCTATATCTACAAAGACTATATAAAATAAAACAAAATTTAATATATGCATAACATTTCAGTACCTGTATCTTCGGGGACATCCATGATAACCAATCATGTTCTCCTGCGCATAGCAGTGCTTCCTGCACAGTCCTCGATATCCACAGGTCCATCGCTGCACCTCCGTCTCATCGGCTGTTGGGAGAAGATCGCTTTGTACATAAACAACAATCATCATGCACAATCCATACTTGTCCAACAACAGTCAAAATTTTTGTCAGCAATTAGTAAATAATGCTATTAATCTGCCAATGCACATCAGCATTGTTAATACTAGCAGTAATATCTACAGATCCAGACCTGTTGTTATGTAGTATAGCTATTGCATATTTAAATGTAAACGTACCTTGACACGCTGTCAGCAGCAGCAGAGTTATTATAATCAGTCCCAGTGCCCTCATGTTGTAGCATCTCTGTCTCTCCGGCTGACCGCTCACATTTATACTGTACAGCAGCGGCTCAGGGGAGGGACTAGTCTAGTCAATAACAGTTTTCATTCCTTTATCTGCATCAGTTGTGAGATTATGCCTTTGTTTATTTCTTTTCTGTCTAATCCCAGCAACATTTAAAAAAGTAATTTACCCATAGTGAAGAGCTTTTCTACAGTTTCATAACTTGTTATGACCAGCATGCAAAGAAAGGAATGAATATATTTGGATCAATTATAAGGACTGATTTTATTGTTTTGTTTTGTTGTTGTTGTTGTTGTTTTATAATAATCTGATCCTTAAGGGTCTATTGGTATTGTTAAAATGTTTAACATTTGAAAAAGTGTGAAAAATGTGCCCTTAAAGTACATGTTATATAATGCATTGGAATTGAATGATGTAATGTTGCATTGTAGCTGCGTGTCTTTTCTTTCAGTGCTACAGTGGTGGCCAAAAGTGATGTCGCAAATATGATTACACATTTGTTTAGGCATGCATGTCGGCATATTAGTTTGCTTGGAGTCAATTGTTTTATTTGTGATATGAAACATGACAAATTGTGCTGACATAATTCTTTGGCCAGGCTGTCATACAAAAAAAAAAAAAAAATTATGAACACGTGCAAAAAAAATAAAAAAAATAAAAATTGTTTGTTTTGTCAAATAATTTTGCCAGATAAATACCTTGACCAAGTTCGGTGTTTGGTTATTCCCTCATATTTAAAATATTTAAAGGATTCTAAAATATGTTCTTCATATTTTGATGGTTTAATCAAACTTATAGGGTCATTAAAAACTAATAACCCCTCCAGACATCACTTTTGGCCACTGAGACAGAGTTGTTACTCTGTTGTGTATATAGGTATAATTGTATAGTATACTATAGGTATAATTGTTTCAGGAAATATTGGTAACACTTTATTTTAAAGGGTCGTTTTTACACGTTACATGTATTTACTACAGTAATAACTGTAAAGTATGCATAATTACATGTAACTAATCCAAAGCAAACCAAGTACATGTATCTAATTAACATAACTTAGTACTTAAATGTATAATTATAACAGGACACCTTAAAATAAAGTATAACCAAAATATACCTATTTCAATTTAAATATTACATAAGTTACAGGTAGAACATTTATAGGATTGTAAGGATACTGTATATGCAAGATTTGATAAAGTTTAATTGTTTTTTTTTTATTTGATGGCTCTGTATAATGCTTTATAAATTATTTTTATTGTACGTTTATTAATGTTTTACATCGCAACTCAAAATATTTGTATTTCATTCTTTTTTTTCGACCTACTTACAGATTTTGCATAAGTTGTGTGTCATTTTCCCTTTACTACTCTGTTACGAGGTGCAGTTGAAGCAGAGATGAGGCAGGATCCGAATGCAGTACACATACTTTATTCGTTGAACTGAAAACTAGGTGAAGACTCAGGCTAGGAACAAGAATCAGGAACAAAACAACAAAATGCATCACAGAACAACACAAAGACTGAACAGAAACAGGGCTTAAATACAGGGGCAAACGATCTAAACAGGATAACAAGGGGGCGTGGTCAATGAGAAACACCTGGGGAGACTAATATACTTAACAGGGAGCTACTAACATGAAACAGGGGAACACAGACTGACATTACACTCACCTAAAGGATTATTAGGAACACCTGTTCAATTTCTCATTAATGCAATTATCTAATCAACCAATCACATGGCAGTTGCTTCAATGCATTTAGGAGTTTGGTCATGGTCAAGACAATCTCCTGAACTCCAAACTGAATGTCAGAATGGGAAAGAAAGGTGATTTAAGCAATTTTGAGCGTGGCATGGTTGTTGGTGCCGGACGGGCCGGTATGAGTATTTCACAATCTGCTCAGTTACTGGGATATTCACGCACAACCATTTCTAGGGTTTACAAAGAATGGTGTGAAAAGGGAAAAACATCCAGTATGCGGCAGTCCTGTGAGCGAAAATGCCTTGTTGATGCTAGAGGTCAGAGGAGAATGGGCCGACTGATTCAAGCTGATAGAAGAGCAACTTTGACTAAAATAACCACTCGTTACAACTGAGGTATGCAGCAAAGCATTTGTGAAGCCACAACACGCACAACCTTGAGGCGGATGGGCTACAACAGCAGAAGACCTCACCGGGTACCACTCATCTCCACTACAAATAGGAAAAAGAGGCTCTAGTTTGCAAGAGCTCACCAAAATTGGACAGTTGAAGACTGTAAAAATGTTGCCTAGTCTGATGAGTCTCGATTTCTGTTGAGACATTCAGATGGTAGAGTCAGAATTTGGCGTAACAAGAATGAGAACATGGATCCATCATGCCTTGTTACCACTGTGCAGGCTGGTGGTGGTGTAATGGTGTGGGCGATGGTTTTTTTGGCACACTTTAGGCCCCTTAGTGCCAATTGGGCATCGTTTAAATGTCACGGCCTACCTGAGCATTGTTTCTGACATGTCCATCCCTTTATGGCCACCATGTACCCATCCTCTGATGGCTACTTCCAGCAATAATGCACCATGTCACAAAGCTCGAATGATTTCAAATTGGTTTCTTGAAAATGACAATGAGTTCACTGTACTAAAATGGCCCCCACAGTCACCAGATCTCAACCCAATAGAGCATCTTTGGGATGTGGTGGAACGGGAGCTTCGTGCCCTGGATGTGCATCCCACAAATCTCCATCAACTGCAAGATGCTATCCTATCAATATGGGCCAACATTTCAAAAGAATGCTTTCAGCACCTTGTTGAATCAATGCCACGTAGAATTAAGGCAGTTCTGAAGGCAAAAGGGGGTCAAACACAGTATTAGTATGGTGTTCCTAATAATCCTTTAGGTGCGTGTACAACACACTAAGGGGGCGTTTACACCATAGATATCTGTATTTAGATCTGACCGCTCCAGGCAAGTTGGCATATATCTATGGTTTACATGACAGTATTCAACTTGTTTACATGAAAACAATGTACTAAAAACAGAAAAGTTTTTCCTCTTCTTTTTTTTTTTCGTACAGACGACAACGTTTTCAAAACAATCCCCGTTCACACGCATCCGCGAAAATGACTAAAAACACTTTATTCTGCTGCCAGGACAGTAGTAGGCGATGCCACTTTGTAAAGAAACACTATGCGCCTGTAGACTGAACACGTAAAATGCATGTGCATGACATCACCATCTATACAAATTTGCATTCTTTTTGTATAAAAACAGTATCGGAGATGATAACAATATTGTTTAAAAAACATTCCACTTTGAAACCAGTTTTCAAAAGTCTGTGTTTTCGGGCCGCAAAAACGCTGTTGTCCGGTAAATGAACGGCCAAAGCACATAAAGAGTGTTCCTTAAATCTTTGCAAAGTAACATCGCCAACTACTGGCCTGGGATGCATAAATACGCCATTTTACGCTAAGACCTGGGGCCGGTTGCATAAACATAGCAATTACGTTAAGTTCAGTATGACCCACTAGCAGTTAGTCAGGGCCAGTCAGTCTTACTTTTCGGTATTACATTAGGCCAATCTACGTTTTTATTTAACTGATTTAAAAAAGCTATGAACAGTCTAAAAGAAACAAATTTGATGTCTAACTTGTAAGACTAGTCTTAGAGGTTTATGCAACTGGCCCCTGATCAGAATCAATGCTGATAGAAATGTTATTGTAAATTAAAAATAGCCTATAGTTATGTTGAATGACCTCATTTAACACTCATTATGTGTATTTTTCTGCAGTGGAAACTCATTGGAAAACAGGTAGTTGGAAAAACAGGTAGTTGTGCAACTGTGTATGGCCAGAAACGTTGTCAGCAAAAATCTACTATTCAGGACCCACATCAGCGGCAATAGCAGCTGACATGCAGGACCTTGTGACCAGGACCCTTTCTCTCTACACATACACAACCCATTCACACTCACTCACACACACCCTGGTTTCAAAACTGTTAGGTAAAGAACCATACCCAACTGAACTGGCTTTTTTTCTATACTTACAATGAAATGGGCAAAAACTCTTTTTCAGTGAGAAGCCACCAGAGGGTGTACATGTGCCTTAAACCTGTTCTTAATGCATTCTGCATTGGTAGAATGAAAAGTTGAACTTGGCTATATTGAACTTCTGTCTATGGGCTTGAATAGACAGATGACATATATATATATATATATATATATATATATATATATATCGTTCTATTTTGCGTACGTTTGCGTCTCGACGACGTTTATTGAAAACAGGTCCGCTTTTTAAAACGCACCTCGAAACTTCTCCGATTTTTTCCCGTGTCGTGTGTTCCCTTTCATAGCAAAAACGCGTCCCGTATGTGTCCTGTGTGTGTCCTGCCCGTACGGTTATAGTGACGTCACCATCTGAACACCGCGCGCAGGTACTGCTCTTGTAAACAATAACATCGCGAGGAGAGCGTGAAAGAGGAGCTGCTGAGGACCAAACAAATGCAAGATCTCACTGCATTGGCCAGAATCGGATTTAGTCGCTGCACATTTTAAAGGAATGGCATGTCTTATGGCTGCCTTTTCAGTCAACAATACTGCAGTGACCAACTCCATCATAATGGTAAGATAGATTTTTTTTTATCTCATTGATATAGATATTTATCTATCTATATGTATGCATGTGTGTGTGTATATATATATATATATATATATATATATATATATATATATACACATATTTAAATATGAATTTTTGATTTCACCATGTAATACTTAACACATTTAGCTGTGTATAATAAACAGTATGTTTAAAACATGCTTGATTGATGTGTAGCCTATATTCCGAGTGAACCCGAGTAACCCGTGCACAGATCTGTCAGCTCTTTACATGACTGTCCTGGTGTCACAGACTGCATAACATTGTTGTTGCAAAGATATTGCACGATCAGTTGCTAAATATTTAATATACATATATATATATATATATATATAAATATAGAAATGTAGTGCCAGCACTAAATTGATACATTCTTAAAATGCCATATGTGATGATGATGTTTTAATATCCTTTTATATTACATCATACAGTCTTAATATGGAGGAACACATTACTGCATTAAACTCACGTTTAGCCATCACTGTTTTTTTTCTCAGCTTAGAATAAGCTTTGTCCGATAGTAACCTCATCTGCCTTGTGTGGTTAGAGAGAGAGAAAGAGAGATTAGGTTGTCTCTGTTTATATTTCGCATGCATTTCTGATTAACTTTTATTTTATGCTACGTGTATGTTATATGTCTTATATATGTTATATGTGGTGTTGATGCTTATTGCTTATTCTTCTTAATATAAAAAAAAATACTGTCAGTAGTACAGTGATGGCATTAGAGAGCAATAACATGGTCTTTCGATCTAAATACCATGGTACTCCGATGTACTAATATAGCATGGATATATCATTGTTTACAAGAGGCATTGCTACGTTTATTGGTATTTTGCTATAAAGCAACACATTCATGCACTGTAAAAAATGATTTTTTGGTAAGGTAAATACTACTGAAAAAAACCAATGTAATTTACAAGAAAAAGTTAGTTCAGGCAAGAATAAAGAATAAAAAACTAAGTTAATTCCATATCAGTACTTAATTCAAGCGAGTAGAAATGAAAGCGTAAATATCAACTCAATAAAATTAACTAAAAATTACTCAACTTTTCTGATACTGGGGTTCCCATCATACACTGGACCTTGCATAATTAATGAGGTTCATTTTTCACTGGTTTCCAGCTGTATTTACACTGTTTTATCATTGCTTTTGTTGTCAGGATTGGTAACTTGCCATTTTGTGACATTTCGAGTAAATTTTATGCTCAAAATGACACATTCAAACAAAAAAACGATCCATCAAATGTTACCGTCATTGTGTATTGTCTACCAAGTATTGAGGTCTTTGCATTCACATCAAGCTTAACATCTGACATGATGAAGAATAAATTACTTAGATACTCTAAGTAAAACATACTATAAATGACTGCTATAATTCAATAATATTGATTGAGTGAAATGTAATGCAAAGGAAATTTCAACTAAATCGATATTAATCAACCTTTTACTAGCCAAGTTAAAATTACTTATTTTATTTATTACTTTCACTTAACTAGGTTAAGTAAATTTTACTTAATTCCATATTCCAAGTAAATTTTAACTTAAAGATTTCTAATTAAAGCTGCTGATAAATATGTTTAGGTTTTTACTTGGCAAATCTTTGTAAATTTACTAGCATTTTACTAGCAGAGTGGAAAAAGTTGCCTAGCTTTTTTCAAGTAAATCCTACTCCAATTTTTTTTCAGTGTGGTGTGTGTGTGCGTGCGTGTGTTCCTGGTATTACCTATGTTCCACAAGTATAGTAATACCTCTAAATTTTGACCTCGTGGAAACAATTGTTTTTGGTCCCCATGAGGAAACCAGCTTAAACATCCTACTAAGCAATGTTTTTTTTGAAAATGTAAAAATGCAGAAAGTTTTGTGTGATGGGTAGATTTAGGTGTAGGGTTAGTGTAATGGGAGAGAATATACAGTGTGTACAGTATAAAAATCATTACATCTATGTCCCCATAAAACATGGAAACCTAATGTGTGTGTGTGTTTGTGTGAGTGCTAATAGTGTCTTCTTACACTTGTTCATTTTATCCTTGATGACTTCTGAACATCGCTAATTTGTCAGTAGAGATTTTGAGTCCTAAGTGTCTCGAAACCTCATGTCTTTTCCCTCAAGGCTGCAGTGTATTACATAAGCGTTCTCTCCATCCATCCTCAGAATACCAATGGACCTCCGGATCTCATGCTAGACCCCAGAACCGTGTGTGTTTCCATTGATGAAATGATATCCAAGCCCTTCGGCAGTCAGCAAACACCGCTGTTGCACGGACACCTGAAAAAAGTTGAGAACAATCTGACCGAGGCCCAGCGTTTTTCATATCTCCCCCGCAGACCCGCAGTCAACATCGAATTCAAAGATCTCTCGTACTCGGTTCCTGAAGGACCATGGTGGAGGAAAAAAGGTAATGTTTGAACCTCAAGCCTCAAAGCACTTTAAATGACATTCAAAGGTAAGGTTGTGCTTTACTATACACTTTATTGTGTTAAATAACTAAAGTACAAAAGTAAATTATGTTATCCATTTCACGCAATACTTTTTAGTAAATATTATTTTGCTCAATTGCAACTTCATCATTACAAATGTGACACATGACTTACGAGTCTCAAAAGAAATGATGATACAGTATATATTCATTTAACAAAAGCAATATAAAGTTCAGGTAATTGCATACACTATCAATTTAAACTTTGCATAAACTAATACATTTCCATTTAATTACAATTAACATGCAATTAAGTGTCTGAAAACTGGATCGCATTGAGCTCGTATTTTCTTTTAAAGTATATTTATTTCATTAATAGGTGCTTTTTTATGTATGCTAAGGTGTACTTCTTCACAGCCATAGGGACTCGCATATGTGTCTTTGTGCACTCTATTAAATATTTTTTATGGTAAAAAATTAAAGAATGCTACAAAATGAAATCCATCTTTCGTAGGATAGTGGGAATAGTTTAATACTTGTTTAATGTGCGTTTTTAAACTGATTTGCACAAATGTATGTCTAAAATGTATTTTAAAAGCATACTACAAACTAATTTGAATGAAAAGTCAACTAATCTTGCTGTATGTTTTAATTTAATTTACTGTAAGGGGATTTGTTGGTTTCTATTGGAAATATTCTGGGAATTGGATTGATTTCTAGGGGAATAGTTTGTTTTGGATACAGCTTGGCAAAGCAGTGCAAATGAATTGTCTACGGATATGGAGAGTGTAGGATGTTGACTGTGTTAGCCAAGAGTGGGTTTAGACTTTTTTTTTTTTTAAATGTCCTTTTTGGTGGATGTTATCCTGAGAATGTCTAAGGATGTTATCCTCTGAAGTGAATTCATTATTTAAGCACTACGGTTGACATAACGACCCAGCTATCTGCTTTGCCTTGGCTTTGCTCTTTATTTTACGTTCACCTTAAAGGATCAGTTTTTTTTTGATGGACAGTGATGTCTTCATTAGGCTGACCATCTGGATTGTGATATGGTTAGGACTACATTTTCTGACAGGAATTTTGTTCCATGATCAACAAAATATGCTGACCAGGAACACATATAGCCACAAAATCACGGTGACCCAAGCCAGAACAGACGACAGAGTTCAGCTCAAGAGATGGGCTTTTTTCATCCTACAATCTTTTTTTTTTTTTTTACTACTTTTTTGTTTTTGTCAGGTTGTATTTTTCACATATCTCCCCTATAGCAGTATCAGAAGTATTTTTGGATGTGCTCATTTGCTGCTCAGTGTTACCCAGCCCTTCTGCTAAGAAGAATGGATAGCTTACACATTGGCCCTAATGCTGTTTGCAGATATAAAGGTGTTTTTCCTGTCCTAAATCTTGCATATCATACTGTTCATAACATTGTCAATGCTAGTTTTTCTGTTTTTTGCTTACTCTACTTTAACTATCACTACTTAAAAGTGATCTTATATATATAATTGCATCTGATATAGCGAGATGAGAGACTGCAATGCTGTCTTGTATTTGATAAAATATCAAATAAAATATTAAAATGATCAAATAAAAGAAGTGTGTACAGCAAGTACAAAAATCCCACCTTGTTGGCAGAGGCTATTTATACTAACTCCTCCCACTATTACAAAATGACAAAAGAAATCACGCTGATAACAGGACCGTGGTGTGGATAGTAAGGCGGATGACGTTAGCTTTTGACATGACCGACCAGAGTTCGAATCCACCTTTTTCTGAACTTATTCTGCCTTTTCCAATCGCATATCAGCTCAGAGAGACGTTTATTTTTAATAAAAAATAAGATTATATTCGAAAAGTTGAAAAAAGTGTCAAACAGTGGAAGTAAAGTGGTAATCAGGTCGGTTTAGGGGTAGGGGAGGGCTTTAGGGATAGGGACAAGTAATGTCCCAATATGGCAGCATCCATTTATTTTAATAAATATAATCATATACACTGTATATGTTGATTTCATTGCATACTGTTCTATAATATACTGCAATACACTGGACATCTTCCACTGTTTATTTGTAGCATCTAACAGCTATTTACACCTAGTCCAAAGAAAATACTGATATTTTGACAATAATGTAAATAGCATCTATCTATTTGCACTTAGGCCATATTTACATTGCAGGTCTTGATGCCCAATTCTGATTTGTTGACTATATCTGAATCTTTTTTTGATGACCATCTTACATCTTCTTTTAAAAGTGACCCATTTCTGGTATCTGCATTTGCAGTATACACTTGGTAAAACAACCCAAGGTAGACGTATTGACCCGGAAAAGCTTGGGCCAAAAAGGAAGTAAAAACGGCATGATTTGCAGTGGACGCAGATGAAATCATAATACAAGCTTTGCTTTTCGCACCATCTTCTAAAGGTCAGCAAAACATTGGATTGCTGCTTCGTCCTCCATTGTGCCATTGGAAAGAGTCATGTGATCGTGGTGACTTGATGTCATTAGCCTCCGTCGCTTTTTCAATGACGCACGACTCGCATTGACAGGGAAATATCCGATCTGTCCGCTTGCATGCAAATGCATGTATCCTATTCATTTAGATTTATTTCCACATATGAATGAGGTCTGAAACCTTTCTGAGAACATCGGAATCCGTGTGCTTTTTCCCTGTTTACACATTCATGGGTCACATCCAATCTGTGCCACATGAGAGGAGAAATTGGAATTGGGTCACTTGAACCATGTAATGTAAATGCAGCCTTAGGGCCAGATTTACTAAACAGGGCAAATTAGCAAGAGCACAATTCCAAAACAGTGCCGATGGGAGTGGAAAGTTCAGTACGCTTGATCTATACTGAATTTTAGAGAACATAGACACTGCCGGATCATTTCCATAATGACCAACGTAATCTACCAGTTAGCATTTGGTTTAAGACATGCTTGTTTTGGGCGGTAAATAATGGCACAAACCACAGTAAATTGACGAGCACAAACCTTAGTAAATGATTCATTTAAATACTCTACTCCCATAAATTTTGCATCTGAAAGGGAAACTCCTACACATGCTTATGCAATAAGGTCAGCAAAAATAACTGGCCACGGCTTTTCAGCGATAATTTGTCTTTTGTAAATCCTGACCATAGTTTTTTAACTCCAAAAAGAGGGTTTGCGCTGGTGCAAGCTGTAGTAAATCTGGCCCTTAGTGTGGCTAATTGTAGCCAAACCATCTGGGCACTTATATCCACTGCCATAAAGTAAATAATAATTTATCAAAATTCTAAATAAATCTCATGATTTCTGAACAGTCTTTAGAAAGCAAAATTTTTATTTTGCTTTCTAAAGACTGTAAACACTTATCTTCTAAAATCCTTCCTTCCCTCCGAAGGGTCCCTGGACCCCAGTTCGAAAACCATTGAAAATGTAATTCATATTTTTATTAATTGTGTGTTTCCTAATGCTTAGTCAGGGAAATTTACACATTTGCACTGAGAATTTCCAGTCAACTTACAACATCTGACCTGCTGCTTAAAGGAAATGTTCATCCAAAAAAAATGTAATTCTGCTATTTTTATCATCATATATGGACTACTTTCATATGGCACTTTTATGGTGGCCACTATAAATTACCTATTTCTGGGTGGAAATATTGTTACATAACAGTATAGTCTAAAGGTTATGTATGATATGAGAGTAATAATGATAATAATAATTTTGTTTTTAAAATCAGTTTGAACTAGTTTATTTAAATTGTAATGTATTGTGAATATTTAGGGCCCGAGCACCGATTGTGTGAGGTTATGACAGTTTGAAATGTGGAAACATTTGCCTGAAGTAATGAAACTTCAATGCCACACTCCAGTGTCGCTTCTTCCAACAGCCTTACCATACAATAAACACAAGTCCTAGTCCCAACTGGCTCATACAACTGGTGACTTCCCTCAATGTCTTTGGTTCAATCCTCTTAGATAGCATCAGCTTTTTTTGGCTTTCTCCAAAAACAGCAGAAATCCCTGACTCATGCACTCAACATCAGACACGGGCAGCAAATGGACTGAACTGGCAAACAGCCGTGCACGGTTAAAAGTGTCTGGTCATGAAATGGTCAGGGATAGTAATGATGTCACAGAGCGGAGGTATGGGAAAGATGTGGACGGGACCGATATAACCCGGGTGTTTTGTGCAGATCACATGCAGCTTTCAGAGTCTCAGGATGAACAGATCCTCTGGCATCTGCAGCTGGTTTTTTATGTGATGCTGCTAACTTGGTTGACAACAATTAATTCATTCAATATGATAATATTTGTGCACTGAAATATAATTATGCATATAAAATATAAGGTTTTGTATATGATGATGATTCCAATTGCTTTAAGGGCATCACTGCAAATTGAAAGTTTAAATCTTCTTTAAAAGGATAGTTCACCCAAAAATGAAAATTCTGTCATCATTTTCTCTCTCTCTCATGTTGTTCCAAACCTTTATGACCCGTTTTCTTTCTTCTGCTGAACACAAACGATATTTTGTAGAACATGGTTAACCAAACATTTGATGAACCCCATTGACTTCCATATTATTATTATTTTCATACAGTGGTGTCCACCAAATGTTTAAATAAATGCTTTTCAGTACATTTGGCAGTTTACTTTAACCATATTATAAAGATGTACTTAAGTCCTACTTTAGTGGGATAAAAAAAGCGCTCTTAAGTTCAACTAATTGCATTTATTATAAATGGCTATTTTCATTTAAATATAAATAGCATGCACGATTAAATGCTTTTGTTTAAAGTAATCTCATGTTTCGGACGACTTGGATCATGTTCCTTTCCCGCAGCAGCTCACTCTGTGTCCACAGAAATTGGCAATTCAATACCATAAAGCTATGTGACTGGCTGATGGTTTCTGAGTCAAATTCATTATTTATTTTCATTATCCATAATAATCGATTTTATCGATTAGTTGTTGCAGCCCTGATGTACTTTGCTCTGCACTGCACATTATGGGAAATTTAGTTGCTCATTTTAGTATTGAATGCATACAGCAAATTCTCACAGTATATCTTATACTGCAGAAATAATAATATTAGCAGTATATCGTGTGAATATAGTACTCTTTCAATTCTGTGGAATAATTGAGCACCGATGAATCATTTACATCTTAAACATGTTTAGGAAATTACATAGAGTAGGGACAGTTTTGATTTCACGTTGACTTAAAGCAAGTCCATCTGGCATTTTATCAATAGAATTCTAGCTCTCTTTTTTTTTTTTGTTTTTTGTTTTTTACTGAAAAGCAATAGAGAGCGATGTGCTGTTTATTATCAATTGATTGCCATTGAAACCGGGCCTTTGAGCTGTCTAACAAATCTTTGTAATCCATACTGAGAGGAAAGGGAGAGCATCAGCCCAGCTCCGCTCTCACAGCCGGTTACTATCGGTCAGTAAACTGCAGTGACCTCTGCTTTGAGCAAACCAGCAGCTCTGCACTTGTGAAGATAAGGCTGCGAATGAGAGATGCTTGTGGAAGAGGTATAACTTGGCGGAGTATCTTAGATGTAGATTGTTCACTTTCATTTTCTATGAGTTGTCAACTCCATATTCGATCACTGAAAAAGGCTTTTACTTGAAACGCACAAACAACATACGTGTCTCTGTGCTGGATTAGTGGATTATTCCTGAGTGTGCTGTCTTCATCACGTATCATAACACATCACATGTTCCCAGGATCTATGCACTAACATCGAAAATGAAAATAAAAATGGCACTTCATGAAATATTCTAAATGTTATTGTATATTTATTTGAATGTTTTAAACAAAATGTGCATCTATAAGTTTATAGATCAGTGTTGCTGACTGGTATTTATGAGAAAGAACTGAAGGATATATTAATATTGAACATTATCAGCTAAACTTTCCCATATATGTTCTATTAATAATATAACACTGGAGGACAATGTGACTCTCAGTTTAGCTCATTCATTATTAACTTTATTGTACCTGTTCTGCAAAATAAAGTATGCTGTTAACATTTATATGCTCAGATGTATGACCCTGGCAGTAGACGTCTTGATAGCTGAATCTTGATGTTGCCATCAGATCGATGTTGCCATATCATCTTTTTCCAAATATTGGGCCTCCTTGGAAACATTGGTATAATTTGAACATTATGGATTCATTGCCAGTGATTGTGTCATAAATATTTAATAATGCAATCTGCAGGAGTGAACAGCCTGTTTCAGGTGTTGTTTATGTGATCTGAAAAGTTGTGACAACTCATCTGTCAAGGTCACATGACCACAACTTTATAGCTATTTGAAGGGCATCTGGTCAGCACAAAGAAAAGGTTATTCATCATTACTCAAACCCAAAGTGTCCCCGGTGAAAAAGAAGTGAAATTAATCCAATTAAATTAAAGAGGTATATGGGTACATGCATGTTCTCTTCTCTTTGTATATGGGCTGTTTAAATACCATATATATATATATATATATATATATATATATATATATATATATATATATATATATATATATGGTATTTAAACCATATATATGTGACTGGCTGATGGTTTCTGAGTCAACAACACCTGAAACAGGCTGTTCACTCCTGCAGATTGCATTATTAAATATTTATGACACAATCACTGGCAATGAATCCATAATGTTCAAATTATACCAATGTTTCCAAGGAGGCCCAATATTTGGAAAAATATATATATATATATACTTGCATGTAAACTGGGTCATTAGCATTTGTTTAAAAACTCTGTATGGCTGCTTTCTGTGTCAATTTGAGTACTTGCAATGTGCATATATGTATATAAGAATGCTGTAGCTTGAAACTCATATTCTGTGTACTTTATGCTGTGTACCATGCCTTAAAATAACCTTTTCACAATGTTTGTTTTGGTCGAACTTTTCAAGAGCATTTAAAGAAGCCTGCACAGCCTTGAGTAACCTCCGGTAGGGGTGAAAATGTCACAGAAAATAACATCAATGCCTCCTACTGCAGCATGTAGAAGACCAAAGTGAACTCTGTGACGTCTCTCCTCCTCCTTTCGGCTGATGATTTGACCCTCGTGCTGTAGTAGTGTCTCCTAGATTTCACGCTGAAAGAGCCGCATGGGCAAACCTGCTTTAGAGAAAGTGAGGTGTTTACCAAGGAGGCCTTTAGCTTTGGCTCAATTACCCAATGAGATCTCCCTTCATTGGTCAAAAAAGGCCAAAATAGCTGTCTGTAACACTGGAAGAGAAAAAGTGTTGTTTTGAATTGCACTTTTTATTAGTATTGCAATAAATCAGCTGATGTACAACAGCAGAGTAATAAGCACTTAGCAAACAAGACAGCAACATGGTGTCGGCCCACATCTGGTACACATGGCTTCTACACTGCCCAGATGTGGGCCGGATCTGGGCCGACACTAGGCTGCTGTTTGGGAAGCTCTTTCCCACCCAGCCCCAACCAAAACTTCTTTCACTGCCCTGTAACTAACAGATAAGGAGGCATTGGACCTGCACTGTAACAAATAGATAAGAAGTTATGTCTACATAACTGTAGGGTAAAAGACCAGCATGATTCAGCATTGACTAACTGGTCACATGAAAAGATGAACATGTACCGGTAGAACAAGATCAATGCAAAGTTCTGCACTGACATATTTCATATATCCTTAGAATCAGTGAAAAAGTACTATGGTACTGTAATATACTGTATACCATGGCACTGAATGATTGACATGTTCTCTGGCATCTACATGGTGCTCATAAGTACTTCAAAGTACCATGGTATCTAACACTAGAAGTGCCAGAATTCCATAACTATATCTATATCTTTTAAATCTTTAATGATAAATACCCAATTGAGAGATTAATGCATTTATTGTATTAGGATATCTTTTAAAAACCAAACAACACCAAACTGTACATTTAAACAAGTTTAATTATACATTTATAAATAATAATATCATTAGTAGCCTACCGTAATTATCGCATATTCGCAACAGATAGCCTATATTTTCATATCCATTCAACATAACTCAGAACAAGATAATAACAACTAAAAGTATCTTATTTAGATCTTCTGTTGACAGTGAGAGAGACAAAGGGCAACTGCGGGAAATGTAACAAAAAATACCGCGAAATTCAGTGCGGTCAATATGACCGTCTATGGCCGAAATAGGTAAATGTGTTCATTTGTTTCATAATTTATATGAAAAACATTTTAAAAATGAAAATGCAGAAACTTTTAGGAAAAGTCAGGTACCAGCAGGATTTTATTTATTTTTTCAAGTTATTGCAGATATAAAATTCAAAACGGTCAAGATGACCATCACAGCCGTTCTAGTGTTAAAACAACATGGCGATTGTACATGGTACATGTCTAAACACTTACAAACATTAGCATGGTACTAATATGTTTTTTTCTTGGACATGGTTTTTTGATGCTACAATGGTGTTTTGCGCAAGTACCATGTATCATGGTATTCTTGGAGGTGCCGTGTATGTAAATTCCATGATATGTAAATTTCAGTATCATAGTACTTTTCAAAATACCATAGAATTTAAATCTGATACCATGACTCAACTAAGTTATACTGTTGTAAGCCATAAAAAATCATAATACGGTGGTACTTATTTGTTTGTGTAGCCAGTATGATCTGGTTCTATATGTTTATTTGTATTTTTTTAAATTTGGTAGGTTTTTATATAGTCATAAAATGAATAAACCATTTTGTTTTAGCCTGTCCACCTTATTCTTCAACGCAGAAGTAAGCTATTTCCTTTTAAATATGTGATATGTCCGATTTATTAGCCGCATAGGTAAAAAACAAAGTGCACTTAACGGTAAAACTAATAGCGCTACAAACCAGTGTGTTTATGAGATTGATAAATTAAAATAAAATGATGACAAATACCAGTCGACTTTATTATCTGTGTTTGGTAATCATGGACCAGTGGAAGTCTCTATGCCAAATGAACATGAATGTTAAGTATTGCTGATGCTCTAAACTATTTGGTTACGTATGAATGTTTGTCTGCACTTCATTTGACTACCGGTCAAACTTACATCTAACCCCACAGGTCATGGGAATTTGTGTTTGCCAAGCGATTTGAATATTTTCCGGAAAGTTCACTTTGGCAAGCTGTTTCATACTTGAAGTATAGCTTGAAGTATGTCGGGGCGTTAAGTAGTGGTGCAAATAAAACAGTGATGTTATCATACAGCAATACCAGGCTCGATTTCTTCGTCATGCACACTTGATCGTGACTCAAAGTAACCTATGTCCCTCGTGGCCAGGGAAAGCTCTCTCCTCGGTTGACATGCAGCACATCAGGAGCACCAAGCTAAATCATCCTGCCTTTCTTTCCTAATAGTGTGATGCACGTTTCTATGTTGGTGGGGTTACTATAGTGCACAATCAGAGGGAGAAGCCCTGGGATCCTGCGCTAAAAGCGGACAGAGAAGGTCAGAGGTGTATTTGTGTATTGCTCTGACGGATTGTAAGCACAATCCAATTAAGCTGGCAGCCACTGCAATCAATTGGATTAGCATCTCAGCCTCAGATACTGGATAAATAACAGGTTACAGTCGGTCAACCTGGAGATGTCCTCTTTTCTGTACACAAAACATTTCCCAATTAGTGCGAACTGAATGTAATGCTTTCGGACACTTAATTGCATGTTAATTGCAATTCAATTAAAATGTATTGTAGTTTAAAAATATTTTAAATGCAATTAGCTGAACTTTACAGTCAGATGTAAGTGCATCTTTATGTGTAATTTAATAAACTTCGGTTACACTTTATTTTAAGGTGTCACTGTTACACTGTAATTATGCATATTAATAATTAACTACATGTACTTACTATAGGGTTAGGGTAGGATTAGGATTTGGTTGAGGTTTAGTTGCATGTAATTACGCATAATTTACTGTTATTACTATGGTAAGTACATGTAACATATGTAACAAGTACACTCTAAAATAGTGTTACCTAAACTTCTATTATTAATACACCTCTATTGTATTTGAAATATAAGTAAAGTGCTCTACGTCATACTGACAAGTATTTATGGTAAACTGAAATATATTTGAATGTAATTTCTATTGAAACTTGTATGTCATATGCAAATATTACAGATTTGTGGTGTTGCAATTCAGTTTGTTTAAAATATATTAAATTAAAATGTAACATTGAATAACACTACAGTTAAAAATACAATCAAGTACTTTACATGTGCTTTAGTATGTTAGTCAACACATCAAAATAAATGTACTTCTTTTAATCATGATACAAGATAAGTAAAACATTTAAAATGTACTTAAAGTCCCCCTGTGGTGAAAGTGAAGCATTTAATGTTGTTTATATGTCTAAGTTTTTTGTTTTTTTTTAAAATGCTTTAAGACAAATCATGTGCAAATTCAAAGTCAACACCATTGCTGAGAAATTTCGCTTTAAAACTGCGGTGAACCAAAGACATGCAAGCTATTTTAAGGAATATTTTTTTTTTTTTTATGTGTAATTTTTCTGATCAAAGATGAGTTTTAAGGGATACAATTATTGACTACTTTAAAGTAAAATTTGATAATATCACAAAGTGCACTTTTTAAAACTGAACTTAAGTGCGTTAAAAAAACATAGTCATGAAATTTTACTCTTAAGTACACTTAATTGGCATTTTATTTCATTATCACGAAACACTATCTGCAGTTACAGTTGTTTTAAAAAAGTATATATTTTCAAAATTTAAAGTACACTACTAGCGCACGTCTTTTTCCTAAGGGTTTATAATCGTCCCAAAAACTATTTACTTAAAATGTACAAATGTCAGTGCATTAGATAACATAATGCTATGAAAGATAGCAAAATCCCACATTTCAAACAAACATTTCATGAATAGAAATTTTTCAGTTTATAAAACATAAATTGCACTCAGCATTTGCTCTACACTTTGCATATGCCAAAAATATACAAACAATGCTATACAATTCAAACTAAGATGCAGTAGCAGTATTTTTTTTTTTTTTTTTAGTAGTAGGTTTCGGCATCTTTCCTTTCTATTCTTGTATGAAGGAACGCAGCTGCCGAGAGCGTTTGCAAGATGGCTGGCGAGTGAACTGACTTGCCTGAAAATGGACTTTGCCTTATCTTAGTAACTTTAAGATTTCTAACCAAAAGCGGAGTTAAACATGCTTGTTTTCTAGTCATGTTGCATGCTTGTTTCGAACATCCAAACCTGCATTTTCATTATTTTAGATATCAGGTTATCACATTTCTATTGAAACAAGTTAGCACATTTCACGAATGAATGATTTGAAAGTCTTTAATTTGTGTTAAAAAGTCTTGTATTGCAAAGTTGATAAAATGTGACAAATGCCCATTTTGTTGTCTATTGATTTCATTACTATTGATTACTAATGATACAATTCATACATTTTAAGTAAGTAAACGTTCAAATGCTCTTTTGGGCTAGTGTATATTAGTCAAGGACCTACAGAGCAATGTTCCTTACAAATCTGCAGACAAAGCAGCGTAATATGGTGAAGAATGCATTATACACCTCGACAAAAGAAAATTAATAGGTATGGTAGAAAGGTTATAGCATCAGCCCATTATTCTTTTAAAGTTATAGACACAAAGGTACACTGAGAGGAACAGGTCAGATTATGAACAGGGTTTATCCATAGATACTCACACCGGCAAACATGTTCATTCACCTGGACATTTTCAGAAACCCGACAGTGAACAAACAAATAACCCTTTTCACCTGCAATCACAAACTGACCATTATGTAAGCAGGAGAATTTGAATGGGATTTTGGGAGGAACAGCTCAGGTTGTTCATTGTGCTTATTGTCCGGACTGTGGAAGGTTTCTCACACGGCTCTTTCTCTGTTCCACCCTGTTTCAGGTTACAAGACTCTTCTGAAAGGGATCTCTGGGAACTTTTCCAGCGGAGCTTTGGTGGCCATCATGGGACCCTCGGGAGCTGGGAAGTCTACGTTAATGAACATTCTAGCGGGTTATAGGTTAGTATGACCACATGAAGCATCCAGCACTAACTATTTTACATTTTGGCAAATTGGTAACCCCTTAAACATGATAGTATTGTCAATAATGTAAGACATTTCTTCTCATATAGAACCTTTTTGGCATAAAGGGTTCTTTAAAGTGAAGTTTTTTGAAGTGCCTTGGATCGCGCAGCTTTGTTTGATGCGTTGACGTAATTTCCACTGAAACTGGAAGCTAAGGTGGGACATATTGAATGGCTCCTCCCCCTTTTCAAATAGCCAATAGCGTTTAGTTTACCTCACAGACTGCAAGTCGTACTTGACAGCGACATGGAAGTGAACCCGAGCGCTGATGATACACTGGATTCAATAGTAGAGCTGTGAATAAATTCTAGCCATTTCATTTTTAACCAACGTACAGTTGGAAAACAGAATAAAACTCGAGCGTTTGAGCAACTGAACACATATTGCTCCGTGACGTGTCAACGGTCGCTTTGGCCAGGTGGTATTTATAGCATAGGGATCGGGACGCTTTATATTCTAGAGCATTTGATTGGACAGAAGATGTGATGTCATAAAAATCCATGACCCATTTTAGCGGAAGTGAGAGACTGTAAGTTTCGAATGATTGTATCTCCTAAATGTGAATTTTGTCATTGTTTTGGAACACACCAGCTTATTCATAACCTTAAGGCTAACATATTCATACTGAAAGCTAAAAAACTTACATTGTGATTTCAGGGGGCCTTTAAAATTGAGTTTTTTTTCTAAGAGTTGTACGAACTTGTACGAACACGTATTTATATGATTTCGCCACCAATTCACCGAAACCTAAAATCGTTACGAATTGCCATGAAAGTGTTAATACTTCCAGCACAATCATTATACATTTTGTTTATTTTTTGTATCTTCCACTGGAAGCTGTTCATTATTTATTTAAATGTATTCCTTTTGCGGATACTTTTATGCAAAGCAATTTACAAATGATGAATGCCTGAAGCAATATGTCTCAGTGTTGATGCTGAATGAATACAGCAATTACTTGACATGTGGGGGAGACCATGATCATTTATCAGGAAATGGTGGTTATAAATGTGTTGATGTTACAGAAGACAGTATATATGAAGATGTGCTTTATCACACAGGGAAACAGGCATGAAGGGGGCGATCTTGATAAATGGGCAGCCCAGAGATCTGCGATCTTTCAGGAAAGTGTCCTGCTACATCATGCAGGACGACATGTTGCTGCCACACCTCACCGTACAGGAAGCCATGATGGTACGTCTGCTGAGATCATCTCATTGAGCTGCATAAGTGCATGCTGTAATCCCCATTCAATTAAAAGTCTCAAGTATCTATAGCTAAAAGTTCTTGTGTAACGATTCAGATGAAGTTTCCACATTTATTTATACATATAAAATTTAAAAAGTGTTATTAAAAATGCTTCTAACTATAGGCATTTTCATAGTTATTCAAGAAAATGAATTAATGATCAAACAATGCAATTTGTCATGACTGCCTATGGCTCTGACACGGGATAGTACACTGAACCCAATGTCCCAAGATCTTTTATGTAAAATTTACATTCATTGTCAGACATGATGACAAATAAACGAATGGCTGCTCTGAAGGTCTGCCCTTGTGAAAAAGAAGTAGACTTTAACACATTTTATTTCATTGGTATTTGTGTACAGTTTAGAATATATAATTTTAAGATTCGAAGTACACTATAAGTGCACATTTAGTACAGCACACTTCTTTTTCACCAGGGTAGATGAAATTGTGAAGAGTAAATATTGCAAATATCATTAAGTAAAAGCACAAGTATTTAAGTAGTACTCAAGTAAAGTACAAATTACGGTAACTTTATTTTACAGTGTCCTTGTTACATGTAACATGTACTTACCATAGTAATAACAGTAAATTATGAATACTTACATGCAACTAAACCTCAACCAAATCCTACCCTAACTATATAGTAAGTACATGTAGTTAATCAAATATTACTCAGTACTTACATGTATAATTACACTATAACAATGACACCTTAAATTAAAGTGTAACCTAAATTACTCGAAGTAATACATAAAATTAGTTTTACACCATGTATTGAATTTAACCTTTGTTGTTTGAATGTAACATATTTGTTAATATTTAGTTAAGAAAATAGCATTTTTATTAGCAAGCATGGTAAATGTAACGTACACAGACAAAAAAACAAAATCCCAACAAAACAAAACAAATCCCTCTGTTAGCTGTAGTTGTATCAGCTAATGCTCATCATGATGTAAATCACTCACTCTCCCTGCTCAGGTATCCGCTAATCTCAAACTCCAGGAAAAGGATGAAGGCAGACGTGAAATGGTAAGCGAGAGGCGTGTGAAGTTTCTCACCCGGTTATGTACGTATGGCCTAATCTTTATGCTAAAGGTCAGCCATGGGTGCCTTAAACACGATTTGATTGGCTAATAATAATGTTGTTGCATGACCGACACAGATGCTGTTGCAGGAATATGTCCTAATTGGTGAACTCAGTTAACATGTACACTACCGTTCATAATGTTGTACTTTTTTTTTTTTTTGTGAAATAAATTAATACTTTTATTCAGCAAGGATGCATTAAATTGAGCAAAAGTGACAGTAAAGACTTGTACATTTTCACACACTGTTTAAAATAAATGTTATTTATTCTTCTATTCATCAAAGTATCATAAAAAAAATTAAATTGGGGGGGGGGGGGGGGTTGCATTTATTTGATCAAAGTACAGTAAAACAGTTATACTGTAAATTAATAGTATTATAATACTTTCTGAAGGATCACATGACACTCAAGACTGGAGAAATGATGCTGAAAATTCAGCTTTACATCACAGGAATACTAATAATACTAATACTAATAATTTACAGTATAACCGTTTTATAACCAGTATAACCAGGCTTCCCACTAATCCCCCCTCCCCCCCACCCCCGTCCCGCCGCCACCCCCCAAAAAAACATTTAAAATTCTTACCGACCACAAACTTTTGACCGGTAGTGTAGATATGTATGTGCATGTGTTGTCCTTATTCCAGTCCTTATTCCACATGACATGCTGTTGTTCTAGGTACGGGAAATCCTGACTGCACTCGGCTTGTTAGAATGTGCCAAGACGCGCACATCCAACCTGTCCGGAGGCCAGAGGAAGCGCTTGGCCATCGCCCTGGAGCTCGTCAACAACCCCCCCGTCATGTTTTTTGATGAGCCCACCAGGTGAGCCCCCTCCATGTGCACACATTACACTAAGACATTCTCACAAAATTCAAAAAGACATTCTCACAATTCCCTGCGTGACACTTTACATTTGATGGTATTTAATTTAAATAGTTATTCTTCCTAATAGTTTTTGTTATAATTTATCTTATTTTGTTAAATGAATGTTTATTGTATTATTTTAGAGTCATGTGTGTTAGCTCTACTAGGTTTGCATTTATTTGATTAAAGTACAGTAAAACAGTTATACTGTAAATTATTAATATTAGTATTATTAGTATTCCTGTGATGTTTTACACTGTAAAAAAAAAAAAAAAAAAAAAAAAGATTTATGATTAAAAAAGCAGCTGTGGTTTCCATAAAAAGAACAGCAGGAACATTTTAGGTTTTCTGCAACTGAACCTAATTTTGCATTAAAAATCTGCATATTTCATTAAAAGTGCAGTAGCCGATTTCTTAGAAACACTGTTGATATTTGAAAGCAACTGAAACAAATACACCCCTCCCTTCATTCCTCCGCCCCTAAAATGCACGCACACGCAATGCAAGAGTGGATGACTCTTTATCATAGCTGAAGTGAAGCAAAATAATGCTTCAAAATAGTGCAATGACACTCCAAACTGTCCTGTTACTATAGCTAACATTACAACAACAGCATATCTTGGTTCTGTGAAACAGCAAAACCAATGTTACTCACGTCTGGAGCAGAAACAACACAACCTCTGCATTTTTTAAGGCCTTCGCGTTTAGGTCTCTCCAGCGCTGGAAAGCTTTTTTAATATTAATACAGGTTCTAAAAGCTCTTGTCTGATCTTAACCCCTTTTTTCCCAGTGATATTCCTCTGACCTTTTCTCTTTTGTAATGTCTCTCAGCCATCTCTCTTTCTACAGTCCCTCTTGCTCACTCTCTCTCCTCCGCCATCAAGTGTGTTGTGGTGCTCGGTCCGATCCACTTTAACCCTCTATTCTCAGAAATCTCTGCACATTTAACTGATATAATGTTACTATTCCATCTAAAGTAATAAAATCTGTTGTTTACCTCTATAATATACTGATAGCCACCATAATAATACAGGTAGTAAAAGAGACACATAATGAACAAGCTAAAATAAATACATACTGTATATTTATATAGAAGTGTCATGCACACAAACACAAAACACCTTCATGGTAACACACATGTCTCTAAAATAATACAATAAACATTCATTTAACAAAATAAAATAAATTATAACAAAAACTATTAGGAAGAATAACTATTTAAATGAAATACCATCAAATGTAAAGTGTCACTCAGGGTATTGTGAGAATGTCTTTTTGATGGTTTTTCACTGTAAATTGTAAGAGGATTGATTGTTTTTACTTCCAAAATTTGAACATTTAACAGTATTTTACAGTAAAATTGCATGCAATGCCCCATTGGATCTATTACAGTTTTTCCACTGTATATTATAAGGCAACTTACCCTTAACAGTCTTTTACCACTAAAATTACAAAAGTTTTGTTTACAGTGATAAATAATGCATGGCCATGAAGCGAACCATCAAATCGACTCCTCTAAGTGACGTTCCTGAGCCAAATATATCTCTTGTTGAAAAGCTGTTACCCATGAGGTTTCTCTGTTATGCCCTTGTAATGTGCGAATGCAATTTCATTGCATATTCACTTACAGGCTTTGCCCAGATGGGATATTGTTGGACAGTTGAGACCTGGTCTCTACGGACACTATTAAGCTTTCATTCCTCTCCCGGGGTTTTACCCTCTAAGAACAAGAACAACTCTCTGATTCTCTGGAGAGCGCAAGCTAAAGTCAATTCGGCTTGAAACAATAATTTGTAAATCGCATTTATACGATTACCATGCTTATCCAAGGATAAACAGATTCTCCTTCATGGAAATCAAAACATGTGGCATCAGCTTCTATAGGTTGCATAAGAGCAGGACCATTATCATTAATATTATGTCACGGAGTTGTGTTTGGTTAGGTGAGCACTTTAATGGCTCAAAGGAATAATATTTCCCTGTGCATTAGATAAATATCCAAACAGCAAATTGTGTGTAGCATGTGCTGTGATATCATTTGAAAGCACTGCTGTATTGACAGCTACTAAAGTATTAACCTGTCCTTTAAAATGGACACTTAATCTTCCACTTTATCCAGCGCCTAATATAGCTTTGATAGCGAGGTCAAGATTATGATTTAATCTCACCTATTTAACCTTGCCTAGCCCACTGACATCAGCACTTAAGTGATATTGAAAGGATATATTGTTATATATTGCAGAAGTATTGCTAAACTGTAATATAGTATATACAAAAATAAAAAGTATCAGTGTTACTTTAGTATCATTAAGATATTATTGTATTTTTTAATCAGTTTTTAAATTGTTTTGTTCTCATTTTGATTTTAGTAAAAGTTTTAGTAATTTTCTTGTGTTTTTGTCATTCTTATTAGTTTAATAGGTATATGTAGTTTTTGTTATTATTTGTTGTTGTTGTTGTTGTTTTCCGTTGTGGTTATTTTAGAAATTAAAGTTTAACTAAATGAAAATGAGAAATGATGCCTTGGCATCTAGCTGAAATAAAAATAGGGTTAGGTTAAGTTTATACATTATATGTATATATTTTTTTATTAATTTAATACAGAGTCCCTAAAGTGACTATTGCAAAAATAAAATATAAAGACTTTCGGTGCTCATGCGAAACTTTTGCGTGCTCACTAGAAACTATTTTGTGCGCACGAGGGACTTTTAACATGTATACTGTCTATTGTCACAGTTATGTTCACTTTTGTTCAGTTTCTGTCATGTCTGTATTAGTTCTCATTAGTTACTGGTGTCTGATTGGTTTATCTCTGTCCAGCTGTGCCTGCTTAGTGTCCTCAATTGTCAAGTCAAGTCGTCTTCATTTATATAGCGCTTTTAACAATGTAGATTGTTCCAAAGCTGCTTTACAGTGATAATAGGAAATCAAAGTAGCAGAGATTGTTTTGGCTTTATGACAGCTCTAGAATAAAGTTATTTTCCAGCTAAAGTTAGTTTTAATTGATTCACTTCCGTCGCAACAATCATTAGTTAGGCTATTAACTTAGGGGCTGCTAACACAACACCGTTTTAACAGAAAACTCTTAAGTTCTCTCTACGCAAACTTTAAAAATGCAAACCCGTGAGAACGTGTATTAAATGTGTGTATTTATACTCCCTGTTCTGTTCAGTCCTCGGCGGTTATTGTTTGTGTTGAATGTGTTTGTGATTCCCCTAAGTTTGCTACTTCATTAAAATCATCTTCTTCATCAAAATTGTTTTTTACTCAAAATAACCACAGATTTCGGATTCAATGCATGCTTACAGGTGGCAGGGAAATGCTTATTTTATCTATTCAATTTTAACAGCATTTATTGCGAACAGAGCCACAGACATTAAGACTTTAGATATGAAGTGAGGCTTACGCTTCAAAAAAATTACAAACTAGTGGCTGGATTCATCCGTGTACTAGACGAACGAAACCCAAATTTTAGCACTTTTTATCAGCCGATTCACACAGCCGTATTGCGGCCATTTCACAACCGCCACAGAGGATGGGTTAAAGCGGACATAAGGCCGTGATATTAGAGGTATTCTGGACCCTTAAACTTGGCAAATAGGACAATGTACACAGCCATATTGCATCATCAGCCCATTTTACGGTTTACGTTAAACCAATTGCGTGGTTTCTCGGCCGTCACAGAGGATGCTTTAAATGAATAGTTCACTTAAAAATGAAAATGCTGTTATCATTTACTCACTCTCAAGTTGTTTCAAACCTGAATTAATTTATTTCTTCTGTTGAACACTAAAGAAGATTTTGTAAAGAATATGGGTAACCAAACAGGTGATGGACCCCATTGACTTCCATAGTAGGAAAAAGAAATACTATGAAAGTCAATGGGGTCCATCAACAGTTTGGTTACCCATATTCTACAAAATATCCTTTGGTGTGTTCAACGGAAGAAAGAAAATCATTCAGGTTTGAAACAACTTGAGGGTGAGTAAATGATGACAGATCTTTAACAAGTCATGTGCATCTATACTCTAATTTTCTTCATAGTGAAATGGCAGTGACACACAAAGGAAACATGTTATATATAGACAGTACAGATAAAACCGAAACTGTAATGCATGAGCACGCAAAAAAACTACTTTTATAGCGATAGTTTCTCATGAGCATGAGATAAGTTTAATACTGTAATATAATATAGTATAATTCTATTAGAATGGAAAGCATTGATAAACAGAAATTTCGGTACATTTAATTCGATACATTTAATCGGTACATAATAATCGGCACAGACTTGAACCTTGTCTGTGTCGGAGCACCACAGCTTGGAAACATGTGCAACTGCCGCACCACAAGAAGCTTCTGACTGTTGTTGTCTCTCTGTCCGCCCCTCTTCAGTGGACTGGACAGCTCCTCCTGCTTCCAGGTGGTCTCGCTAATGAAAGCTCTCGCTCGGGGGGGACGGACAGTCATATGCACAATCCACCAGCCCAGCGCTAAAGTCTTTGAGCTCTTTGATAAGGTGAGCACTATTTCATACTCTGATTTGTGTTTTATGCATTCTGTTATGCAAAATACCTCATTCTTGGTGTGTTTTTTTCTCCAGCTGTATGTCCTCAGTCAAGGCCAGTGTATTTACCGAGGAAAAGTATTGAGCTTAATCCCGCATCTCAGAGAACTGGGACTCAACTGTCCCACCTATCACAACCCTGCAGACTTCGGTAAGAACAGACTTTGGTAAGAAAATGGCACTTTCAGAATACAGAGGTCCAAAATGAACAAACAAATAAATAAATAAATAAATAGCACAACTTTTTTTCGGGAATTGCTGAACCCTTGCTTTCAGAAGTGTGAAATAAATCATCATCACATTCCCCTACATCACATCACACACCCTTCACCATATCTAGAGATTGGCATGGGGCACTTTCCATAAGATCATCTCTCAATGCAAATCATACCAGCTATTAGCCTAACTGAAATAACACCATGCCAATCTCTAGGTATGATGAAGGGTGTGTGATGATGTGGGGCTTTTTTAATTCTGAAGGCCAAGGGAACTTTATCAGGATGCATATTATCCTGGATCCATGAAACAACTGGCCTTTAAAAATAAAATTCTGCCTGCCTCTATGGGAATTTAACATAGGGGTGTCCTGAATTATTCAACCTGTATTTTAAGGAAGAACATTTATTTCTTTACGACACATTATTCATTCACAAAGAAAATTGGTGTCCTTAAAGGTTGGATTTTTCCTCATTTTTTAAATTAAGGCATTAAGATTAATTTCCTAAAGAAGATTTTTTTTATTCCTCTTTGTAGTCAACTTTAGCATGGGTGTGTTCACTTATGCTATCCGCTGTGTGTGTATATATATATATATATATATATATATATATATATATATACACACACACACACACACACATATATATATATATATAATATTGTAACAATGTAAAACTCTTTACTGTTACTTTTGAATGCATCCTTGCTGAATAGAAGTATTAATTTCTTTCTTTCTAAAAAAAACAAGATTATCTTAAAAAATTTTAATAGAAATAAGTAAATACGTCTATTCAGCAAGGATGCATTTTATTATATATTATATAGTTTAATTTCTGTTACAGTTTTGTTAAAGTTTTCCAGACAGATGTAAAATGTTATTTTTGGACGCCATCTATACATGAATAAATTGTGGCTGGGAAAAGATTAATTGCGATTAATCGCATCCAAAATAAAACATAATATATGTGTGTGCACTGTGTATAATTATTTTGTATATATATAAATACACACACATGCATGTATATATTTAAGAAATATGTTCATGTATATACTGTATATATTTATTTATAATTTATATTATATATAAATATAAATATTTTATATATATATATATATATAAATCTTATATGTATACATGCATGTGTGTGTATTTATATATACAAAATGATTATACACAGTGCACACACATATATTATGTAAACACAAACTTTTATTTTGGATGCGATTAATCGCGATTAATCTTTTCCCAGCCCTAGAATAAATAATATACTGAGCATAATCCAGAGAACGAAAATAATACGCATCTGCATTCTCAATACGTGTATCAGCTGAGCAGAGTCTGAGAGTTTCTTCTGTTCTCCAGTAATGGAGGTGGCCTCTGGTGAATACGGGGACCAGACGGCTCGGCTGGTGAAGGCTGTTCACGAATGGAAGTGTGAGAAAGACTACAAAAGTGAAATGAATGGTAATGGAGTCCATAACCCCTTCCTGTGGCACAGACCATCTGATGAGGTGTGTAAAGAAACATGTGAAGTCTTTGTCACATGATACAGTGTTACGTCACATGAGAGATATGCATCTCTGTATTTTTGGCTCAGATAATTTAGCAGAGAGATGTAATAATTTAACCTATTTTCTTTAGGACTCTTCGTCGTCGGAGGGTTGCCATAGTTTTTCTGCCAGCTGCTTGACGCAGTTTTGCATCCTTTTCAAGAGAACGTTTCTTAGCATCCTGAGAGACTCGGTAAGCTGCAACGCCACCTAGTGGGGAAGTTCAGTGACACTTACACAGCACAGCCAACATGTCATAAAGAGCATCGGCTGTTTAAATATGGAGAACAGGATTTTACCATCGACAACATGTTCCTGGATCAACATCTTTGTTGATCCTGGAACAACATTCCAAACAACCAATCAGATTTAAGGGACAAGTTTACGGTTGATGTCAAGTTTAGGCTTACAACCAGAGTTAGGTGCTTCTACATCAGTGTTACCATATAATGATGTGAATAAAAACTACCTTTAATCCCAATTAAGTTTTAATAATAGTAGCAAGGTCATGGATTTCAATGACTTTTCACTGGAATTACACAGTCTAACAACAGCTGAATTGCATTAGTCGGAATTGTGGCAGTCTGGGAAATAATGTGTTTTCTATTTTTATTATTATTATAATTATTATTATACTCTAAAAAACGCTGGGTTGTTTTAACCCATGTTTGGGTCATATATGGACAAACCCAGCCGTTGGTTTAAATTTTTTAATAAAATTTTAAACCCAGTGGTTGGGTTTGTAAATATAATGAATATGGGTAACACTTTACAATAAGGTTCATTAATTAACATTAGTTAACTACATTAGTTAGCATGAACTAATAATGAACTGTACTTATACAGCATTTGTAAAGAATTGTTATTTTCAACATTTACTAACACTTTATTAAAATCTTGTTAGCATTGGTTAATGCTCTGTAAACTAACATGAACAAACAATGAACAGCTGTATTTTTATTAACCAACGTTAACAAAGATTAACAAATATAGTAACAAATGTACTGCTCATGGTTAGTTCATCTTAGTTAATACATTAACTAATGTTAACTGATGAAACTTTATTGTAAAGTGTTACCAAAAATGTATAAATGGAACACAAATCACCATTTCTTTTGGAAATACCTCATATTGTGTGGAAGATTACATAGGAATTTCATATTGAACGGTTATCATTTAGAACCTGAAATATTAGAATATACACTTACAGTGGTTTGTCATCAGAATTTCATTATATTTTAATTCTACTTAATAACATTTAATTTAGATTTAAAATAGATGTATCCTGTTTGCTCCCTAAATAATGTTTTTAAATCTGATTGTAAATTCAGAAGGAACATAAGCTTGATCTGAAAATGATTCTTCTCTGTTTAGGTGTTGACTCACTTGCGCATCATATCTCATCTTGGGATTGGAGTTCTCATTGGTCTGTTATACCTGGGCATCGGCAACGAGGCCAAGAAAGTCCTTAGCAACTCCGGCTTCCTGTTCTTCTCCATGTTGTTCCTCATGTTCGCAGCTTTGATGCCCACCGTTCTCACCTGTGAGTCTGTACAATTTGTGTAAAAAGGTCCATTATGTTCTTCATAGAAGAAAACTTTGATGCACATTTTACTTTACTTTGTAACACTATTTTTGTATGTGAAAAAAAAACTTGATATTTACATTCTATGGATGCTAATCTGTTCTTTTTGACTGTTATTGTAGTTCCACTTGAGATGGGCGTCTTTTTGAGAGAACATCTAAATTACTGGTACAGTCTGAAGGCGTACTACTTGGCCAAAACAATGGCGGACGTCCCGTTTCAGGTAACATGGAACAAATAACACATGAGGTTTTCTCATGAAAAGTAGCTTGCTCTTTTGAGATGATTCACATTTTGGATAAGAACAAGGTTTAGACTGGGGTCTCTTCAGAGGACATACACATAACAGGATAAAAATTGAACAATAAGGGGAACAAGTAAGATGGTTATGGCATAAACATGTTATTGGAGCTTCAAGAGGATTTGCTTTTCAGGTCAAATCACTATTTGCACAATATAGACAAATCCTGCTGCAACATTACATAAGTGGGCTTTGTGTTTCCCCAGCAGAAATATTCTCTAGTGTTTCTACAAGAAATATTATTCAGTTAGAAAAAAAGATTTTGACCATTTGGGATGTTTTACTTAACCTGACAAAAAACAAAAAAAAAAGGATCCTATGGGGATCCTATTATGCTTTTTTACATTTTCGTCTTAAGTGTGTAATGTGGCTGTATGAGCATGAAAAAGGTTTCCAAAGTTACAAAGCAAAGTCACTCCATGAGGAGATATTCTCTATATCTATTTTCAAGGTCACTAAGCAATTTAGTAACATTGACTTATGCACAAAAAGTCAAATTGTTAGTTTTCTCTTTGAAAGGGGATACTTTAAAACACTTCCTTTCTGCCTCACAGGTTGTGTTCCCGGTGGCGTACTGCAGTATAGTGTACTGGATGACATCTCAACCTTCAGATGCAGTCCGTTTCATTCTTTTCCTGGCTTTAGGGACACTCACGTCACTGGTTGCACAGTCGTTGGGACTTCTGATAGGAGCAGCATCCACATCATTACAAGTAAATACCTTTACTTTTCCCTCGTCCAGTAATGTTCTGTCGTATACTTGATATTATGAAAATAAATTGCCTCATTGTCAATCAATCAAATTTTAAAGACATTTACAGAAAATGTTCACTTTTGTCTGATGGAGTATTGTGTTTCTTGACAGGTAGCAACTTTTGTTGGTCCTGTGACTGCCATCCCCGTGCTGCTATTCTCAGGCTTCTTTGTCAGTTTTGACACCATCCCAAAATACCTCCAATGGATGTCATACATTTCCTATGTCAGGTAAGGGAACCTCAGGAAATGCTCATTATAGCTTTAGTTCAATATTAAAGGTCCCATATTGCCAAAACTGAAATTCCCTGGCTTTTTTCATGATAACAGAGTTCTAGGGGCTATTAAACTACAACATAAGTTTCAAAACAGTCGATCCACAGACAAATACACACAGCCTGCTAAAGTAGCTGTGCCTTTCCACGAGCCGTTGTGACTTGCGTATAAATGTGATGTCAAAACTACTGTCACCGCCTTCAGTCACCACTCCCACCAATGGTGGGTCACTCAGAAAACAACAGGCCAATCAGAAGAGAGGCTCATGAATATTAAATAGACAGGCCAAAATCCACCTGTTCTTGTCAGAGCTCCTGAGAAAGGAGCTGTACAAATATATTGAGATGGTTTTCGGTACTTATTCCACAAATATATATTCTTAAAGGACATCAAAACCTAAAGTAAAACTTTAGAAAGTTGTACTATATGGGACCTTTAAGATATGATAGATTCTATATGTGCCAAATCATTCATCTGCATTATTTGAAATAAGGTACATGAACAGAAATTTTTACTTTAATTATTTATACCTAAAGACAAAATGATTAACCAGCAATATCACAGTTTCACAGAGTTTTATGCGCCCTTGTGAAAGAGATGAACTTAAGAGCGCTTTTAGACCCACCTAAGTAGGACTTAATCTTTATATGTCATTTCATAATTGTATTAATTTTCAAATATGTTACAGTGTACTGCCGAATGTATTGGCAAGCATTTATAGTAAAACATAATATACTATATCTATTGAAACTTGTATGATACTGTATGTATTTACATGACATACACGTTTGCTATTGCACATTTGTAATGATAGTAGTTGCATTTTTACTATATATAAATGTATTAACTCAATGTAATATCAAATAAGTTAAATGTTAACTACAGTTAAAATTACAATCGAGTACTTTACATATGCTTCCGTATGTCAATCAACATATCAAAATAAGTGTACTTGTTTAAAGCATGACAAAATATTACTAAAACATAATGTTTGAAATGTAGGATACTTTAAAGTAAAATTCTTAATTTTACACTAAAGTGTGTTTAAGTGTGTTAAGAAACAGTCATGATAGTGTACTCACTTTATTTCATTATGTCCATTTTATTTCATTAATATCATATAATCTACAAGTAATACTTTTTAACAGACTTTTAAGATTTGAAGTACACTACAAGTGCACATTCAATACAATTAAGCACACTTATTTTTTCACAAGGGTGTTTTAACTCCTTTACATAACATTATAACATTATTTCATGCTCAAGATTATCTCATTACAAAGATTAAATGTGCTACACATTTTTAAGTACAGTATGTAAGATGAAGTACACTTATAATAAAGATGTTTATCATAGTGATTGTTTTGAGGTTTTATATTAGGAGGATTATTCGCAATTACTACTTATAACCAATAAGTAAATAAATGATCATGATATATCGATTCAAGTTTAAATTATTTTATTATGGAAGTACAAAGAGATATGAAAGACTTGCAACTATATAGGCACAATGTATTAGACTTAGTGTAGTGGTCAAAATACAAAATATTTGACAAGAGAAAGCTGCATTTGACCAATCAGAAACAAGTATTCCATAGAGCTGTATAAAAAAACAAAATTTTTTACCAAAAAAATTGTACTCCAAAAACATTGTATATCTTAAGTGGTCCTCTTCTAAATCAGTTGTCCTCTGACTTTCAGATATGGTTTTGAAGGGGTCATTCTGTCCATATACGGCCTTGACCGTGAGGACCTGCACTGCGACAAAGACGAGACATGCCACTTCCAGAAGTCACAAGCCATTTTGAAGGAGCTGGATGTTGAGGATGCAAAGCTCTACTTGGACTTTATTGTGCTAGGCATCTTCTTTGTGTCGTTTCGTCTCATCGCCTACTTTATCCTCCGATACAAGATCAGTGCTGAGAGATAGACTCGTGTAAGAAGTGATGGAGAGAGTACTGTCGAGACTTTCTTGCCCAGGGAGGGCTAGGCTGAAAAAGCCTAAAGAGGGTTTGTTCCCTCAAAAAGAGCCATCGGCATGTTCGCCTACACTGGACAGAAACCTGGGCTGAACCTGAAGTCACAGTATGTACTGTAAATGTCCAGCTTTTGCGTGCTTTTATAAGAAAACAAAGCGCCTAGAACGCAACCGTTTTGGGACTCAAACAAACATCTGCCAGATAGACAAAGAAACATGGCCGCACTGAAGAAAACTCACTTTCAGCAGCTGACTGAGAAAGTAATGGGCTAATTTGTGTGATCATATTGGAAAGCTGGAATCTTTTCTCTTGCCCTTGTGAAAAAAGAAGTGTGCTTAATTGTATTGAATGTGCACATAGTGTACTTCAAACCTTAAAAGTATATTTATTTAAAAAAAAGAAAAAGCTGCATTTGCAGATAATATAATATTGATGAAATAAAAGCCACTTAAGTGTAGTTAATAAGAGCACTTTCATGACTGCTGCATAACGTAAGTACGTTTAAAAGGGGCGCTTTGTAATAATTTCGTATTAAAGTGTACATTGTAAATCATGTTTTAATCTTCTTTTGTCGTGCTTTACAGAACTACACTTGTTCTCATGTTTCCACTTACATAGGCTACTAAGTCACATGTAAAGCACTTGATTGTAATTTTAACTTTAGTGTGTTATTTGATATTACATTTAAAGTTAATATATTTTAAATGCACTAAACTGCAACTTCTTCATTACAAATGTGTGATAATTACAAATATATATTGTTTTATACAGCATACAAGTTTCAATAGAAATGCCCTAAAAGTATGTTTTCGTGTACCATAAATGTTTGCCAGAACATCTGGCAGTGCACAATAACCATATTTCAAAGACGATATAGAAGTAATTATGAAATTACATATAAAAATGTACTTAAATCCTAAATGGATCACAAAACTCTTAAATTCAGCTAATCACGTTTAAGCTAATAAATAATTTGAATTTAATTGAAATTAACATGCAATTAAGTGTCCGTAGATATTCAGTTTTTTAGCTTTAGCAGTTTTAAGCAGGTCTAATCCTTTCAAAAGAATCCTGAACTGCACTTTTTTTTCACAAGGGTGTCCTTTTTTCTTTTTCCTGTGCAATGATTGGATATAAAAGAGAATCATTAATTTCTGGTCTACCTGGCATTCCTTCTATTAAAAAGCTCCCCTTGTGTTGGTAATGGCTGCCTTTTGCTCTTGTAGAAGAATGATAACTTAGAAACTTGTATAGGTTGTAACTGGGTTACAATCCTATCAGAGGAGGAAGAAATAAATCAAATCCTAAAGAGAACTAAATGCCCAAGGTGACCGGGATCTCATTAGAATGAAAAAGGGATCAAATCCTAAAAGCATGTAAATTCTGTGCCACTAGTGTCACCAAACAGAACTGCAAACATAATGACTGTTTTCAAAAAGGTTTCTTTAACACTCCTTCTGTCATTTGTCAAACAAATGGATAGTCCCACACCCATCACAAATTTTGCAATTGGCATACAAGTATACAGCCTTAGGGATTGCTTGCTTGATAATGTGTGATGTTTTCATTCGGGCTGACATTTCTGGGTGTTTAACAAAAAATCTGGGAAAGGGATTTATTTTTGCATTGAACAAATTACATACATCACCTTTAAGACTCCATACAGCATGTTTTAAAAAAAACTGTTCAATATATCTTTATGACTTTAGTAATTAAGCACAGTACATCTGATAAACCATCATCATATGCAAATATGAATTTTGGCATCTTTTGCAAAATGCTAGGCTTCTCTTTGTTCACTGCATCATATTTGTGCAAATTATTGGACTTCTTAACTAAGTTATCAATCCTAAAGCTGGCAAACCCTAAAATGCTTCTCTTACATTCAGAAATGTATTTTATGAAAGGTTTACAAGTTTGCGTTTACTGTTCTAAATGCCTTTGATTTTCCTGAATTATAGGTTCGAAGGTCACGTAAGTAATCATAGAGGATCTCACACACTCCCATGTGCCGTTTATCATCCAAACATGTTTTTTTCACGTTAAAGGGTCATTGTCATTGATTAATGTTATACTCTTTGTTGACATCTATTCACAGATGTCATGCTTTCTGGTTACGGGATAATCAAAAAGTGATGTAATTGCTAAGTCAATGCAAAAGTGAAAATGTGACAAAAATGAAGAATGCTATTTATTATCTGTGTTCTTTGTATTAAAGGTCTATTTTGCGGATGTTTAGTGACCTCCGAACTATATGTCCCCATGCAGAGCATCAGTCACTAAACAGTGAATGCTCAAGTGTTATTACCATTATAATCATACCAAACCTGATGTGGAAATTTATGCAAAATATCTTTTGAACCATCTTTGATAGCTGTATTACTTCTATTCTGTTGGAAAAGTATTTCTACTTAGAATGTAGTGCATATTTATGTTTTTGTATATGTTAATTGTATATTATGTTTCTTATTTAGCTTCCTTCTTTGAATCTTGCACTTACAGTATGAACCGTAGAATCAAAATGATAGGGATTGTTATATATAGACATTCAATGGCTCTATTTTAAAAGTTATTTAATTTTCCATATCTGAAATGGTCTACTAGTTACAATATGTTTCTGTTGCACAAATCTAATGTAATAATAGTTACATATTAGATATTCTAATAAAGATTTATTGTTTTCAAACTGCTTTCTTTTTTTTTAAACAGGAGTGTCTTATTTTGAATGGGTTAAAAATGTGACATAATATTTATTTAAGATAAGATTAATACGATTTAAAACAATAAAACATGTTTAAAGTGTAGGGACAATTTAGCTTCAATGTTCAGTATAATTTAACCTCCTGAGACCCTGCGACCTCATATGAGGACATCACATTTTTGGTTGTGTGCAGCATAATACTTAATTCTGTGTAACTGAAACATGTTTTTCACAAACGAGGACACTTACACTGCCATCTGGTGGGGTCAGAAGAGAAAAAAAATTAACATAAATAATTTAAAGATGGCGGAGAACACAGGTCACATGTCACGCAGCCACTCCAGACCAAAACGTCCACAAGATAAAAAATATAAAAACATTTCATTGTTGATTCTTGTTAAGTTATGCATAGAAGAGTTGTATGATTAAAATGGCATGCACATTTGACAAACTTTTGTAACAATAAAGATTTACTATGCTGCTAAAGTTGATGTCCACATATGAGGACAATGGGACTTAGCTTTGATGAAATTGTAGAAGATGTTAGCAAAAAAAAAAAAAAAAAAAAAATTGTTGTTGCATTGAGCTTCGTGACGCACACTGGCTCACTCACTCGAGCGCGCACACACACACACACTCAACGGGGCTTCAGTTCACTCACGATCGCGCGCACATACACAGACACACAGCTCTGTCTCTCTCTCTCTCTTGCTCGTCGCTCGCTCGCGACACACACACACACACACACACACACATTCACTTTGCTCACTCACTCGCACACACACACACACACACACACACACACACACAAACACACACACACACTCTCTCTCTCTCTCTCTCTCTCTCTCTCTCTCTCTCTCTCTCTCTCTCTCTCTCTCTCTCTCTCTCTCTCTCTCTCTCTCTCTCTCTCTCTCTCTCTCTTGCTCACTCACTCGCGATCGCGCGCGCACGCACACACTCTCTTTTGCTCGATCGCGATCACACACACACACAGGATATGAATTGTTGATATCAACAATTCAATTGTTGATATCAAAAATTAAATTTTTGATATCAGCAATTTAATTATTGAAATCAACAATAGAATTCTTGATATCAACAATTGAATTGTTGATATCAAGAATTGATTTCTTACTAGTAGAAATATAATTTTTGATATCAATAATTACATTGTTAGGCTACTAGTAAAAATGCAAATTCCTGATTTCAATAATTCAATTGTCACTAGTTGAAATGTCTATTCTTGATATCATCAATTAAATGCTACTAGTAAAAATGTTAATTTTTGATATCTGAAAATAAAGGTTTTTACTATAAGAATTGTATTTCTGATATGTGAAATTGGAATTTCAACTAGTAAAAAATCAATTCTTGATATCAACAATTGATTTTGAATGGCAGTCTATGGAGACTTTTCACAAGTGAAAATACAATTACAGATATCAAGAATTATAGTTTTTACTAGTTGAAATTCAGTTGCTGATATCAAGAACTATAATTTTAACTAGTGAAAATTTAATTGTGGATATCAAGAATTAGCATTGTTACTAGTGGAAATGTAATTTCTGATATCAAAAATTGCCATTGTTACTATTCCTGATATCAATAACTATTATTTTACCTAATGAAAATTGAATTGTTGATATCAAGAATTCATATCCTGAAAATGAATAAAAGTTAAAACGGCTTGCCATAAACCCCAAAAAGCTAGAATAAATCTAAAATGTACGCCAAACCAAAACTCAGGTCTCAGGAGGATAAAGTTAAGATAGACCCACTGTCCTTGCATGAGGACATCATTTTATGCAAAAACTACTTCATGTACAAAAACAAATTTTAGTTATTATACTTATTAGGTCCTACTTATACCAAATAGCAAGAAAAATTATAAAATGCACACCAGGCAAACTCTCGGGTCTCAGGAGGATAAATCAAAAAACTTTCTGGATAGCTCTAACAAATGCACAAGCATGTGGGAAAAGTGTAAGAATAGATAAAGTGTCAGAATCTTATATCCAATAAGAAACGGTTCCAAACCCTGTGTCACAAATATATTAAGTTTCATTGTGTTTTGGTTTAGTTCTGTTAGGGCTAACTCAGGGTCCATCCATCCATTTCCCACTGCTTACAGCCTGACACACTGATCATCTCCAGCATCCCTGTTTGACCCTCTGTTTTATCCTACTTCTTAATGAGCTCCATTTTCTCACTGTACTATATGAGCCATAAAAGCCTGATGTATCAAATATGATACTCAACAACAAAAAAACGCATTTGAAAACTGTCTGAAGGTTCATTAAACTGTTCCTTTACAAATGAATTGTGTTACTGTTTTTCATGTCAGGCTTTATAGGGTTAATTACAGAATCATGAGACATTTATAATATAATTATATCAAATGATGATACGCATGGTGATATAAAAATAAAGTGAAACCAAACCTTAAAATTGCTTTACTGGTTTAATGACAGTCATACTACTAAACTAGGGTGGTCTGGAAAAGTGTGTTTTAGCATATCTCATGACATTTAGGACAATATAATTGTTAAAATGCAACTAAGTCTGTTTCCACAACAGCCTGACAGTAGCTTATGCCACTGAACTATAGTTAATAAAACTGATGATGTCCGAAGCTGAGGCCATGCAAGAACATGTATGCATTTGACACAGATTCGATATACATTTGGTGTGTGTGTGTGTGTGTAATTAACTACAAAGTGTTATAGTTAATAGTAAATATATAGATCAGCTTTCAGAATTAGTTTTACCTGAATTAATTTTAAATCGACTGATCTGTTCGTCCACCAAAACGACTGTACAAACTTCTATCAACTCTTTAAGAAAGGTTATTCTTCTGGCCAAGAAGACTAACTTTCTTATTCTATAGCACTAAACAGTACAAAAAACATGTAGCAACACCAAACATTAAAGTGACTTGATCTGTGAGCAGCAACAGAGACAATCAAGCATGGATATAATGAATTTTAATAAATTAAACTACGGATACATAGAACTAAACAAACAAATAATATACAGGATAACAAAATGTAAAGAAAGAATAATTTGTTACATTTATATAGTGCTTTTCTGGGTACTCAAAGTGCTTTACATGAAAGGGGGAATCTCCTCGACCACCACCAACGTGCAGCACCACCTGGATGATGCGACGGCAGCCATATTTCGCCAGAATAATACTTAATGCCCACCACCAGTTTACTGGTGGAGAGGAGACAGTGATGAAGCCAATCAGTATATGGGGATGATTAGGAGGCCATAATGGACAGAGGCTAAGGGGCAAATTTGGCAAGGATGCCGGGGTTAAATCCCTACCCTTTTTCCGAAGCACATACTTGGATTTTTAATGACCACAGAGAGTCAGGACCTCGGTTTAACGTCTCATCTGAAGGACGGTGCTCTTTGACAGTATAGTGTCCCCGTCACTATACCGGGGCGTTAGGACCCACACAGACCACAAGGTGAGCGCCCCCTGCAGGCCTCACTAACACATCTTCCAGCAGCAACCTGGTTTTCTCAGGAGGTCTCCCATCCAGGTACTGACCAGTATCTTCAGTGGACAACCAGTCTTGGGCTACAGGGTGATATGGAGAGAAGAGAAGATGTATTTATTTATCTCACAATACCACTCATTGCATTTGTTGCTACATCATAAGCAGTTGTTAGGGGTAGCATATTACAGAAGTAACAAGTTACAAAATATATGACTTATTCAGCAGCCAAGAACTATAACACATTACCCACACTAAATATGGTAATATAACTGACATCACAATTTAAGTAACTCAAGTTACAAACAAATAAGATGCAGCATGTCAGCAGGAGCTGGATGCTGGTGTACAAAATCTGCATGAACTTATAGGCAGCGTCAACCCGAGACTTGAGAGAATGGGAAAAAGAAATCTTTGGCTGCACCCCGGTTCGAAGTCATGACTACCATTTCAGTCCATATCTTGCCAAGTGTGTAAAGCAATTGAAAGTAGTTACTCAGTTACATTTACGAAACAGTATAAATTATGCAGTACAAAAAACATTACAATTCCAGCTACAGCTACTACTATAGTACACCATAGTTCAAAGTAACCTGCCCAACAACTGGTCAGGAAAAACAATTGTATTCTATTGTGAAAAATGGACTCCCAAGAAGCAATAGCTTATAAGCAGGGGTCCATCCCACCACCAACAACTCCCCACCCACCTGACAAAGATAGTATGAGCGGTCCAACTTTAGATGCCAGGAACAACCATTCTTTAAATTGTGGGTATTTAGAATACAGTTGCCTTCATCAGACAAAAATTGGCAGTCATTGTACCTGAGGATCAGAGAGAAGAGAAGATCAAAGAATGGCAAAACTTAACCTTTGAGAGCCAGCAAAGAATGAAATCACCTTAAAAGGGACATATAAGCTTAAAATGCCTCTAAATATCAAAAGAAATAATATATACGTGTGTAACAGGGGTGTCTCTGTGTTGTGTAACTCACGATGAACACCAATTTGCACTTTAGGATAGATTTTTATTATGTTGGCAACAAATAGAATGTCTCGGTTACATATATAACCCTCGTTCCCTGAGTAGGGAACAGAGATGTTACGTCGTGACGATGAATGGGGTTTCGCTTAGAAAGCCTATCCACTTCGAGAATATAAAATGAGCCAATGGCAAGAAAATGCCATGGGTCTGCAGAATTTCCATAGCGTAATTACGCCCCACTTTGTGGGTATATAAGGAAGGACGCTGGCAACATGCAGTTATGTTTTGCAGTTACGCTGAGGAGCCGAGACTGAACTCAGGCATTCCCGCCGTACAGCGGAAGTGGGAGGGAGAAGTAATCGTAATCACTACGAGTTTCGTAGTGACGAAACATGGGGTTCCCAGTCTAATCACGCCACCTCGGCTGTCTTCCAGTGCACTGCGTAAGTCTGAGTCTCGCAATCAGGAGCTAGCACGGACGAAGGAATACCAAGGTACACTGGGAAGCATATCTGAGAGGAGATATGCAACACAATGCCTACCCAAAGGGAGGACTTAAAAATACACATATGGCCCGAGAGGGGGTAACATATGGAGAAACACTGGAGTATACAGCTCGCAGGGTGGAATCTTTCAACTCCAGGGGTGGCAGGGTAGCTTGCCAAGGGAAAGAGGCTTACAGTGGAAATACACACGCGGGGATCGCCACAGGGGGGGAACCATGTACATGGAGGCACCTAGCCAACACGAAAGGCCACCATAACAGACAATGAGCTGGTCTGAGGTCCTGAAACACTGCGTTCTGTTTACGTAGGCACGGAGGGCGTCCATTGCACATGGCGCCCCAGCCCGTGGAGGAGGCATCTGTTGGTACAACAACGTGCCTGGAAACTCGTTCTAAGGGCACTCCGGCCTGTAGAAAACTGAGGTATCCACGGAGTGAAGGTCTGACGGCAGGTCGGAGTAACTGGTACTCGGAGCGTGCCTAGTTGTCATGCCCACCTCGGGACTCGATCGCAAAGCCAGAGCTGAAGCGGTCTCATATGAAGCAATCCGAGCGGCGCTGCTGCGGCTGCGGAAGCCATATACCCCTGGAGCCTCTGAAACTAACCCCAATGGGAGAACCGCATACTGATATGCCCGCCCCTCGAAAGCAAACCGTTGAAACGGTCTGTGTCGAGGAAGAATGAAGACATGAAAGTAAGCGTCCTTCAGGTCACTGCAAAACAATCCTGTGGCCACACACATTCGAAAATGCGTTTGGCTGTGAGCATCTTGAACAAAAGCCTGTGAAGGGTTCAGTTCAATATGCACAGGTCCAGGATCGGGCGTAACCCACCGGTCTTCTTCGGTACAATGAAGAAGGGCTGTAGAAGCCGGACTTTATTTCGGCTGGAGGGACAATCTCAATCGCACCTTTCGCCAGTAAGTTAGCGACCTCCGCACGCATGCCAGGGGCATTGCCACCGACCATAGTGAAACAGACTCCCCCGTATGAGCCTGTATGAATGAACGGCTCGTTTTAAAATATTCCCGGTCTACTGACATTTGTTAAGACATCTGCTTTAAACATTACAATTCTCATGATAACTTTGGTTAACTTTACATTAAGTAAATCCACTTCAAAAGCTAATTACTCCTGGACAGCAATGCCATAGAGATATGCTCTCTGCAGAGCGATTGCAAAAACGGAAGTTCAAAGACAATATTCTAAAGATGGCTGCACCAGATAAGGTCTATAGTTAGTGCAAAATGCAGCTGCTAGACTCCTAACTGGGACTGGCATTTTAAATTCTACTATGATTTTAAAATTCTACTATATGTTTATACAGTCTTATGTTTATAAGAATATGAATAGTATTTTATATTCCTTCTAGAGCTCTGAGATCCAGTGATCTCTGTTTACTCATCATGCCTATATCCAGACTTTTTTTTAAAAGGCGATTGTCTTTTGCGATCACAGGTCCAAAACTTTGGAACAGTCTACCTCTCCATATCAGATTAGCTCCCTCTATTTCTACCTTTAAGTCTGCCCTAAATACATATTTATTCTCTCTGGCTTTCTTGACCATAGGTTTGATATTTCTTTTTTTACTCTTGTTGTGTGCTCTTTAATTTTGGAAGTTTTATTTTTCTATTTTCTTAGTTCTATTCACTTTGGTCAGCCTGCGTTGTTTTTAAATGTACTTTATAAATAAATATTGTATTGTAAAAGCTTTTTAGGGTATTAAGAGTATTTTTGTTATGATGTCATAAGAGTAAGTTCCTACAGTTGCCAGAAGACTCATTGTCAGAGAAGCACACACACACAGAGGTATAGCATGAACCAGAGTCTGGAATGTACAGCAGAACAGGTGATTAATGATGGATCAATGAAAGCGAGAACAAGGATAGAAAGGGAATGAATTCCACAAACACAGCAGTAGATGAGCTTCAAACACGATGGAAAACCAAGGCAATCGAGGATAACACCACAGTATCAGTACAGCTGTAACCTGAAAATTATTAAAAGGAAGCAAGACAAGTTAAAAATTGACTTGTTAATCTTAAGTGAGAGAAAAGACTTGAGAAAAGAAAAAGAAAAAACAGATGTGTTATGCAACTAAGAATCTATATGAATCAGTTCTGACTGTCTGTCTCCAGTGCTTCCAGACATGATGAGTAATTCAGTCTGAGTCATCTCATAATCAGTTGCTGACAAACAATAAACTTTTGTTTTATTGGTGTACATTCTGTTAATTAATGTTGAAAATTACGTGAAATATTGCTTATATAAACCTATGGGATTTTTAACTTTTGAACAACATTGAACAGAACTTTAAGGTATAGACAACATTTTCTTTTTTATCACTACTTTCACTACATCAAATTTTATTTTAAATGTGTCTTTTTGTTAATGCTAAATATGTTTCTAACAAAGCACATCTCTGTTTAGAATTTCTTAATTCATTTCCAGATAAATTATGGATGATCAGGACAAATTTACAGACTATGAATCTCCAAGAGAAAAGAGGTATAGTATGCAGATGCTTCTGATGTTTGACAGTTTGATTGGTAAAAATGTATGTTATTAATATATTTTATTTTTCTACCTTATTGTCAGACCCAGACTTTCAATCTTTAAAAAAATATTATAATTATATCAAGATATATATATGAATTTATGCATTATCAACATCATGGTAATCTAAACAATGAGTAAAAAAAAAAAACTATTTAAATATATCTTGTTTAAAAATTACCGCAACATAACTGGGCAGATTGCGAAACACAAACAGTTGTGCACAAATACAAGTAGAAAAGACAGAAACAAACAGAAAGGAGGAAGAAAACAGAAGGAAGATCAAACCCGAGTCTTGCCAATATTATCGATAGCCTACAATGTCAGTGAAGAAATAAGCTTTAGATTAAATATGACACAATAATTATAAATATATTCTGATATGAAAATAAAAATATGTTGATATGAAAATGTTATTGTGTAATTGTCAAATTATACAAATTAAGCATGAGAGTATAATGTTATTGTGTGTGCTAGCTATGAAATTAGCCTTAGAAAGTCAAAAGACAATTTTTTAAATGTCATTTTCATCACTCTTTTTTATAAACATGTTGGTTCAAAAAAATTAATGTCTCATGTGACCAATGTTTGTGCACTTAGTAAATACAATTTTTCTTTCTCTCTCCCATGTTTTTTTATTATAAAGCTCATTTTCGGACTCACAGACTCATGGAGCATTCCACAGTCATTTCATGGAGTCTGTTCAGCCTTTGATTGAGTTGATTGACTCTCTGAGGATGATCGGCATTGATAAGGATATAGATCTACCATCCATTGCAGTGGTGGGAGATCAGAGTTCTGGAAAGAGCTCTGTTTTGGAGGCTCTCTCTGGGGTGGCTTTACCTCGAGGAAGTGGTAAGACACTGAAATACTTTAATTTTTTTTGTTAGCATGTTAATTTTCCCACTTGGTCCGCTATTGAGATCACTTGTATGCTGATGACAAACAGAGTAATAAACCCATTCTATGTGGATGTTTCTTACCATTGTATATCTGAGAAAAACAGATATGGATGTCTAACAATTTTCTTTACTGAAATAGTTCTAAGACTGAAGTCATGGCACTCCCCATGAGCTTCATAATACTGGCCTTGTCTGTTGATGGCTCTGTCCTGGAGTTTAAAATTAACTGAAAAATGTTGTAAGTTAGTTTTGATGTCAGCCTGACATTTGAGCCCCACCTGCAGAAATAGTGCATGTTTATTGCCCATTCTGTTCTATCTGCTTCTCTCATATTGGATATTGTAATGCTGGAGTTTCTAAATCCTCAATAAATTACAAATGACAATATATGTAAAATTGGGCAGCCAGAATCTTGACTTGGACCTGGGTCATTGATCACATTACCCCTATTTTGGCATCTTTGCACTGGCTTCCTGTCAGGTACTGTGTTGATTATAATATCTTTTAGCTGACATAAGGCATTGCGTCGTCTGGCTCTGCGGTATTACTGTGGTCTGGCTATACCTTCTGTTCCCCACAAGAAGACAAGTGACTGTTACCTGTTTTACTCATCTGTTGGCATCTACCCCTTTTGTTAACGCCTGCATACCTGTTTACCCACCTGCTTTAGTTTTTGAGAATACATGCTTGCAAAAGTGGTCCTAACCTGAGTTGGTGTGTTGTCACACTTGGGGAGAAGGAAAGACTGGAGACAGAGAGAGTCTAGGGGGACAGGGTGGATCAGGCGGCCGGGGCGGATCCGATGGTTCAGGAGGCCAGGGCATATCAGCCTTTGCGGCCCCTCCATGGGAGCCAGGTTTACAGCCTTGCTGGAAAAAGACAAGTTAAACTGCTGGATCCAAGGTGGGTCTGGGTCTCACTTGGCTGCTGAATCTGTGCATAGCAAAGTACTCTGTTTTAAACTGCTCCGAAACTTGAAAGGTTGGTGATCCAAATATAGCTTTTATTGAGCAATCCATAATCATAATCCAAATACAGGCAAAGGGTCAAGCACAAGCAAACAGGGAATGACTGAGCTAACCAGGCTTATACAGGTGAAACTCGAAAAATTTGAATACCGTGCAAAAGTTTTTGATGATTATGGCTCACAGCTTATGGAAACCCAAAATTCAAAATCTCAGAAAATTAGAATATTACATGAAATCATAAAAAAAAAGGATTTTAAATACAGAAATGTCGGCCCTCTGAAAAGTATAATCATGCATATGTATATAGTTATATATACTAAATATATTAGTTTCACCTTTTAATTTGAATTACTGAAATACACAAACTTTTGCACGATATTCTAATTTTTCGTGTTTCACCTGTATAGTCTGCGGTAATGAGCCAATGAGAGACAGCTATAACAATCATGGTTGACAGTCCGGGTAGTGGGTTATGGGTAATGTAGTCTGAGATGGTGTGGCAATAGTCCGGGGTCGTGTGCCCTCTGGTGGCTATCAAGGGCACTTCAGATGATGATTGTGACACTGTTGTTCAAATCTTCATATTAATGGCACATCCGAGAAACATCTATTCTTGCATAGGCACTGAGTGTACTGATTCTTGCATACGCAATGAGTGTACTCGATACCATAAAAGTAGAAGGAGGAGATGATCTTGATGCAATGTGACGAAATAAATTAGATTTGAAAACTAGGGACCAACATACCTTGAGAAACATTGTGCTTATATATTTTTTAAGGTATTGTCACCCGCTGTCCTCTTGAGTTGAAATTACGGAAGTTAAACAAAGGACCTTGGTCCGGGACCATTTCCTACCGTGATCACAACGAGACATTTCATGACCCATTAATGGTGGAGAACCTTGTCAGAGAAGGTCAGTATGAACAGTTACCCTTACAGATCATAACCAGCATCAGTTGTAATGATGCTCTGATGAATGTCATCTTCGAAAAAGCACTAGCCTATATCTGTGTTTAACACCATTGAGCAAAATTCAAAATGTTTGCTTCTTTATGTAAGAATTAAGAATGTATTTATTTAAGTCTCCAATTTAAAAGATTCAGATTCTCCATTCAACTGTGAATGCTGCACACACCTGGATTTCCACAGGTGGATTTCCAGGCTCCAATTTATCAATACCAGTTGAAAATCCCAAACTAGTCTTGTTTGAGTCTGCTGCAAACTTATGTATATATATTTGACAGCTCAAAACAAGCTTGCTGGAAATACAGTTGGAATATGTGATGAACTCATCTCTTTGGAAATTTCATCTACTGATGTGTGTGACCTTACTCTGATCGATCTACCTGGTATAACCCGTGTACCTGTACATGGTCAACCTGATGATATTGGCGATCAGGTGAGTGAATAGAGTGTTAAAACAAAAATCAAAATGGCTGTTTAAATCATGTTAATATACACATTTGTGTTAACAGGCATTTAAGCTGTGATCCTGCACCTGCAAAAATATAAATCACATTCAGTTTCAGATCAGTGGAGTTAGTGCATGAAAAAAAGTGTTGATTAAATCCACTGATTTGAAACTAAATGTGATTTATATTATAAGCAGTATATTTGTAGCTGACAGGTGGAACTTAAAGTCAACATGAACTAATTTCTTAATACATTTTCATCATTCATAATACACATTAATGCATCTCTACATGTTTTTTCTTATTTATTTATTGGCAATGTTTTATTCTATATTGCATAATGGGTTCTATGGTGTTTCATGGTGGCTTAAAGATTCTCACCTTTTTAACCAAAGGACATTTTATCTTTTATTTTTAGATCAAAAACTTGATACTGAAATATACTGCCAAAAGTGAAACCATCATTTTAGTTGTTGTGCCCTGCAATGTTGACATAGCGACAACAGAAGCACTGAGAATGGCACAAGATGTAGACCCAGATGGATACAGAACTCTTGGTTTGCCAACTTCTCGTATTTCTGCAATATATTTCTTAAGGCCAACCTGTAGCATTATGATTCATGCTTATCCTAACTTTTATCTCTTTTTTTGTTGAATTCATGGCATAGCAATTCTCACAAAACCAGACCTTATTGACAGAGGAGCAGAGAGAGAAGTTTTGAACATTGTCCATGGCAAAGTCATTCCTCTCAGCAAGGGCTACATTATTGTGCGATGTCGTGGTCAGAGTGACATCAATAACAAAATCCCTCTTTCTAAAGCCATGGAAATGGAAAATAATTTTTTTAGAAACCACCGATATTTCAGGTAATTCTAACTTTTAAATAATAATAATAATCATAATATTAATAATAATAACAACCTTTTTTTCTTGAAAGCTCTCTATTGAATGATGGTAAAGCATCTACTCGATGCTTGGCAGACAACCTAACCAAAGAACTGGTTGATCATATCAAGGCAAGCATTTTATTATCATGCTCCTATAGCCTTTTTCTTTTCTTTTCTCATTCTTTTTTATTTCTTTAAATAATATACATTAATCTTCATCAGAACATAAAAACAGTGGTGATTTTTAGTTTGTGATGTGGTCACAGTTTATTAATTTAATAGAAGGGTTAACTACTATTTAAAATTAGCCAGCTAATATACAATTATATGTTCTTATGGACACAGAAATCGCTACCCTACTTAACTGAGCAGATTCAGACTAAATTACTCAGCATTCAAAGGGAGCTTAAGAACTACGAGCAGAGTCCACCTGTTGAAGAAGAGCTGATGGGACCTTTTCTCAGTGATGTAAGAGCTCTGAGAATAAAGCACACTATCTATCCATCTTAGCATCTTATCTATACATATATATATATATATATATATATATCCCATAAATTAAGGCCTTTTTTTCTAATTTATTCTTCTTCCTATAGATAATAATGGAGTTCAGCGATCAAATAAATGAACTGAGTAGAACAGGACATTTAAGAGACAAAAACGTTCATGCACTTCTACGTCCTGTGTTCAAGAAATGGGACATCTACCTAAGAGGCACTGAAATATCATGTGAGTCAAGATGTTAAAAACATGTGCCTTTTTAGGATTGTACCAACATCTCTTAACCAGAGCTTCTCTTTTTGTTATTACACATGTAGTCACAGCAAGAGTGAATGAAATGATAGACAAGTATAATGAGATGCATCGTGGCAGAGAATTGCTTACGTTCAGTGATTACTGTGAATTTGAACGTGTCATCAAAAACCATGTAGCGGCCCTTCAAGAGCCAGCTATAGACACACTGAAGGATGTACGAGGTTAGTATGTATTTTATAAATATACAGTGTCAGCTATTATTAGTAATAAACAATTATTTTTTCCAATGCACTTCAGAGTAACTCTGAATTGAATTCAAAGGTTCAGCACTCATAAAAGATAACCAAAAATAAACAAACATAAAAAAAGTTAATATCTCGAATTCTGATTGTAAATGTTAAGTTTTGGCATTTTTGTTTTATAGCCAATAACAATTTACAATTGTTCTTGTCATAAACTAAAATTTTACTTTCAGAGATTGTTCAGGATGTGTTCACTAAGATATGCTATTCATCTTTTGACCAGTACCCTCAACTGAGATACATTGTATCTGTAAGTAAAACTTATTATTATTTTAATTATTATTATTATTAGTAGTAGTAGTAGTAGTAGTAGTAATATATGTCATGTTGTACTTCTCAGAAAATGATTAATAACATTCAGACAAAACAAGAGGCCGAAGTGGAGAAAAGAATCAAGGAGTTCATTGATATGGAGAAACTGGTCTTCACTCAGGACAAGGTATTTCAACAGAAACTTGATCCCTCTGACATCCCTCAGAAGACTGGGATGGACTCTAATGACGAGAAGCTCTGTGATGAGGATGACAAAATTTTCAGTTCGAAAGGCTGTGCGTTATTGGATACAAGAAATCTAGTTCCAGACAAACTGGTTCTCTATTATGAGGTGGGTCGCAACACATACTATGAAATGTATTTATTGACAGTAATATACAGTAGTTATTCATTTACACACTGTAAAATGTGATGAACAGCTAATGTTGTATATGCACTGTAATATCTAAAGGGGCTCATAAGGGAGCGCCCATGCCATCACAGAACAGATTTTCCAAAAAAGGAAAGTGAACTGAGATTACATACATAACTATGGGTACCATAGACCACAACACAACAAAAATACAACAAATACAACAAAACAGGGTGCTAATTTATCAGCCTGTGAACACAAACAAAGACACTGACAAAGATTACATGACAACTTATTCAAACAGCTAAGACCTGCCATAAATATAAACCTCAGCTTAACCTTCAGTGCCCTCACAGGACAAAGACTGTGCAATCACCAAAAAACTGCCTCACCAAAAAGCAAAGATTGAGATCCTATAAGAAGACCAACCGTGCAAGCAGTATGTTTGGTGGCTCGAAGTGCAAAGAAAGCCCCTCTTATTAGGTCAACTACTGCCTCATGGGTCAAACCAGAGCCCTCATCTATTTCCTTCAGGACATCTACCTGGTACACCTGCAAAACCACCAGGGGCCAGTTGCATAAACTGCCAAGACTAGTCTTACAAGTTTGTCATCACGTTTTTTTCTTGAAGACTGTTCACAACTGTTTTAAGTCAGTTACATAAAACCGGAGATTGGTCTAATTTGATGCTAAAAAGTAAGACTGATTTCCCCTCGACTACCCGCTAGTTGGTCGTACTAGTACTTAAGTCACAGTCTTAACATGATGGCTATGTTTATGCAACTGGCCCAAGTTTGTGCAGCACCGCACCCACCTGACCAGCAACCATGTATGAGTTGCCAATCAGGGACCACATGGTCCTACAAGGCTTGGACAGAATAGGAGGCTGTGACTTCCAAGACGACACAGAGGATGGCTAAGGCTGAGTCAAGGAAGTATCCTCAATGCTGGAATCTCTGCATACTCCTTCTCCGCCATCTTATAAATGGTAGTGAAAACAGAAACAGCTGGATAGGAAATCTGTGCAGTGCCCTCCGAGATGTAAGTGCAACATGGCCAGCCAGAAAGCACTTATTCAACTTGGACTGCGGTTGAGGTGGTACAACCCAGTGCAGCTTCAACTTGTCAGTAGCATTTAAAACAACAACAAACAACTCTGTATAAGTCATGAACTCTGTTCATGTCTCGCATGTCACTGCCCACAAGCTCCTCAGAAGTCGAGGACAAAACATCATCCACATCCAAGCTAAACAATACCTCACTGCGAGCTGATCTTCCTTCCTTCCTCAAAAAGGAGGAGAGATGAGAACAAAACACTTTCACCCTGAAGTTTTTTCAGTGTGGACAATTAGATGAGTCGCTAAGCATTCAGTGAGCATGCTGGAAGCTCAAGAACTTAATGGACTTAAGTGTGTGAGGCCAATGTGTATCCTCGCTCGTAATGAAGCAGGTACACAGAGTCTTCTGAAATGGTATTGTGCTCACCCTGAGAAAATAAGAATAATTCACTCAATGAACAAAGAATTCTAATACATAAACCAACTAGTATGGGCAGAGAAATCTGAACTATGATGACACGGGTGGTTGCTTATGAAGCATCAGTGATGCAATTGCCGTAATTCTTTTTACTGTTCTTTAAGGAACCAAAAATGGGTCTTTATGTGACAACACTTTGAAAACCCTATTTTGGTTTTACCAGGCACTTTTATTTTTATGATCAGATCAATGATCACTTAATAACAATTTTAAATTGAGTCAGTATTTGCAACCAAACCACACAATGGAGGTGCATTGGCACTAGATTCACCAGAGATATCACTGTAAAGGGAAGACAACCCTAAAAGGTGGATTAAATATATTTTTTTTCCATGTCCTGTCTCCATATAGATTAGCTATCAACGCTTTACAGACTATGTGCCCATGCTGATAATTCTCTTCATGCTGAAGGATGCAGCTAAGACATTGCGGCATCAGATGCTAGAATTGAGGAACGGGGGAGATGTGGTCAATCTGCTGAGTGAAGACTCAGAGCGAGGACGCAGGAGAGTTGATTTAAAGAAGCGACTGGAACGCCTCACACAAGCTCAAGAACTGATAAGCAAAAGCCTCTGAGACATCTTTCTCAAACACAAAGGGATATGCAAAAATTGTGCATCAGGGCTGCAGAAATTGGCTACTGGATATACTATAATTACCTTATAATTTCTATAATTTACCTTATTTAAGTTTAGAAATATCATCTAAATCAGTAACAAACAATATTAGATCAATTGTTCAAATCTTGGCTGTATTGAAACTGTACAGTAGGCTACTGTAATATAGTCTAAGTCTAAGTAATTAGTCTAAGATTCTCAAATTGACTTACATAATCAAGCCAATTATTTCTACTTCAGACATTCCTCTAGATCAAACAGTAGACCATATAGCCACACCATGATCATGGTTCAATTTCCATGGAACGTATGAATTGAATGCACTGTATTTTACTTTTGATTCAAGTGTCTGCCAAATACATACATGCAAATTTAACCCGCATCTTAAATTATGTTTGGATTTTAACAATATTCTAATACAAAAGTTATTGTTGAGAATTAACAGAGGTTTAGCTCTTAATGTTTTATTGAAAATGTTTAAATCACCATTATAGTAATTTGGGCACTTGACCCTTTATGATATTTTTCTCTGGCTGTTGTAACAGTGTTTAAAACACACATGTATTTGTTGCGAAATAACCCAGAATCAAATAAAATCAAATTGTCATCTTCATCATCATCATCATCAAGTGGCCTAATTCACTGATCACTAAGGCTGCGTTTACACTTGGCATTAACATCCGATCACCATGATCCGATCAAGCAGATCAGATCATTAGCCAATCAGGACATGGAGCGACAATGTCCAATCAGGACATTTTAATATTTAAATTAGGTCTGTGGCACGACATCAGATTAAGAAGATGATAGCAATTAAACAATGTACCAATTGCTTTCACTCACTCACTTTACTTTCCTGTGCAATCTCCACTCTTAGATCAAATTAAGTTTTTTGTACGAAGGAATACTACCAGAGTTGATCATACAAATATAACTGGGTTGATCATGTTAAACAAGTCACATCATCGATCATCTGGGTGTAAGGTTATAACGTGCAATGACTATATTGACAGAAATGGGAGATTGATAAACATGCTGAAACATTAAAACATTCCGATTCCGATTATTCCTCTGGCAAAGTAGCGTGCAGCTCTTCATTAAGATCTCATGACTGATTGTGATTGTAGAGGCGATCACCTCGCTCAGATAATGTTACACAATTAAAATGAAAAAAAGATCACACATAGTATCATGTAAGTCTAAATAAACTGTTTTAAAGATTGACGTTTATTGTAAGGTTCAAATAAGTTTAATTTCTTGTCTAAACTGCATCTGGCCATTATTTTCTGACAGCCACGCGGGGAGACTGGGCGGGGATTTATATGAAGTCCACCTGTGAATGCAGACACGATGGCTGGATTGCGTTTACATTACACTGAGACATGATCATAATGCGTCCTCGGCTACCTCCGAACCTGGGGGCTGTTCCATAAACCAAGATTAGAGTATAAGACAGGCTTATTTCGGTTAGTCAGGCTTATTTTTGGTAGATTCGGTTTCAAAAATCAAACTTTAAAAAGTTCAAACTCAGTTACCCCCGGCAACTTATGCCGGCAAATTAACCTGGTCTGGGGCAGGCTAACTGTCAGGCTAAGTCTGAGTTCAGGCTTAACGAGCATATCATTTATACACACCTGCTGGCATTTCAATGTCATTTTATTTTACTTAACCACTATTAATATTTTTTTTTTTTAAATAAATAAAGAAGGA